>NC_142429.1:4830833-5144166 GCF_059516105.1 Syngnathus floridae | reverse complement strand
CGCAGATTTTCCAAAGGCAAATTTGTTTGAAACACGTGTGTAATTCAAAGAATCGATTTAATGACCGAGGCTCCTCAGCACAAAGCAGGGAACAATTCTTGGACGTACCGTACGACATGGGGAGGTCCAGTTCGTTCTGCCAGGACATCTGCGGCGACTCGTCGATGGAATGCTGCGCTGTAGGGACAAAAACGAGCGTAGATGAGAAGCTGATGAATCAGAGCAGAGAACAATGGTGCAACAATGATGCCTTCGCACTAGCCGCTGAGGAAGTGTCACTTTGTCACACGCGAGATGCCACTTCAAGCTTGACCGGGCGGTCACCAGCTGGCGGTAGAAATGCCAACATTGTCCGCAGCATTCAAACGATTAGAATGAAACTAAAAACTGACTTTGTTACCTTTCAGGTGTCCTCGCCCGAGTGTCACAAAGCCTGACGAGATGAGCATGTCGGCACTGGCGTTGTGAAGGGCCTCCATCCCATAGTGCCCTGCTGAGACAAACACAGACGCTGGTTACCATAGCAACACAATGATGCCACCACTACATTAAGTACACCTGCACAACAGGAACGATCACAGTGCGGAGGAGGTTTCTTGCTTGCTTTTTAATGAAGGGACTGAGTCACTTTGGATGCCTTCCACCTTCTCGCCATTGAGAGGCCGAGTGTCCGGACAATCATAGACATGCCGTGTGGGGGCTCAAACCAATTACGCCCCCAAAAACACACTCGTCTTCTACCGAGTTAGCATTAATCAATAGCGCATATGTGAGCGTGACGGCGGTTAAGGGAGGCGAGAGGGAAGGTTTTATGTAAATGAGTCTTTTACAAAAGATCAGCAGGGCCAGGTTAAGGGAGACATATTATGGCAATTTCAAAACTATTCTCAGGTGTGTTATTAAAATCTTTGCCATTGCCAGGGTCACAAATCCACAACGGATCAACAACGACACTGCGCTTAATTCCTCCACTTGGCTTAAACAAATGCCATTATTAGCACTTTGTTTACCCCCCTGCACCAGTAGAGAGATGATGACTTTCTTTGATGAGTCACCCAAGTGTTGTTTTCACTTCCAAAAGCAAAGTCATCGAGCGGTGATGTTAGCACGTTAGCCTTTTAGCTGGCACGTGACTATCCAAGTGTCACGTTCCGGAGAGGTGACACCATCGAATCTGGGACGCGCTAGTAGGGCACTTAGCGAGCGCCCGCGAGAGCCGATCCCCCAGAGCACCGACGGAAAAAGTTGGTTTAGCTGGAAAAAGACATGCCGGCTTGACGATTCGTAGTCGGACTGGCGTTTAAGTTGAACTCGTCACGTTCCCGAAGACAAGAAAAGTACCGTGGTTGGAGGACTTGCCGTGCACGGGCGTGTAGTTGTTCTTGGCGGTCCGGACGGGTGTGCCGTCTTTGGGCGAGTCATCCATCATGGCGTCCATGTTGTCATGCTCGTATTGGGAAATGGGAACGGGGCCCTGCTGCATCAAGATGTCCGCCAACGCTCTGAAATCAAACGGTGATGGTTAGCAACATTGACGGCTGTACATGTCATGCTAGCCTTTATTTTTGGTAGAGTCTTGATGGGTTCTAAAATTGTGAGGGCCCAGCTAGCAAACACACTACTACATTATTCTAATGTACCTTGTCTTTATAATAACACTTTGCTAATGTGTTGACATTAAGCTCCATGTCGAAAGAGCTGCGAGTTGATGAAGTGCAAGTCGTTACCGGCATGTTTTGAGAAAGTGTGTCAATGAGGACCTAAAGCCAGCGCATACTCTACTTTTCCACCGGCATGTGTGACTTTGGGAGCCACTGTGGGTATTAATAGCGTTTCCCTACCAGGAGGAGAAGACTTTAGCTCAGTCCGCCATTGCCGACACGGGCAGCCTGATTCGCCGCGTCCCACTTGGGCGCAATGTCGAGCGAGGCGGGAGACTGGCGAAAGGTTTTGTGTAGAAAATACAAAAAAAGCATCACAATATTCACTGTTGTGATCGGTGCACATTTCCATAGTGCATGAATTTCAGTGGGCAGACAAAGGAGCTCGGAGGAACACCACAGGTCAGCTTTGATGTTCCTTGGAGGCTATCATCACCACTTTTCTAGTGATCACTGGGCGTTCACTACTTTTTGAGATACAATGAGCTCACCAGGTAGCGACTAGGGAGGGATTCCTAACACAGCTATTTTCTTTTTGTATTGGATGTCAATAGAGGGTGTACCTAATCAAGTGGCAAATAGACATGTGATCACATCTTGTTCTTCCCCTGCTTCTATTTTGGCCAAATTGGGCCCGTCTGGGCCGTGACGCGAGTGCAACATGAGATGGAACACACAAACACACACGGACACACTAACACACAGCATGCACTTAGCCAGGCAGGCAATGAATCTCTCTCTCTCTCTCTCCCTCCCTCGCTTTCTCTCTCTCTGCTGGATACACAAAGCTGATCAATAAGGAGAGAATTCAGTGGTTTAGTCGTGCGTTGAAGGTCACACAAAGCAAAAGGTCTGCCAGCGCCTCAACATTCTGCTCAGCCGCTCGCTCGCACAATCAGTCACTGAGAGGACGGAACACAATTCAACACATTTGACTTATTCGCTTTGCTAGCAGCTAAATCAACATTTTGGATTTTGGGGGAGGAACTTTGCTGAAAATTTAAAAAGTCTCTAAAGGTTAAGCATCCTCTGACTCATGACTCAAATGACTTTCCGTCTGTGTCCCAATACTTATGCATGCCCACAGTTGTGTGCATGTGCGTGTTGACGTTTGGTCACAGTGCGTGCGTGACTCAGACGAATTTGAGTAAGCGAGTCACTTAGCAGGGATGCATCCATCCAACCAAACTTATCTACATTGAAACTCGCCAACCGGCTGTTGGTGGAATAGCAGGCGGACAAAAGCAAACTCTCCACTGAAACCAAGCAAGACACTGCAAGTCGGCTCCTTCACTGAAACAATAAAACAAAAGATGAGCAAGCACTTTTCTTTTCTCCTTTTCTTTCATTACCGTGCCCAACTAAAAGGCCTTCACCGCACCAATTGACCAACTACACTGACAAAATGCACGACTACACAAAGCAGTTGTCTTGGAAAACTACAAATGAATCTCGGTGTGCGTGTGTCCGCCCCAGGCGCCGTCGTCATTAGGTCGTTTGCGCGTTGTGTTTGGATTGGTGAAGAAAATGAGCCGGGCGGCCTCGGGACTCAACACCCTGTCGTTATACAAACATGAGCAGCGGCAAGACTATCGGTGACATTTTGCATTCGCAGGGCTTCCGGACAGACGCAGGAGCAGGCGCGCACACACGGACACACACGTAAGTAATGACGGTTTCACGTTTCAGTTTTGTCGGCATGACGATTGGTGTGAAAATTCTGGCCCACCCTGGAAAGTTGCAGCGCATGTGCGCGTTGGCCCACCTGTGCACGTTCATCTCCTGGGGGTTCTTGGTGGCCTTGTCGTAGGCCACCTTGGCGGAGATCCCCACGGCGACCACCAGCGCCACCACTCCGCAGCTGATGTAGACGGTGGCGTTGGTGCGGTCCAGCTCGGGGTCGTAGGTGTCGCCGGTGGGGGCGGGCGAGGGCGGCTGTGTCTTGATCCAGTCGGGCGTGTTGTAGTTGGTGCAGAATGTCTGGTCCAGCCGCTTGCCGCGGTCGGCGCAGCAGAAGCGCAGGAAGCAGCTCCCGCAGCAGAAGCGGTGGTCCGTGTTGTTGCAGCCAAACTCTTTGTCGAACTGCCCGCTCACGTCATAGTAGCCCAGGCAGGTGTCGTGCTGGAGGGTGGGGGCCCGCAGCTGCGTCGCCGCCGCCCACACTGGCATGGCCGTGCTCCCGCTCGCCCACCGGGGCTCGCCGTTGTTCTTGGGGTGCCGCCGGTCGGCGGGTGCGCAGCGCCCGTACGGGCCCGGCAGCAGTAGGAGCGGCAAGAGCGGCAGCAGCGGCAGGAGGGGCTTCATGCTGCGCCCCGCCGCGGACTCACTTCCGGGAGATCCTCGCCGACGTCTTCAACGCGGGTCCGAGCACGCGCGCCGCGCCGGAACCTCCGGGCACGCGCCGCTGCATCCTCCGAGCGCGGGCGCACTTGAGATTGGGCTCCTGCCTCCGAGACGTGGCCTTCACGCAAGAACACAAAAAACACTCGAATCAATCATTGCACTTTGAAGAAGACAATCCTTTCACTCGTGCACCATACAGCCCAGCCGTGAAAAAAAACACTAGTGAGACAGTCCTACTAGTGCTCCCTCTAGTCATTGTACTGCACTAGCGTGCCGAAATGTCACACCATAGTCATCAAAATGTCACCAGCAAGAAGACTCAGTTGTTCTACCACGTAGAAGTACATGAAAAAAAAATGACAGTGGTAAGATGACAGTCGTTCTGCCGTCGTTCTTTGCGGCACAGAGGAAAAATAAGAACAAGTGGTGGACCAAACATCACCAAGTAGTTATTCGACTACAAGTAGCACAGAAATGCCATAGCGTGGTAGCAGTAGGAGTTGAGGAAGGCAAAAAAAAAAAAAATCACTCGCAAGAACATGTAGGGGCTTTACTAGCGCATAAAAAAAAATTGTGTAGCAGAGGAAGGCTGGAGTCGAAAAAAATATATCATTACAGTCACTCTGAATTTTGTTTCTCCAGCAAACAAGTTGACGGTAATAAAATATGACGTCACTTCAAAGCCTTCAAAGAACCTGAAAAGAAGAAGAAGAACTTACCAGCGGCTTGACTGCTCGGATGAACAAACTGAATGAGGAGTGGAGGAGAGAGCAGACCCCTCCCTCGCTCCCCTCCCCTCCTCCATCCTCTCTCTCTCTCTCTCTCTCTTTCTCTCTCGGACGTCATCATTCAGGTGGTGCCTCTTCCCTTTCTCCTCCCTTGGCGGCGTGCCCAGTGCTCCTCCCGTTCGCGCACCTCCGGGCTGGACACGAAGAAGACAAACGGAGTCCAAGCCTGTTCAGGCACACGCACACACAAAACAGAGAAGTTTGTTGTCAAGATCCAATCCAGTTTGGTCATCATGATGCAAGAACAAGCTACCTGATGCTACCTGATTTAGCTTATTGTGATACATCAAGATCGTCAACCACGTTTTTTTTCTTTTACCTCGCAGGTGTCTTGGCGGCATCAATTTAAAAGCCTTGAATGGTCGCCAGGAGCGCTTGAGATCGCAGGCGCTTTTATCTTCACGTGGGCGACCACTCATGTTGTTTGTTATCTTCGCTTCTGGCGGGAAGCGGCGGTTGGATTAATTGAGCCGGCAACTGCCACGGCGGAAAAGTCCTTCCCGCGTTTTGTCAACGTCAGCTTGAGGTCCGGGTTCGAGGACAATCTACTCCAAAGACAATTTTTTTCTATGTCAGCCAGTACACAGCTGAAAATTTGTAGTCACGGTTTGTCAGCGTACTTGAAACTTTTCAGCCGCGTGATTTTAATTTCTCCTCCCAATTAATCAGAGTTCAAGTGACTGAATGGATTAAATAAAGAAGCTTTTTTTACGCTCGAGCGGAATTAAAGTCCGTCCGCCTCACCTGCCGGTGAGCTCGGCTTCCCGTGCGTGAATTATTTAGGAAAACATTATGCAAATGAGCAAAGACTCCTCGCGCGTGCAAAGCGTTTTGACATTTTGATGAGACTCATTTTGTTTGTTTCTGCTCGACGGAATAAATGAATGCGTATACAACATTGACGCAAATCCTTCGGCAGAAGCGTATCGAATGATATCAGGAAATTATTCACGTCCACGCGGGACTTGCTAGCTGTCTTTGATTTTATTAAAAATATTGGCTAGCCGCAGTCGCGATGTCATCATCCTTTGATAGCAAGCAAAGTCGAGTTTGTTTTCCACTTAGTTTGTGATGTTGTGATTTGTAGAGCCAGTCTTGACAACGTTTTTCAGTCACATTAGCAAATAAAATACCTTTTTCGTAAATTAAGCAAGATTTAGCAGCGGGACGAATAAAAGCAAAACGTTTTGGCAGTGCGGAATCCCGTCATGACCTCCTGACTTCCCACTCGTCACAAGGAGACTCCTGAGTGCCAAAGTGTGCGAGTGCAGCACAAATGAATAAAAGTGTGCAATAATCAATTGTTACGCATGCAAAGTGCGGCCGGGGGAAATTAAAACTCTACTTTGATGAAACGCCGCACACAAAAACACAGGAGGACCCGCTCGGCCACAGAATGACAACCTACTGGGACGCCAGCCACCCTCAACACAACAATAAAGTGTGTGTGTGTGTTTACAGCAGGCCTTTTATGACACACACACAATTTGACAATGACGCAGGATGAGAATGGTTTAAATTGGCAAGTGTTTGTTTCTTTCAGCCTGAAGAAGGCGTTTGCTTTCTGGAGAAAAAAAAGCGGAACAACGCCGAGTTAATGACGCCTTTCAAGGTGTCCAATTAGCTGCTAGCGTGTTAGCGGCTGTGCCAGCCGCAGGTCACATCACGCGCGTCGCTCCTTTTGTCCTCATTGTGCACGCTTAGCCAATTTTTGCCGTTGGGCCCGCGGAGGAATTTTTTTTTACAATTTTAATCCCGACTGTAAATGTTGCATTGGATTCCATACAATGTGGTTTTAGTTCAAGTTTTGGGAAGAGATTAATCACGAAAACCAAGCAACATTGACAAAGACACAGACATTGAATGCTAACTGAGCTGGTTGAGTTTTTGTGGCTGTCAGCGTAAGAGCATTTAATCAACAAGAAGATTTACGTATACTTTATATTTGCATTTGTCACGAGTGTTAAACAAAGCCCAGGTAAAGCGTTGATTTAGAGCTTGCTGGGGCGAGACAATGCCGTCCGTCTCTTCATTAACTCTCCTCATTGTGTGTGTGTGTGTGTGTATGTGTGTGTCTTATCAGGTGATGAACAACACACCTGGCTGTGTCGCTGGTGTAAATCTATCAGAGAGCTTGGCGGTGGCTCAGCCCGCACGCCAAACAATTGATGACTACACAACTTCAGTGAGTCAAACTCAACAACAACACGACCGCTTATCATATCTGCACAGACATTTTGTGCATCACACGTGCTTGTCTGCACTTTGTCTCGAAACACAATCGACACACGTGACAATAAGACTGATGGAAGTTAGGTGGGGGGGCTTCGGGTAGACTGAAGTCTCCAATTTTAGGACTTGGGACTAGCTTGCGAAAGACTTAACAAGTGTTGACATTTTGACAGCTAACTTAAAAACAATTAACTTAAACAACTGATTGACAGCGTCCAATAAGTAGCTCTGTTGCTGGCTGTTTTTCAGTCCAGGCAAAGCCTGAGGCGAATCTTCAAATCATCATAACACGCGCATACACGCACATTACCAACACACGAACCCTCCGACCCAATTCTAAATGCTGCTTTTTGGATGTGTGGCAGGCTACCAGCTTCTACAACGCCACGCTCACAATTCCAAGAAGCGTTTCGCGTCCTCAGCCGCTAATCAATACGCAATCAATCCTGACCACTTCATTGCATTCTCACGTCAACACAACTTATTAGCTTCGTAGTGCTTAGCAGACTTCTGCGACTGACTTCCAAGATCAATAAATTTCTGGTTCACTCCAGACAGCGCTTGGTTTAAATATCACAAAACTTTAATCAATCCTAAATTTTTTTTTTTCAGCTTTGCTTAACAGGTTTTCACAGTCTTACATCAGGGTAAAAAACTACAATAACTCACTGATGCTAGGCGAACGCATTAATCTGTTAATGGGCAATTAACAGAAACACTAACAGAGCTCGCGCCACTGCTAACCTGACCCTAACAAAGATAACGCAAACATGATGACAGATTAGCAGAAATCATTAAAAGTAAGGTAAACATTATACATGTTATGATCACAATCCTACACAAAAAGCTCCATTCGCAACTTTCCATTATCATTATTCCAAAAGGACAAGAATGTGTTTGTGCACCGCCAGAATGTGCAATCACCTTATCATGGCTGGCGACGCGCGACCCAAGACGGCAGGAAGTAGTCTACGGAATCCACAAGCAAACAAAGCAGCTGAAATGACACCAAAGGTAATTGCGGTAAAGAGTGGAGCTACATGGTTGCCATGGCGACCGGGATGAGCAAACACACATTCCTTCTATCATCGCCACCAATTGGAGAAAAGCAAAGGGGGAGGTCAAAATGGAAAACGTCGGGAAGGATTTGGGAATGTTGCTATGGGAAATGTGGAAGACTGAAAAAATGTTTGAAATTAGACTCCTTTGAGAAATGTGGAGGGAGGAGTTCAAAGTTTTGTAATTATGAAATACACAAAGTGGAATTGTCTTCATTTGAGGCTTAGCTTGACAAATTCAACTTAAAAGTCAAGGTCGATTCTATTTCTAGTCTTTCATACGCGGAAAAAAAATGGACTGTCATCATCCATTTCCCGGCCGGACCGCTAAAAGCCGAGCGACGGTGACGTTTGTAAAGTCATCTTCTTCTTGTCAGCTCATCGTCGTCTGACTTATGAAATAATGTCAGCGGGCCGCAACGCCGCCATTCGTCTTGGGACCAAAGTCAAGCCGGGAGTCGGCTAACGGAACACGACGCGGCGTTTGACTCGCTGGACACTAAAAGTCAACCTCGCCCGTCCACTCGTTTGTCTTGCGCCGACAAAATCGAAGACACAAACGATACAAAAACATCTGGCGAGCTCACGGTTGGCATGACGACAGTGAAACATTGAATCTTTCATTTTTTTGAATGTGGTCAGCTGAGGCAGGTTCAAAAAGATTGTCGTTGCTTTTGTAGACACGCTTGACATCTTTGTCATCATCTCAATTTCTCCAACAATGTGAAATGGAAATGAGCTACGCGTCCTCCGAGGAAGACTCTCATGAATAAGTCCGTTATTAATACGCCTCAAAAAGATTCCCCCCCCTCCCTCCGTGGACACGCTCCACGTGGATGAGATTTGATCCGGGTCGTCACCTTCAAGGACCAGGTAAATATTCATGAGCGCGGGTCACGTCTACTTTTTAGTTTGGCTCACCTTTCGAAAGAATAAGAAGCAAAGTGATTTGAGTCAAATGCCATTTCAAGTGAAAAAAAAAAATTAAGACTCAAGTAAAGATGGCAAAAGTAAAAGGACAGAAAAAGACAAGGCAATTCGCAAGAATGAGCTCAGACCTGGCCGGGTGTACATTAGCCATAAGAGCCAACGTTTTATGCAGCAAATTCATATTTGTATTTGCCCCACTCTTCTGCAAATTTCACATAATCATAGAGCACATTTACAGGTGTGGGAAAACCTCTCGCTGCCTTTCAGCCCTGCTGCTGATGTTCCGGTGTAATTATGTTCAATAAGCGCAAAGCGGTGAGGACACAAACACACACACAAACACGCAAACACACACACGTGAGCCACTGATTGGCTCTTCAGTGTGTAATCAATAATTCCTGCAGGCCACATTTCACAGCGCTGATGTGGACGGCTGCACCATCCCGGGAGAGAAAATGGCAGCAAAAAGGAGGTTTCATGCTTTCATTATGTTGGCCGGCTCTCGTTGGATGAGCTCTAATAACACGTTTGCTTTGTGCGCTCGGGAGACAAAAACAAGGACATACGCTGAAGAAGACATTCAGAAAAAAAGAAATTGAGGAGGAATTGGGGAATGCAGCCCGATAGCACTGGGTTAGAAAAGCAGGTTATGTTGACGCCACGCGCCGCAGATGTGGAGCAGATGGCCCAAGAGTAGCCCAACGTAAAAATGGACAGTGAACAAGTCAATTGAAAAATCAAAATAAAGTTGACCATAATTTTTTTTTTAATTAAAATTCCTTCTTTGCGAAGGAATAACACATCTGACATGTCCTGTCTGATGTTTAGATTTGAAAAAGAATGTGCAGCGCTCTATTAATAAAATTGACTCTAATGATTTTTTTATTATTGTTCTCAACACAACCGCCAAGAAGAGATAAAGCGGAATCGATCAATGAATTAATGGTAGCGGTGGCGCGGCGAGTGACCCGAGATGCACCGGACTCAGACAAAAGCAATCAAAGACAGAAATGAGACGTGCTTCCCACCGCCGATTATGAAACGATTTACAAATCGTATTCTGAGAAACTGGAATGGGTCACACCAGGAATATTTCTGCGCTTTGCTCCTTGACTAAAGCCAACTAGACATTTCTGGACTGAAAAAACATTTTTGCCACTCTAGAAATTCCACAGCAGCAGACAGAAAATAATCGATCAAAACACGAAACGAAAAAGTCGCTTCATCACAGCTGAGCACTTCATCATTCTGGTGACATCATCGTGATCTCCAAATAACTTTCATGTTGGCTTCGGATGATGGATTACAATGTCACGTTTTTTCCTTTTCTCTTTGACTCTCATGAGTTCTGATTGGCAGCCCGGATCTAAAATGGCTTCCGGGTTCTCTGTTATGACATCAACTGAAAAGGGGAAACACCAGAAAGGGGAAGCTGTGGGAGTCATCGGGAAGGCGAACATGACGTTTGGATCTCCTTGAGGTGCTTTTTCGTTTTCAACTTGTGTTTGCACTCCAATGATCGCATGCGCAAAGGCACACACACACCATTTGGCCGTAGAGGACATGATCCTCAGTGGAGGGAACCCAGATCCTTGCATCGGGCTCTCAATCTGCCAGTCGTCCGAGTGTGGAAATAAATAGCCTCGGCGGCGGCAAAGTGCTAAATGACGCGTGGCGTGAAAGTGGGACATGGCGGCGCGCCGAGGGACACCGACCGGTGACAAGGTCACGGGAGCGCCGAGCATGAGGGGGAAGGAGGCGGGAGAGGCTCGAGAGGTCTCCTGCCGTCAACGCCGCATGGACGACCTTCCGCGCTTTGCCGGACAAAACAGGAGGGTGCCCATTTGCTGTCCACCCTTAAAATAAAAACGGAATTGAAAATTGCCAACTTTAAGGACCCCGCGAGCGACTTAAAAGCCGTCGTTTGCAGTCAGCTGAGGTTTTCACATATCGGGCAAATGTAGTCCAATTTCGGGGCTAACTAACGCATTGATGTCGCGATCCAAGTTCCAACAAGCGACCATCACGCCAATTGAGAAATGCGCGACAATTACAGACGTGTCACTTTGGATTTTCATCAACAAGCGCCGGCACCATGATGTGAAGGGAAACTTAATGAGGCTTCATTTGAGACCTAATCGGCTGCAAGCCCCCCCCCCCACACTTCTCCACGTCAAATACTTCTCAGGTATCTGCACGCTACTCGAGTATTTCTTTTTTCTAATGACTTGAGGTTTACTCCTTCCATCTGAAAACAAAAACAGAGCTGCCTTGAGTTAAAAGTTAAATTCCTTCCAAGACAAAACTCTTATCCCAAAACACAGCACTTTGGCGATAACAACTACTTGATTGTTCCATGGCGGCCGTGTCAGGTGTCCGACTTTGCGACGCAGCATAAAAGCAAATTGCCTGCCCAGCACAAGCCTTTATTTTCTAGCTCAAGTTTATGTGCAGGACGCTTTGACTTAATTAGCAGCGCTAATTCTCGTGGAGACGACAGGCCACCCCTAGGGTGACGCCGCCCAAGATGATGAGCAACATCTTTGGAGCGCGTGAGCCACCTTTTGAATCCATACCGAGAGTTAACAGTCACCGCATTGTTGTGTTAGCCTTCGAAGTAGGCCAGCCAGCAGGCTCGCAGGACTGAAAGCGAATTGCACTCCAGTTTGTCCTTCACCTCATTGCTACAGTTAACGCGATGAGGCTCATTTTCACCTGTTGCGCAAACGCTCTCACTCGATAAACATTCCTATTTTACACAAGCACTCAAATGTGTGTTGCGCTGGGCGGAGATGTAAATGTCTGAAAGCGGTGTGAAGGAGGTGCGACCTTGTGAAGGAGGCTGGCCAGATGCGCCTCCCCCCCGGGGGAGTTTCAAGCGGGGGTCAAAGATGCCACGAGGAGTCCCGCATATGTTCCGACGGTTTTTCTTTTTTTTACAGTCTATTTATTTCTATATTCAAAAGGCAAAGAAAAAGCAAAAGACCGAGTTCACCCTCGCTGAAGCGATGTGGCGGAATTCCGAGCGGCACGCCGTTCAGGTGTTCCTGCGGCGGACAACAAAGGCGCCAGATGAGCTCTCGCACCGCGAGAACGTTATGGGAGGCAATCAGCAAGTGAAGGAGAAGCAAATGCACCTGATTGGCTATTGATTGCGTTGCCGCCGCCGCGTGCGAGCACCGTGATAAACGAGAAGGTATCGCCGTCGACGAGCGGAGTTGAGGAAAACGTTCTGATGGGATTTACTGCCATCGATGTTCGTCTTTTTCTCTGAATTCTGTTTGCAATTCAATTCATTTGACTTAGATATGAATTCTTGGTGGCTGTAGCGCCTCACCAGGCATTTTTTCCCCGTTGCTGTTTTAAGGAGATTTTGAAAATATTCCTCCGCCGCAAATATGAGCAAAGAACAGGCGTGTTTTGGATCCGCCACCGTCTGTGACCCAGTTCTGCTGCGCGCATCGCTTACGAGCCATTAAAGTTTCATGCGACGGGGCCTAATCGAAGCTCTCCACTTGTCACCAGTATCAAAAGCAACTTTTGGAGGACTTGCGGCACGCCGAGTCACCGGGTCCGCCCGGAAGACGTCAGGCGGCCTCGGCCAGTTGGGCACAAAAGCAAAGCGGCGACTTTGGCATGGCGACACCTTTCACATTTGCACAATGACTGTGAAAGCGACACGCCGTGCGATGGGCTCATTTCGTCGCCATCGCACTTTCTCAGCCAGCCAACCCGAGAACGAATTAATCACAGCGTGACCGCACAAAAGAAAAGTCTGCAACCCTGGCATGAGAACCCCGAGCACAGCCATTTTGACATCCTAATTCTAAACCCTGAGCCAAGTTTGCAAGCTCCCATTTCAAGCCATTATGAAAATGTCAGCCATCGAGGCAGCGGCGAACATGTCGTTCCCGTCAATGAGGCGCTTTCTGCGGCTAACAAGCGGCAGGGGCAGCACACGATAACGCGCCGCATCGATGAAATGCGGAGAGGTGGCTCGTTTGGCAAATCTCACTCTAGGCCAATCGGTGTCACTTAAACAGAGCGCCGAGGTCACGGCGATTACGCCGGCGTGTTTCCGGGACTGGAACGAGCGCCATGCTTTGTGACATCATCACCATGAACACCGTCACAAGCCAACTTTCAGGTTATGTATGGCCTTGAGCCCGGTCGAGATTTTGAGACTCCGCTATACCTCACAGCCCGTGGGGACGATTTGCCGACCTTAGCGAAGAGGAAACGAACTGGAGAGCAGCCCTTTGCCGCTCACTCGGGTTGAAAGGTGGAGCACATGAGGTTAAAGGAAAAGCAAATGGGACGCATATTCATGAAAGGCCGCACAAATGAGAGATTTAATGTGACAATCTAACGAGGAGGCGGGCTTTGGTCTCGTTTCCCCGGAGACGAGGAAGGCATTCATCCCCGACTCCAGCCAGGCGTCGGCGGCCATTTGACCAGTGCGATGTGGCCTGGCGCGCGGCACCAAAGAATAATGAGATGAGAAAGAATGCAACTATGCAGCAATGCGGCCATCGCTCGGCCTATTACGGCAGCAAAACAAGCAATCCCCCCCAACGCGGCAAATTAGGACACTGGAGGACCAGGCCGTTATTGGAAATAGGACGCAGAGTCCGTAATGGACTTCTCCTCGCCTTCTCTTCCACATTTTTGTTAATAAAAGCTGTCGGATTTGAAAAGAGGTGAAAAATGATGCTGAGAGCTTTTTTCCTCCGGCTGGCCCGATTGCGAAACGATTTCATGTAGACGGTCGCAGCTGCACGGACGGTGATCGCTTCCGCTGCTTTGCAAGCGAAAATACTTTTATTAACTATCGGGTTTACCACAGCTCAACTTTAGCATGGAAGCATTTGGACAATTTCACATGAAAAAAGATATAAAAACATTTATTGCTAAGCGATTACTTTTGCTAATTTTGGTAAACGATTAGTTGTCGATTAACCGATTCATCTTTGCATCTCTAAACCTTTCAATGCAGAAGAATGTTCACCCCATCAAACTGTGTTGATCCAATTCTATTTTTGTGGAATTCGGCTCACAATAATCTACAATCATTTGGACCCGAGAGAATCTGACAACAAACCGAAGTCTCCATTTCCTTGTGTTTCCTTTCAAGAAGCCGGCGGTGATCATCTGCACTTTCCTTGGGTGTCAAAGATCCTCTAAGAGCCCGTCATTATGACGGAGCAGCAGTGGCGAGACGTTATTGCGAGGAGATCCCCGAGATGGACTGTAATCACACAAGTAATGTTTCTGCTGGAGGCTCGGCGTTGAGAAGCCACCCGTGTCAAAATTGCCACTTACCTGGACCTCCGCAGAGGCCCACACCACCCGCAATCCAATTAGCGACAAATCAAACAAACAATGCGCGAACTCGGAAGTGACGGCCCCGCCTCTGAATAAACATCAGCTGCTGTCCAAGGCGGCACTAAAAGTTTTTTGTAGTGTGTAATAAATTTAAAACAAGGACGCCACCAGCGATTTATGGAAGGAGAGGGGGGAAGATTATATCTCCACGACCGCCACACCGTAATGAGTCGCCACCAATTCATCACAGCAACGAGAAGGCTGAGCTCAGCTAAAATCTGCTGGCTTCTTCCTCTTTGTCTTTATCTTGTGAGCTCATCAGACTACGAAGAAGGAACTTCCCAGCGCAAACACGTGGTTGTGGCTTCATTCATGCATTTGGACTCGGAGCACAAATGTGCTGCTCCTTTCTGCCAAAAACGGAAGACTCGGCGCTAACACGAAGCTAGCTCGTTGACCTGCCAGTCAGCGTAACAATGAAATGTAAACAATGCAGTGAAAAATGGTCTTTTGTTTCCGTGGTGGCGCAGCCGGCCGGCTGGTCGTTCGTCCTTTGCTGGCGGCCGAGGTGTTAATTATCTCAGGACTTGCTCAATCAAGCTGTCACGCGTGTTTGCCGTTTGGGACGATAAGGCCGATCCGTCTTAGTCTGCCGGCTTCCCTTGGGCGAGCGGATGATGATGTTTATCAGCACTCGCTTTTTGCTTTTTCCCGTACGCAAATGTCTTTCGGACTACGCGGCTTCAGTTCTCACGTCCGTCCGCCTGGTGAATTTTTGTCGTGTCTAACCGAGCCGCTGATAAGCCCGCCGACCTTGAACGGCGTTCGCGAGCGAAGGTCTCGCACCGGTGATGGGCAAAACCGCTGATGAGAACATCTGCTCTCTGTTCATTTGGCATCACACCGCCGGCGGTGGCTTACTCGGCTCTCACGTCGCGCAGCTGTTGCTTCTCCCGCACGGCGCCTCAAACTTGCAGGGGACCCTCGAAAAATGGCGGCTCATCACAAAACAGCTTTTGACATTTCATTTTACATTCCAAAACCATTTTTTTCCCTGATCAGTGCATGAGGCAGCTCCGCCTGTAAACGCAGCACTTTTCACCCCGGGCACAAACAGGCTATAAAAATGCGTTTCATTGTTGATCCATGGTGGATTTGGACAAAAGCATGCCACACACAAATTATTATGAACTCTTTTAAGGTGGGACCGAAATGTATTTTGTCTCTCTTTAAGTCTCCCTGTTGAGCACTTTTACTCCCCTTTCACACACACATGTGAGGCTCCGCGGCGTTTATGAAAAGTGAGCACAAAAAAACAAACGACGTCCGTCTCCCACGAGGCTTATTTGTGCTCGAGCAAACAAAGCGGTGGTGGCGCATTTGTCACGCTAATAACGAACAATAAGAGCAAATTGTGCAGCTTTAACGGCAACATCAACAAAAATCAATCTGCAACAGTCACCTCTCTTCATTTGATGGTCTTAAAGCATTCACGCCCCCACTTGTCTATTTGGGATAATTATTTTGCACGCAGCATTTGGCTTCCAAATCTGCGAAGGCGTAAAAAGATGAAGCGCTGATTTAAGTGTCATTCAACCGCCGTGACGACACAAGTCACGTTTGCCTTCAAATTTAGTGGATTTTCGTTACGTTTCAATCCAGACGGTTTTAAGGTAGTCTGCAAACGCATTGACGCGGTGGCCGAGGATGAAGATGCGAGCCGACGGCTGACTGACAGTCAACTCAGGGTCCCAGCCAAAGCGGGCCGCTCACAATTACCCGTCTTGCCGTATGACCGTGACCTCCAGTCAGCTCGGATTAGCTCCTGCTTTGAATCTCGTCGCGGCAGAACACGCCGGGAGGCGAGAGTGCCGAATAATTGACTCTAGATTCAGGTGTTGGGTGGGGTGGGGGGCGGGGCATATCCAATCACTGGCGTTGGCTCAGTTGGCAAGCGTCTGCTATCATTCTACGCTCAATAAACCAAGACGCTCGCTTCTTTTGTCAGATTATCGCTTAATGCTCGGATCGACTCACAAGAGTCAAGAAAAGAAATAAAAATAGCATTACTCAGCAAATCACAGGTTGACATCTTTTTATGGGTCCATACGTGGGTCTGGATAAAGGCATGTTCAAAATCATTCAAATTTTTGATTCGGCGGATAAAATATTAAACATAACAACAGCTCTTACTTATGTAATACATTCAATACATATCAGATTAGTATAATAAGACTTAATGGGCTCACTAAGCCACATTGACAAACACATAGTGTCGACAAACACGTGTCGTAACGCATCCATCAGGTTTAGCAGTCAGCAGCCAAGTCACGTCTGCTTCTCGAATGTAGCAAACACGCGCGCACGCATGCATAGCATAGTTTAGCCTAGCGCCTCATGCCGGAACGCTGAAGCCTATCGAAAGCCGCTTATCATTCGGACGACCTTTGTAGAACTCTTGAAGAGTCTCGGAGCGCGTATGTGACGGCGTCACGCCTCGGAAAACAGCTCATCTCGGAAACGTCGCATTTGCATTAGCAGTGTGCTTGTGGAGAGGTCGCATGCGATGGCCCGAAAAAAAATACAAGGAACAAACGAGATGCCAAATACACAAACCAATCAACGAAATATATCAAAGGAGATATTTTATGATTTTTTTTTTTTCTGTTTATGCAGGGCCTCCATGGACTAAAATGTGAGTTTACGGCCCTTTGGTTCTACCAATTATATTGATTAGGGATCATTAAATGCTGATTGTTCCCTTCAATAATTAAAATGTGTAGGATGGATTAAATAAACAAACAACTTTTCAAGAGCAGACAGAGGGTCATTTATAAAACATTCTAAATGATAAAGCGGATTACAGAATATTATTCAAGCCTAAAAAACTGAAACATATAAATTAAAGGACTTTATTCAGTCAGATTATTATTAGATTTTAATTCAGTCAGATTTTAAATAAAACATTGAACAAAATACCAATCTCATAGTATTTTGGGAATGGATAATTCTGAACAAAGTAGCTGCTTCTCCTTTTGTACTCCCCAAAGTCCATGAGACTTACCTGAGCATCTTCCAAAACAATACTGACTTACAATAAGCATTTAACTCTAAATTTTGACCATGTAAAGCAGTATGTAAATGATACAGTGTGCAAATAAACAATCTCGTACTTACTACTTGCAAGATGTTCCTTCTTCCCTTTCGGCCTTCAGTATCTGAAGACGTGCGTTAAAAGGGTGCTTGGACGCCCTCATGTGGACAGCAAAAGAAGCGCACCAGGCAAACTATAAGGGTGTGTCGGGGTAGTTATTGCATTTCATCGAATAATTAGGTTAATAAAACTATATAAAGTTATAAAGTAGAATAAAGAATAAAGTTTCTGTGTTTTAGTCCTATTTTTAAAGAAAAAAGAAAACAATTTGATGAATAATTAAACTTGCTAGAAATATGGCAGGGTATAATGGCATTCGGTTCCTATAAAGCTAACATTTTACGACCTATACTTCTTAAACTATCACAAATATAATTTTTATATTTCTTGTTGTTACTCTTACAAGATCACTGAGTCAAAATTACTTACCAAAAACACACCCAAAACACTGCATGTACGTGTTTAGCGTTAAACAAACGAGCCATTAGGTGAGCGAGGACCCTCAATTAGGTGTCTCGCACGTGCCTGAGTAATTTGTACTTCGTTAACACTCCCGTTAAAATTTACCGTAATTACTGATTTAAATAATAATAAAAACAGAAAATTGCAGTTATTTAATACAGTATTGGATTGTGGGGATGCAACTAAAATGTTATTGTAGTCAAGATAAAGAGGCCAGTGATGTGTCCAAATAATTTCCTTTATGCAATGATTGTTTTCAAGCAATTCATGACTTTTAAACTTTCAGTGCATTTGTTCTTCATTATTGGTTTACTTTCAATTCATGGTTGATAAGTGAAATAAAAGATTACGAAACTAAAATACTAACACAAGGGTTAAATAAAATGAAAGCACTGCATTAAAAAAGTAAATAAATCAAGGCTTCCAGTTTGGATGAAATAAAGTGGATCCAGCATATCTGCAGTTCAGCATTTAGACAAAAGCAGTGCTTTGCTGCAATCTTCTGGAACTTATTGGCCCTTTTTTGAGCGGCATCAGTGACTTGTGGCGTTTGCAATTGGCGGCAGGACTCGACTCCTTTGTGTGGCCAACAGCAAGGTTCTGCTGGAACTGAAAGTCATCAGCTGCTCTTCAGTCTCTTGGCGTGGAGGACTCCAGAGGCGTCGTTGTCCTGGCCGGCGTCGCCCTCTGAGAGGGTCGTCCTCTTCTGCTTGAGCTCCCGTCGCTCTCGTCTCTCTTCCATTTCCTCCAGTTCTTCGGCAAAGAGCGTCTTGAGTGCCGGGATCAGCGAGGGTAGGATCTTCAAGTCTCCCAGACGTACCTGACACACACAAGAAGGACTCCATTGAAAAGTGAGGTCACAAAAAAATCCAAAGTCGCATGTCAAGGCACACCCGTCTCACCCGCATGTGGTCGAAGGAGATGCCCACTCGTTCGGTGAAATCGTCACTAAAGAGCGGGATCTTGGCGTAGCGCTGGCTGAAGTGATTCAGCATTATGAAGTCCGCGTGCATCCTCATGCCCACGTCGATCGCCTGTGATGTCGTGCTGCCCGAATGCGAAAAAAAAAGAAAATATGACATAGGACCATAACCTCATAAGTGACATCACGAGACCCAAAAGAAACAGATCAAACTTTTTTGTGTCCTGACCTATGTCGTTTGTCCACCGCTTCCTCCTCTAAGCCGTCCTCCAGCGTGGCCTCATGGATCAGCAGGGTGGCGTTCTTCCCTGGAATAGAAATCAATCAGTCGGGGGTGGTGGGGTGAATCTGAGATCTTCTTGCGGATGTTGACTCACCAATGTGCACCAGGGCGTCGCAAGGCATGGTGTCGCCGGAGAAGACCACCTTCCAGCCCGACCGGTGCGTCAGGCTGCAGCCGAACGCGTTCTTACAGTGACGAACTGTGCACGTCTCAAACTGACGGACGCAATCAAATAAATAAATAAAAAATACCACGCCACCTTTAGATTTGTGCCGACGGAGTCTGCACCTTTTCCAAGTCGTTTTTCTCGAGTAACGCACCAATCAACGCTCGTGTCCTCGGCTTGGGAGCTTCTGCTTTGTGACGCAGGACGTCGTTTGGGATGAAGCTGAAAGCGAGTTCAGGTGAGATGACATCAGGGGGCTTTGCATAACGTGCGTAAATGACGAACCGACGTCGTACTTGACGTGATGGAGGATCTCCTCGCAGCCGTCGTGATACTGCCGCAGCCAACTCATCATGTCCCAGGGGGCCAGCAGCAACACGGGACGCCAGGCCTTGCCTAAAGTTGCCTGAGATGCCAACAGGGGGCGCCATCATGTCACCGGCAACATATATACATGCTCAATGCAAATGTTCCTTCCATAAATTTGTAATATCGTCACAAAAAAGAGACGCAAGATATTCAATATACTTTTACGGCCATACCAGGGCACGTCGTCTTTGGTACAGCAGCTTGACCAGACCCTGACAACGAGACAAAAAACATTTTATGTAAATAACAATTTTATTTTCGCATGATGGAGCTTTCTCACCGTGTGATGATCGGCGTGCATGTGCGACACAAACACGGCAGAGATGTCGGACAGAACCTCGTCCACACCATCGCCGTAGTGTCGGCACAGCTGGCCGAAGGTCCCCTCGCCGCAGTCCAACAGCAGTGAACGGCCCGAGCTAAGCAGCAAACGCGACTCATTAAATCGAAGCGACGGTCGGAAAGGGCAAAAACATTTCCAGTAAATTCCCTCAATCGCATTTTGTTGATAGGAACGATCATTATTAGCGTCACTTTTTTAGTTGGCGTCTTCCCTCCCACCAACCTGATGTTGATTAAAGTGCTGCTGACGTTGCGGATTTTCATGGGAAGAGCCGATCCAGTTCCCAGGAAAACAAACTCGGGATATTCTGCTTGTCCTACATCAATACACATAATTGTCATCAGTGATGTGGAGAAGCCACCTGAAAAAAAATCTTTGAAATAGTTAGACCCCTCCCACATTAAAACATAAATTCTCTCTGTTTATTATGCTGCACATTTACAATACACGCAGATTTGGACTTACCAGGAGGCGCTGCGGAGCCGTTTGAGCGTAGCTGCTGACATTTGTCCACTTCCTGCAAAAAGTTGGGCACGTCAAAAGCCTCTTTGACAAACTCCTCGTGGATGCAAGGAGGGATGGCGTCTCTAAATCAAAGACACACAAGCAAAGCCACCTTCACACAGGCACGCCCCCAAAAAACGTTTAGCATTTATTTTAGCCGTTAGCTTTCACACAGAACCCAGCAAAAAGGAACATTGCCACATTGCTGTGCACTTTCAGTGCCAATCTTCAAACTAGACAAATTGTCCAAGGCGAAGGATGCGCAGACTGACCTTTGCCACTCGATGACTGGTCGCAGCTGGAACTTGAGCAGACATTCAGCTCGCACGGCGGACACCTTGAAAGATGTGCGGGGCTCCTGCCGGCAAGACGACAAAAAAAAAACGTTTCAGCACAAATTGCAGGAACCTCGCAGACATATAGGAAGTTACATTTGGCGTGTAGGCGGTGAGGTGTGGGAAGATGTCGGGGTGGATCATGTTGAGCTGCGCTTGGATCTTGTGACTGCGGACATTGTGGGCGGAGCCAGCATGCTCGTTGAGGATCAGATGCTCGGTGCTGGACGGGAACCTGCAACGAAGACGATTCATTGGTTTTCCTACTCAATTGATTGCTGGACGGGGATTTTTACCACAAAGCTAAAAAAAAGACGAAGAACGAGAAAAGTAACCTTTCCATCCAGGCTCGGTACCGATCCGTTTTCAGCAGTGCCTCGGGAGTGATGTGCACCACCAGAGCGGGGGCGTCCTCTGCTCCCCCGTTGTGATACCTTTGGGCGGTGGGGGGGGGGGGGGGGGGGGAGTTTATGACATGAAAGGATCTTCACTGCATCTGTGTGTGACCTTCGCCTGACCTTGAAATGGGCTGACTATCGCAGAGAGGCCCAACAAACTCCTCGGATGGACACTCCACGATGACAAACACCGGACCCGGATCGGTGGGCGTGCATACCTGCTCCGGTCGGATCTGATGAAGAAAACAATTCGAAAGTCGACTTAGTTCACTCAAAAGTTCGTCAAAAGAGAAACACCAGATGAGAAACACACACCTCTTTGCCATCATACATGATGCTTTTCCCGCTCTTCAGAGTGGCGATGAGTGGGCCAATCGCCGCTGTGCCACTACATGACCAACAACAACAGTAGAAATCATGAAATTTGAATCACAATCAAACGAATGACCAATAATAACAAACTACAGAAGAAGCTTCCGTGGAGGTCATCAAGTTACTCACACAGGAAGTCCAAGTTCTTTGGCCTCGAGCACCAAGAAGTTTCCTTTCTTGGGATGAAGCTGACAACATAAAAACGGCATTTCACTTTAAACGCACACGCATGCACACGAGCACATGCACACACAAAACATTCCTCACTTTGCATATGAATGCGACCACCAGTGATGAGTCTCTTGGAACCTGGCTTTTGTCTCCTACAAATAAATAAATGTTTTCATATTTTTTAAGACTGTCAAATGTGCCACACTTCAACATGAAGTCACCTGAATTATGTCTGATACAAGTCACAAATTACCTGATTGGTCTTTGACGTCATCGAGGTGATCGCCGTCTCTCCCGAGGGAGGTGGGACTTGGGGAGCGGCTAATTCCTGGAGAGAGTCGGCTATTCCCTGGTGAGGCTACGGACAAAGAGGGTGACAAATGAGAAAGAGGAGAAGAATGAAAATGTTCCCGGATCACCAGACTTCCAACTCACCGAAGATAGGAACTTGCACAACGGTCATGGTGTCGTCCGTATATGTTTGGTCTGTGTACGGCCGAACGGCTGATGGGGAAAAACGACGCAAAATTTAAAGCAAAAATGAAAGGAGAAAATAAGTTGCGATGAGAGCGGGACACAGAAGACATACAAAGTTTGATGCTGTCCAGCGGCCCGGAGAAAGTCTTGATGGCTTTCACGTAGCTCTCCTTTAAACACAGACTCAGTATGCAGTACTCCAGAAATGCATAACCGACAATTGTACATACATGCAGGCATTCCTCTTTTCCTCTCAATGATCAGTCTGTTTTCAGTATCCACCTTTTCCAACTACCTGTTTGTGTCCCAATATTTGTTTGAGGGTCTCACCAGCTGAGGGGGTCCCGAGAGGACACAGTCGGGGACTCCGGTGTCTTTCAAGGTGAGGATCATTCCCGAAAGACCGCCCACATTCTCCCAGCTCATCCGGGTCAAGAAGATGTTGTCCAGGCGGGATGCTCGCAGCCTGGAAACACGAGTGACAGTCGATATTAAGACACATATACACACAAACAAAGGATCGGTCGCCAAACAACGAATCATAATCATGAATAATCATCATAATTATGAATGCAGAAATGGTGTGTCTTACTTGTGCTCGTGCATGAGTCTCTGCGTCCCTTCTCCACAGTTGAACAAGTACCTGCAGAAGAGAAAGGACATGAACGATGACGCCATAGCGTGTGGTTGTATCAGCGGATGCACGCACCTGTTGAACTCAGAGAAGACGTAAAGTGACGCGGCGTTGTCCCGACTTCCGGCGCCGACCACCTGCACGTACACGGTGGCGGGGCCGTGCACTTCGCCGCGTTTGCTGCGGCTCTCTTTGCCCTTCAGCCTTCGGAGAGGCTTCGCCTGCTGCTTGGCGGGCCTCATATTCTCCACCTTATTGTTGATGTTGTCAGCCATGGAATGATGCGCTTGCCAGGCAGGTCGCACGAAAGGACAGCGACACGGGGTGAGGAGCAGTGGACGAGCGGCGGCGGACACGCGCAATGTGATGACACTCAGAATGTTCATAATATTGAAAACCGCGTCAATCAAAAAACATCCTCATGTGGCTTCTTCTTGCTCAAATTCTCCAGCCGCCATTTGGGGCAAAATGACATTATAAAATAAAATTGCCGGGTGGGCGAAGAAGGGAGCAAGGAGAGCTTGTTGATTGCGAGTTGACACGCACGTGAGACACGCTACTTCCGGCATATGTTGATGATGTCATTCAGGACTGAGCCAATGGCTGCTGAGGCTTTCCCTGCTCTCTGGACCAATCAGAAGCTTGGTTTGACCCAAGCCTGCTAAAAATGAAACACGACTACTCGAACATAAGGTGAAATGAAGCGGTAAAAATTGTATTGTTGATGTACTTGATGAAATAAACAAATCAAAACTATTTTTGTAGGGTTGAATTTATCCTGCTTATTTTACTCTAATAATGTCAATTTTAATCAAGTCACAAATATGAAGAAAGTCAAGGCAGAACACGCACACATATTGTACAGAATATTCTTCTGGTCTTTATTTACGTCTCAGCATATCATAAACAACTTCAGCCTCTCACTTCGGACTCTTTACTCCTTTCTTATATGACAAGGAGACCAAACACTTGATGCTTTCAACTCACACACACACACACATGCACTCAGCATGTTTCCAGCAGGAGGCAACACTTTCTATTTCTCCTCAATAATAATAACAATAATAATAATTAGCATTCATCTGGATCTAGTTATGATGTTGCGTCGCTGAGACACACTTTCATCATGATGGCTGTGTGTGTGCGTTTAATTGTGAGTGTGATGTGAAGGAGATGAACGTGCTTTTTTTTTTTTTGCTCGCAGCTTTGCTTTGTTTTGCATCTGGCTTGAAGTCTTTATTGTTGCATTTAGATGAACCAACGTGTGAGTGTGTATTCATTTGGGAAAGGGCAATCAGTCCATATAGGAAGGTGAGCTAGGAGAAGCCGGCATCTGATCCAGAAGTCTGCACACGTAAGTGGCCACGTCCACCTGACGCTCCTCGTACATCTGAATGAATGGATCTTTCTGGAAGAAGGTGCAAAAATAAGACGTTAAGAATGCGGCGCCAACATATCGTGACTTGTTCATGACAATCGTCGACTCACCAGCAGCTCTTTGTACTTTGGCCTTTTGGACTCATCCTTGGTAAGGCTTAAAAACAGGAGGTTATGATTACCATTATTATCACTGCGGAACTATTTAAAAAGATGCACTTCAGCATCCTGTCCACTTGGGGGCAGACGTTTTCATCTCTGCAGCTAGCGTCAGGCCACAGTATTGGCATCTCACCACACGTTGACGAAGGAGATGAATTTGGGCGAGAAGCGTCGCTCGTCAGAGTTGCTGAGCTGCGGCGGGTCTCCTCGGACCACCTGGGTCAGCTGATCGAACACACTGTTCCATTTGGGGTACGGGAAGCGCCCCGTCGCCAGCTCGTACTGCAAGGCCACCGCAGGCACGCACTTAGCAAGTAGGAATTTTTCCAGATCCATATCAAGAGCGCAAGCTCACCAACGTGATTCCCAGACTCCAAACGTCCGAGCGCACGTCGTAACCTTGCCGCGATGCGCACGGGTCGATTCGTTCCGGCTAGAAAATCAACACAACCAAGAAAACATTACACAAGCACAAAACTGAAACACAACATGGTTGAAAACCTCAGCTGAGGGTTTAAAACTTGGGCTAGGGCTCCAAATTAGGAGCCAGTTTTCACCAAAGATTAAGGTTTGAAACTTGGCTTAGGTTTGAGTTTCAAACAAGGATTAAGGCATCAAGCCAGAAATAAGATTTCAAATCTGAGGTTATACGATTCCCGGGAGCCAGACAGTGAAGACCAGACGTGTTTCCAGGTGTGCGTTTGAGTCATAATAGGCGCGTTAGCAGTTTAGCATGTTAGCACACGCCCGAGTGTTGTTGTCATTTCAATGAAAACGCGGCTCATTCCACACACTCGAGTGACACGGCGCCTCAAATTGTCACTTGACGGTACCCTCACATGACTGTGTGTGTGTGTGTGTGTGTGTGTGTGTGTGTGTGTGTGTGTGTGTGTGTGTGTGTGTGTGTGTGGTGGTCTTGATTGCCAAATTTAGAATGGAAAACTGCTGGGGGGCAGAGTGTGTCTAGGGGTGTTGGTTGCTGATGTCAGCGTGAAGATCCCCCGCCCACCCACGAGAGAAAATAACGAAACAATGACATCATCACAATGTTGGCTGAAGTCGACGTACTCAAGACGGCTTGCACGCGTGAGACTTACGGCCATGTACGGTCGGCATCCGGCGTCGCGCGTTTTGGCGATGGAGTCCACCAGCTGGCCGCTGATGCCAAAGTCACACAGTTTGATGTTTCCGTTTCTGTCCAGAAGAATGTTTGACGGCTTGATGTCTGAAGAACAAGAAGCAAACATTCAGACCTCCAGCTCAAGAGGGCCTTCGCAATGTTTGGGCCCAAAAAATAATCCAAAGTATACCATCGTGATCACTAGCCGTTTTACCTCTGTGGATTATTTTCAAGTTTTCTTTTAGGTGGTTAAGTGCTTTCACAGTCTACAAGTAGGAAGATGACAACAAAAGTCAGGTGAGAAGACTCGAGAGGTAGGGAAAGAAGATGACGACTCACGGCTAAAGTGATTTTCCCCAAGATTTCCTCAGGAATGACGTCATCTAGTGAGCAATACACAAACTTGTAGAACTTGTCTAAAGAGGTAGCCATGAGTTCCATGCAGATCCAGCAGTCGCCCTGCAACACACACACACACACACACACATTGACGTTTGATATTCTTGAGTCTCCATCTCATGAGATGTTCCTTTGAGTGCGTTAAGCTCGATCCTCCCCCACCACATTGTCAATGTGAGGCTATGATACCGACCTCTCTGAAAAGAGCGCCGTAGAACTGCACGATGTAGGGACAGTCGCTGCTGCGCATCACCACATCCAAGTCCATGAGGAGCTGCTTCTGCTCCTTTTCGTCCACCGTCGAGCGGATCCTCTGAAAATGAGGGGAGAGAGCAAAGCGCTGGCTCAGCAGAACAACTTATCAGAGGGAGGGGCAGCGTGAAAGCAGGTGCGCCCACCTTGACCGCCATGATCTGGTTGCTGGGCTTGTGCACCATCTTGTTGACGGAGCCATAGGCCCCGCGACCGATCTCGCCCAGGTCCTTCAGGTCCTCGGCCGTGAAGTCCCAAAGCTGCTCGGGCGACAGCTTCAGCTTGCCCGATGACTCGATGCTGTGCGTTCGCAGCCTCTCGCTGAGGCAGTGAAAATAACCGTTTTGATTGTTGGAATGGGACAAAATGATGGCGGCGGAGGAGGTGGCTCACATGTGCGGGTTCTGGAAGGGTTGTCCGCCTGTGTTCAGCGCGAATCTGGTGGTGGGTTTGATGGGCGGGTTGGCGAAGTTCAGCTTGAGGGCTTTACGTTTACCTGACAACAAAGACAACGACCACCAGGGGCAAAGTCAGCCAGCGTCAGGATAGACCTCGAACGACACGAGCGAAGGACACGAAACAAAAAAAAGGATGAGTGAGGAGATGCCCGCATGCCACGCAGACGGCGAGTTAGTGAGAACACAATATCATTTCGGCCCACGTGAGCACATGCGAGAGTAAATGAGCGCTATGATCCAGCAAGTCAAGCCGTGTTCAGTTTCGAACATCCCACAATGACGGAAAACCAACAGACTGCATTTCAATCAGTGTCAACTGCTTAGACTTTTTTTGGCTTTGAACAACAACAATATGGACAGGAAGTTAACGTTTGTGACGCAATTCAAGTCCTATAGAAATAGACGGGTCCGGTGGCACAAACCAGCCTGCTTTCAGCGTAGATTAGCAGCGAGCAGCAGATCACACACGCATCCACCCAAGTATTAGAAGTTGTGAGCGCTCCCACACGCACACACAGTGAGGTTGGTCTTACTTGGGGGGGCTCCAGACAGGTTTATCTGAAAGCCTGGAGGCGAGAACACAACGTTTACTTCCTGTTCAACAATTTCCTGTTTGGAGCGACATGCACGTGCAATATCCAACATGGCCGACACGGAGGTGTGTGGCTGAAGTGGCCAAACACGTATGGAAAATGATAAATAATATGTAAAACGTGACAGCAACACTGGCTTTTCTCAGGCAGCCTCACCGTGGTTCCACGTTAGCGAGCGTTAGTTTGCAGCGTGGAGAGAAAAGTCAGAGCAGGAAGAGAAAACATGGAATCATCAATTTGTGCGATAAATCATTGGCACCCAAAATCACTCGATAGCGCCCTCTTTGGCAAAAAGGAGGATTACAGCACAAAAATAGGTGGAGAAGGACCGAAAGATTGTTTTAAGTGAAAAGAGGGACGAGTATCCTGTGAGTGTCGTTATCTTTTATGAAACCTATTAGGATCACAAATAGCGTTACCTTTCTTCGGCATTCAAGCTCAACGTGCAAAGAGCTAAGAAAACTGAGCAGTTGTGGTAATCGTGAAATCAGGCTCATCTAATTTTAGAAACAAACGTGCAGTCGATTCTCTGAAGTGTGAGTCTTACCTGTTTCACTCTGACACCTCCAGCAGGTGTTGGCATCTGAAAAGGAACATTTTGCATCAAGTCTTTCATTTCACACTGTGCAAAAAGTGTTCAACAGAGCTTCGAATCCAAAATGACACATTGAGGTCTGATTCATTTGTTATACATCCCACACAAATAAAATGCAGGAAACAATGAAGCCCTTTGTTGCAATGCAAACCTGACAGAATCAAGAAGGGCTATCGGATACATTGACGAGGTGCGAACGACCACCGTGGCGGCACAAAATTGACTTGTTAACCCACGGCAAGTCCTCAAGCGTCGCCGATTGTGTTCAAGTGGCTGAAGAATGAAGCCAAGTTTAGACACAACCTGAGTCGTGAATGTCAAGGGTGTTGTTGCACTTTCATCAGAGATGACTCAACAGCAGCTTTATGCTGGGGGGGGATATATATATATATAATTTTTAATGGATGATAAGATAACATTTAGCAAAGGGAATTGTTTTGAAATTATGCATTTTAGGAACTGAGTTTGCTTGTCCTAGCTCAACGAATTGGAAAAGAGACGGAACACCCTGAAACTAGCAGAGACATTATTGGACTTAAATTCAAGTCACGAATGTCAAGGATGTTGCGGACACACTGCCGATTGAGGACCCTTACGTCGAGGGGGGCTAAAATATAAACAGGAATTCAAACAGACGTTCAGGAAATATTTGGCAGGGGAGTTGGTTTTGCATTGCGCAGTTCTGGAACGGAATTTGGTAGTGCTGATTCGTTCCGTCCATAGGCAAGTCACATCTAACCTAGTAGCAGGTAATTCGATATATTGTAAATAGTTGTTGGTGATATTTGATCCCGCGGCCGCTCCTTGCTTCGTGCCCCTCGGGAGAGAGGCCGAACGGAGGTCCCCGCGGCTAACACCCGATCTCGAGTTCACCTTCGCTGGGATTCATCCATCCGTCCATCCGTGCACAGTCTCGCTCGCTTACTCACCCTGCAGGCTGCTCACGCTGCTAATGTGCTGCAAAGATTGCTGGTGGGCAGCCGGGGCGGCGTTCACCGTGCCGCCGTTGTTACTGCTGGCCACGGAGGTCTTGTTGGGACCGAGACTCGCCATTGTTGTGTGTTTAAATTCCATCGGCGGCGCCGGCGGCTGTCTGGCTTGGCTGTCGAGCGGGTGTGCTGCCTACGACACGCTGATCAGACGCTTCTCCTGCTCGGCCCACGATCAATAACGTTCGCTGCGCAGCACCATGCGGGCCCCGGGAGACTATCGGCGGGTACGGAGGCCGGTAAAAGTTGAGCGATTGTGGCTGGAAAACAGCTTGCGGGAAAGCTGGCTACCTGTGAAGGAGGGTGGCGATCACAACATCAGCGAGGCTAAGCTAAACTAAGCTAAGCGAAGAGCTAGCAGCAGCCAACAAACAGCGATCAGCTGACCAAGTGACACTGACATCTCTGTCGCACCACTTCTCTTTTCCCCCTCCACACATACATTTTATTTCTGACTAAAATGCCCAATTACTATTTATTCATTGATACTTTTTTTACACTGGTGTATTTTTTTATTTGACCTCTTTTACATATTTTGATTTCTCCTTCTTTTAATTTTTAGTGACATGTGCACGCCCACGCCCACTCACAAACTCGGTATTGGGTCTACAAAATGTTTTTTTTTCAAGTGACTGTTTCTTGCTTTCCTTTTAAACCAATAACAAGTATTGCTATTCATTTTATTTATATTTGTGTCTTGCACGTTTTATGATCAGTTTACTTTTGGGAGTAGTTTATATTTATGACAACTCTACGCCCACACACGCCATTTAACCAAAAAATTCCGGAAGCGAGGCTTAAAACACGCATGTCTTTTAAGAGTTTGTTTACACGGACTTTAGTTGATTGACACCTGCTATGTCAACGCCCCGGCGAAAGCAGCCAATCACATACACGCTAGCCAAAACAAACCCGGAAGTGAAGCTAAAAATAAACTTTGCACTTTAGACCAAGGCCTCGCTGTCTTTCTAGCAAACATCACTTGAGCACGGGAGCTTGATTAGTTATCAATAATAATAATTTGCTTTCACGACTTTATTTTGTAGACGTAATAATTCAACCATTACAAGTCTCTCCGTTCAAACTAGATGAATGAATCCATGATGACGCCGTTGCCGTGATTGTGTTAAAATAACTTTATTTTGTGGCTTTAACTTTAAGTCCAAATAGTGCAAACGAGTTGCTAGCAATAAATTAACCACACGAAAATGGACGGCAGTGAAAAGGCAAATTACAGTCAGATCCCAACCGGGGATTCGGCGGGGACGCTCGAAAAGGGGCGCGTCGACGTCTCGTGCGGGCGGCGCGAGACGAGGATGGCGCTCCAAGTCAACGCGTATACGGCGACTACTTGGATGCTTGTTATCTGGCGAGCGTGCAATGGGATGATGTCTTTATTCTTTGGCTTAGCGACGTTCGTACAGGTGAGCTTTTAAACTCTCGCACAACCAAGTTACTCACGTTTAGACAACACCACCACTCTAAACTTTGGACTGTGTTGGGCAGATCAACGACCCGGATGCCGCCTTGTGGATGGTAAATAATAAACGCACAAAACATGTTGCAAACGACACCTTAAAGTTGACTCCAGTGAGTAGTAATTGTAGTTTGTGTAATTTTTCCGTTGCAGTTCGGTTACGGCGTTCCTTCCATCCTCTGTGCGCTCATTGGGCTCAAACCCCACGTGACGGGTACGCAGCCTATTGTGATTGGCCCGTTCTTGGATACGTCAACGCGGCTACCATTTTGGATGTGGCATTTCTGCCTCGTCAACTAAATGAAATGGATTGTACAGCATAAGGAACCTACAAATGTAAAATATATTATTTGTTCTTGCAGGAACACACAGTGCGTAAGAAGAGGTAGAGTTGAGTACTGTACACAGGACTTAATAGAATTAGCCACAGTCAGCATTTTCTGTAGGCAAAGTTATGAATGGCAAAATACGACTAAATGTCCGCTCTTATTACATCATAACTCGTTCAACATCATCTGTGCTGTTTTTGCAGAGATTTTAGCATGGAGACGTGTGGCTGACTTGCATATGATGCTGTGCACCGGGATGCTCCTGATCATCGGATGGAAACTTAACGGCCAGAACACAACAGGCGTCTTCCAAGAAGAGGAGGCCAGGTAGGTCAAGTGGATGCAATGGACCCCAGAACTACGTTTTTCAAGTGAGCATATAAAGAACACTCACATCCTTTTATTTTTTTTTTAAAGAGAATTTGGTGGTGTGGTATTGACAGTTTTGTGGCTAATGCTGTGTCGTCACTCCGGAAGGTGCACTCGACATCAACACAATATTTTTATTACAATACAAAGAAGTTTGATTGACTTACATCCACGTTTTGTGGTCCTCCAGGTCGGCAGTGGGTAAGCTCAGAGTGTCGGTTGCCGTCCTTGTCACCCTTTTTCCATTTGTGTGCTGGTTTTACTTCCACATCCACGAGGAGCTGCGTGCGAATTGGCCAGCGCATTGCAAAACTGCACTTTAATGAGAACAAAAGGACAATTCATTTGCAACATGACTGAAAACTATGGAACAATAACACTTCGATGAATCAATGAATGTTGTTTTGATGATGTGTAATTTCATGTTATTTAATTTTATTAAAACTATTTGTGAGGAGACTATGGAGTAATAACAGTTTGATGAATCAATGTATGTTGTTTTGATAATCTGTAATTTCCTGTTGTTTAATTTTATTAAAACTATTTGTGAGAATCAATAAGATACAAATAGTTTTTTACTGTAATTGTACAGTGTTTGGTTGTTCTCAGTACAAGCATTATTAAATTTAATAGGGAAGCTATTTTTCCAGAGATTTGCTATCAAAATAAATATTATATAAACATTTAAGGAAATCTAATTTTGTCTTTTTGTACATAAAACATTTCAAGGGTGTTGTACTCAGTGTTAACAATTTTGCCACCTGTTTAATTTTATATCCGGTAGAGGGCGTTAAAGATTCTTAAACGTATCACTGTGACGAAGAAGAGACGTCTTCCACTAGTTCCGCTTTAAGCACACTGATCTGAGATCCGCCATCGCGTCTATTCTGACCTGTGTCTCATACATGAGCTGATCTGAGAGCAACTACGTTAAAGGTCGAGTTCCGGCTTCTCTGACGTCAAATTGTGTAAACTTGGAGATTCAATTGAATATGTCGCTAAGTGTTTTGGTTCGCCGTTTGGGCTGCAGACATTTTGGCGGTGACGTAAATGTCTTCCAAAGCGTCACATTTATCCACCGCCTCGTATGGAGAGACATCGCAGCGATGCGCACGTTGTCATCGCTGCCGTCAAGCGTTTGCTGCCGAGTAGGTCATTTTAAATTTCAATACCAAACTCCGTTCAGAAAAGTATCAATTTAAACTCCTAACTCCAAATACGTGATCTGCTCCTGATTGTCGCCGTCAGAGTGCCATTTCTGGAAATAAATATCTTTTACTGTGCTCATGCTGACGGCACAATGTCGAGAACTGCGGAAATAGCTCAAGATGTATAATTTAATAATCAAATGAATAATTTATTAATTTGCAAATACTTTGATTGACAGGTGACCATGTCAGATAATCCATCATGCTCATTTGATTGACAGGTGAATGCAAAGAAGCCTTGCAACCGCTGCCTAGCAACACGATGTCAACATCCCCAAAGCGCCAAGCGATTTTCCACGCTTCCTCCAAAGCCTTCATCACGGGACAAATCCAAGAAGTCTGGGGTGAGTTCATTGGTTTGAAAATGTTGTTTTAACGTTTGAAATAGTAGCCTGTAAATGTTGAACTAATGGCACAAATGTTTCCCGTAAAGCCCGTCACATGGAAATCTTTAGCAATAACCTTCGCCATGGGTGGAGCTCTGCTTGGCGGGATGAAGTACTTAAAGAGCGAAAAAGAAGAACGTAAGCTGCACATTTACCCATACTTTGACTTACGACCTTTCTGACACAACGTGATGTTTCACAGTAATGGAAAAAGAGCGCACCAAGTCGTTGGGGCGCCCGGCGCTGGGCGGACCGTTCTCGCTGGTGGACCACAATGGAAAGTCGGTGAGCAGCAACGACTTCCTGGGCCAGTGGGTGCTAATCTACTTCGGCTTCACGCACTGTCCTGACATCTGCCCCGACGAGCTGGAGAAGATGATGGAGGTGGTGGATGAAATTGGTAAAATCAAAATATAAACAAATAAGTTAGTTGCCTTTCAACAGGCAAACTAGCTGGTTTTGTTGTTGCGACCGTTCACTATTGCAGGTGGTTCTGATGCAATCACTTGATGCTTTCTTTGTTTTTTCATCCAGATAAAATAAAGTCTCTGCCCAAGCTGACACCCATCCTCATCACTATTGACCCTGACAGGGACACGCCGGAGGCCATGGGGGCTTACGTCAAAGGTACGGCGTCGCGCCACTGAGAAACAATTATACTGAAGTTAAGAAGATGTGATATGATGCTCACGGTTAAAAATTGAAATATTCGTTTTTTCAGTTAGGAGCCATCATCTGGTCATTTTTTTTTACTACGCAGTCAAAAACAAATAGAAAATGACACTCACAAGGAGCTGCTGTAGACCACATCTCACAGCTAGATGCTCACATGCAGACAAACCATCCAACTCGACTCCTGCAACTGTCACAGCAGACATGATGTGATCTGTGTTTTTTCTAGAGTTTTCTCCGAAGCTGATTGGTCTGACGGGGACGACGGCTCAAGTGGAGCAAGTGTCGAGAGCTTATCGAGTTTACTACAGTCAAGGACCCAAAGATGAAGACAATGACTACATTGTGAGTCACCGCCAACAATCATGGAAAGACGATTCAGCATTGTTGAGTTTGTAAATTCTCATTTTTCCATATCTGGTGCTATGTCATGTTTGTTGTTTGTCAGGTGGACCACACCATCATCATGTATCTTGTTGGACCCGACGGACTCTTTGTGGACTATTTTGGTCAAAACAAAAGAAACGTGGAGATCTCCAATACCATTGCAGCTCACATGAGGAAGTACAAGAAGGACAAGTGATTGGACACCAAACAGGACAACTTAACCTGATAAACTTGAATCAAAAGTGTCTTTTGTTATTTGTTTGAAAATGAAAACATATTTATCACAATTCACAGCAGACTCTTCAAGAATGTTGATTTTTAAATACAGCACTGCCTTTACTTGAGCTTTTGGAGTTCCGAGACATCACTTGGTCTAATTTTATTTTTTTTGCTTCACATTGCCAGCCAAAATTTGTCACATTATCATAAAAAGTTTGAAATCCTGGTACCATTGTATAGTAATTTATGTTTCTCTTCTAAATTAAATCGTCTTCACTTGCGTGAAATATAAAATAACTAATATGATGGTGATGTTTTAAAAGAAAAAGCACTGGGTTCTCCCTCCCAGTTTTTTTGGAATGGTGCTCCATGAAAGTATCCTTACTCTAATTGAAATATCTCTCAAACAAAGTAAATGTCCTAAAATGACATCAGATTACTCTGATAGAGATGATCACATCTGTAAAGCATTCCTGGGGTTGACTTGATTCCGAAACCTCCTGGCTTTGGAATTGGTTCCAGTTTGTTGGTCAAGAAGTGAAGCTTCTTTCTTCACCATCAAACACTCTGATCTCATAAACTTCTCCGTCCTCCTCATTCTCAGCTGTATCGTTATCATCTACCGCTGAATCTTCTGGTTCCACCAGCCCACCTGGCTCTTCTTCACCTTCGAGGCCCAAAACTCCACCAGGATCGTGCATATCGCAGAGATCCGCTGATCCACCTGGCTCACTTTCCGCCATTGAGGTTCTTAATACCAGGAACATCCACTAACCCAACAGAACCTTCTAAACCACATTTCACGCCACCACCACCAGAATCTACAACTATTTGGTCTTGCTGACCGTTAGGAAACACTAGATCGGGTGTCAAACTCATTTTTTTCGCGGGCCGCATTGTAGTCATCTTCTTTCGGAGGGCCATTATGACTGTCAACCCAAATAAATGTATAAGCAACCCATATTATATACAGTAAAAGCTACAAAACAAACTGACAAATAACTCGTTTTCAAATTAGACGAGTAAAACCTGGTCAAATATTTAAAAAAAGATATTAAAAGTGAAGACAATTTGCAATTCTAGTAATGACACGAATTTGATGCACAATTTGTCTTTGCGGGCCACATAAAATGATGTGGCGGGTCGTATCTGGCCCCCGGGCTTTGACTTTGACACCTGTGCACTAGATCATCAGTGTCCAACCATCCGTACTCCATCTTTAACATCAAAGTATACAGCCTCACTAAGTTTTTCTTTTACTCCTCCAAGTTTTTTTTCACTATCATGAAGCATCACACCCTGACCGTCAACCAATTGGCCTCGCCAGTTTCATCTTCGCCGTAGAGTTACTCAACACCGTCGGGCTCCTCATCTCCTTAACCTTCATCACTGCCTCTGACGGTGATGTAGTCGTCGACAGGCGCGACGGCCATGTGGGTGAGAGTGTTCTCCATCAAACACAGTCCTCCGTCATGTGAGTCATGATCATGAAAGCGTGGTTGAGGCCTTGTCTGGGAGTGGCTCTGCTTGTGGCATCCACGCTCAGGAACCACATCAGGAGGCACACGAACTTGAGCCAGTCTTCGTACTCAACGGTGGAGCTGCTCATGGCCAGGTGTTCAAACGAAGACCCCGAGTCCAGATTAAATCAAGAGATGGCCGGCTCGGAGTCTTCCGGGATGACCATCCAGCGCTCGTCCTTGTCTACCGTGAAGAAGTTCGGTGCTGTACTTGGCCTCATTGAGAAGATGATCCGCAGGCTGACCAAGGAGCTGACAAATGGTCTCCATGCTCCCTTGAAGACTTTGCGACTTTGGAGTTGGATTGGTACGGAAGAGGATTAGGGCTGGTGAAGAAAAAAAAGGGGTGACAGGATTCTGACTTTAAAGTGAGAATTATTTGACTTTTGACTTTAAAGTCACAAAGTGGGAATTCTTACAAGTCAGAACTCAAACTTTAGTCAGAATTCTGACTTTAAAGTGGAAATTCCCACTTTAAAGTCAGAATTCTGACTTTAAAAAAAGTTTTAAAAAAAATTCAGAATCCTGTCCCCCCCCTTCACTGGCCCTAATTCTCTTCCGTATATTGGGACTTTGAAGCTGTCGTAAATCATCTTTTTGCCTTACGGTACTATTGTGCCAATGGATATTTTTCACAAGAAATGTGTGAAAAGAATTGTTTTAAATTGAACAGCTCAGGAATGATGAATAAACTATAATAGAATAAAAATGAAGTGACCAATGACTAATTAAACGTTACCTGGATATTTTGATCTTCTTTTTTGTTTAACGAGCAAATGACGTTACCGGCGAATCCATTATGACAAACAAAGTAAAAACTACGTCACCTCACTTTGCTTCGATACGGGTCCAACTAAAAGGTTTGTTAGCGCCCAAAAAGGTGACCGCCCCCCCCCCCCCTTTATCCTGGTGCAGTGCTTGCTTTGTTTTGCCTTCCCGAATAAAATCAAAGTGTTGTGATGTTTTTCGTTGCTCGGCAGTGGTAGTCAAACGAGCCAAATTACGTCACGTCCCATCAGAAAGCCGGCGGCGTGCACACGTACAGCGTGCGCGAGCCCGATGTGTGCGCGCCTGATGTTTGAAAGCTGTGCGAGGTCAAGTGGAAGGCACCTGCCCGCTACTGTCCGCGGGGAATCTGGCCCCCCGTGGACACCCAGACGATGAAAACGCACCCGAAGGTGCTAAAGAGGCTCGTTCTTTCATTGGGTGCCGCTTTTATTGTGTTGATTTTTTTATTTATTTATTTGTTTCCATTCAAAGTTTTACCAGGTAAGTCAATTTAGAACACTTTCTCATTTACAATGGCGACCTGGAGGCAAGGTGTGTGGCTAGAGTGTCAGCTTTTTGGTACGGAAGCGGTTAAGGGCCTTGGTGAAGAAAAAAACGGGGGTGACAGGATTCTGACTTTAAAGTGAGAATTCTTTGACTTTGAAGTCAGAAAGTGGGAATTCTCACTTTAGTCAGAATTCAGACATTAAAGTCAGAATTCTCACTTTAAAATCAGAATTACATAGGGTCTCTACCGCCTGAGCCACGGCCACCACACCAGTGTTTTGTTGTGAAGGTGAAGGAATGATGAGGGACTTGGAGGGAAAATAACCACAAGGGGAGATTTACAAGAACAACTTGACATCACGTTCTCCCATTTCATTGCTGTGTTCTCCATTTTTAATTCCCGGGTTCTAGGTCGTTTTATTCATTCTGAGGCGCTAACAAAGGAGCCACATCAATAAATGTGGGGCTCAGTTTTTCAGAGCAAGCAGTACAGAAATCATCCACACGAGGACGTATTTGGTCTCATCGTTTGTGGGCTAAGAGTACAATTTAGTGCCATCTAGTGGTGAGCCAAAATTGAAAGCGCGTGCCTTTTGAATCAGAGCCTCGCAAGCTGCCTGCCACATTTTTCCTAAGCGGCGATGCAAGCAAAATGCCACCACAAACGACTTAATTTCAAATTGTTGTAAAAATGCGCCCCTTCCCTACTAGAAAGAGATTAACAGATCTTTTTAGTGAGTTATTTGCATTTGAAAATCTGAAAAAATAACACAGGAAAATATTATTGTAGGTGCAAATGGAGACACTGGAATGAATGCCAGTTACAAAAATAACCTAATTTCGTTTTAAAGAAATACCGATTGGACTGACCAATTTGAACCAACTTTCTGTCTTTTGAAACAAAACCCGATACAAATGCCAAAGTTGGTGACAAGACACTGCTGACAAGACAGTTATGCCAGTAGGTCATACAAGTCTCAAATGTGTCCTCAGCTGATCCGGGCTCAGCGTGTGAGGATGGCTGGCTCTCTTTCGGCTCCAGTTGTTACAAGAAGATGGCGACCCCCAACGGTTGGCTAGGGGCTCGGCACGAGTGCGTCTGGGAGGGCGGCGACCTGGTCTCGGTCGCCTCATCGGACGAGGAAGCCTTTGTGAAGAAGCAAATGGGCAACGACCCCTTCTGGATCGGACTCTCCAATCTGGTGAGACTGAAGGCGGTAGCAGTTGATTCTCTACTGGTACGCGATTGACAACTGGGATTGGTCTCTGCAGAAATACGAGTTCTGGAGTCCGTATGACACGGTGGAAAAAAAGCTGACTTGGTCAGATGTCGGCGTGACGACAAACTACTCCAACTGGGACTCACGTCAGGTTGGAAGGTATGAAGGTCTCGTCTTTACATCGTTTTACTATCAGGCAAGGTTTTGGGGCCCCTTTCCAAAATGGGAAAGAGCACATGTGACGAGGGGGAAAAAAAAAAGCTTTTGGCATTTTTTCATCAGAAAGAAAGACAAAAATACTGAGATGCTTTGCACAACTTCTCCCGACAGCTCCGACGTAGAGTCCTGCACGTACATCAACCAAGGCGCGTACAGTCAGCCAGGAAAGTGGCGACACGCCTCGTGCGGATCCTCGTTGCCGTATATGTGCGAGCGCTCGCTGGACGGTAAGCCCACACGAGTTGGGATATTACGATGTCGAAAGGAACATTTCAATTGTGTGGTCTTTCTGTAGACTGCCTGGAGGGTCGGTCGTGTTCCGTCAAAGACATGGGTTACAATCGAGTGGAAAGTGAGTCGCAGCCACGCTTGTCCCGTCTTCCGTTTCCAATGCAAATTTGTTTGTGGCTCCAGCTTCCTCCTGTGACCCCGGCGACTTCCTGTACAATGACTTTTGCTATCACTTCGAGGGGAAGATAATGTCTTGGCAGCCCGCCGAGAACTTCTGCAAGGGATGGAATGGTCACCTGGCCAGCGTCCACTCAGAGGACGAAGCCAAATTCTTGGCTGGTGAGCACTAAGACAAACTGACAATCCCGCGATCATCCTGCAATGCTCCTCAACATCTTTGCAACTTGTGCTTGTTCTGCTTTCCTCAAGCTCACGTGAGAAACGTAACTCATCATTCATGGTTGGGACTCCAGAAGAAGAACGGCACGTTTGAGTATTCTGACGGAACATCTACCGTAAGTGAAATGTTTAGAGTGACCTAAAAATTTGCCCAGAATGAAGATGTTGTACCGAAATGGAAAAGTGAGGTACAAAGTGTCATTTTAGCAGGAAAAAAAGATTAGAAATGTAATTGACAAGAGCAAAAAAAAGGAAAGAAAAAGCCATGCGCTCAAGTCACCTCTGTCATGTTTGCAGGCCGGCACCCCATGGGTGCCAAACAGACCTACAAACTCTTACAACTGTGCAGCTCTGAGGCCAAAAGGAAGAGTTGATGACTGCTCTTGCACCAAAATGTATGGAGCCATCTGCAAAAAAGGTCTGAAAGTCACAACGGCTCCCTTTGCCCTTTCATGCGCGCTCTCATACTTGATCCCTCTTGCAGCCAAGGTCCGAAAGGCTCTTACTGCTCATCTGCCGTCAATATTCAAGCCAGGTGGGCGTCACAACCATGGTCGTGCTCTTGTCGCCACTCAAGTGACGCGAGTCTTACTTGCAGGCTGGAGCGAAAAGTGTGGCTGGTGGCTGGACAACCCGTCCGACGACTTCTGCTACCTTTTCAACCGCCAGTCCCGCAAGACCTGGCAGGAGGCGCGAAACGACTGCGTCAGCCGCGGAGGCGACCTGCTCAGCATCACCCACTCATATGAAGAGAACTTCATAGAAGGTAAACTGCCCGGAGGACACAATAAAGGCTCACACAGTTCATGCCGCAAGGACTCCAGAAGGAACAACGCTGCTACACACGCACCTGTCAATGTTCAAACTCTTGTTCGTTGTTTAACCTCGATCCAAAGGTCTGTATGCCCTTCATCTGACCATTCCCTCTCTATGGTTGAGCGCCAATGCCAATATCACTGAAGGCAGCAAGTGGACTGATGAATCCCCGTTCACTTACAAAAACCTGAAAACAGGTCGGCCTATAACCCGAGGAATGTTTGTCGGCGACAAAACGGAGGAGTCCTTAGCGTCTGTCGTCTCCTTCCAGGTAACGCCAGTGACGCCACTGGCGGACGCTGCCCTTCCTTGCTCACTATCGACGGCAGCTGGAAATTTGACAATTGCAAAAAAAAAAGCAGCTACATCTGCAAGAGAATAGGAAAAGGTAATGTGACGCTTGGCCAAATTGCACTGACTTCTGAAGTCCTCTCGATGAAATCTATCAGCGTGTTTCTCTTTGTGAGCGTGTCAACTGTCAGTCATTCTTGTTTTCCCCGACCACGACATTTTGGCAAAGCATTGATAATCCTGTGGTAAATTGTATTTGGTGGTCAGTTGTTCTTCGGGAACACGCTGTTGAAAGTGGCTGGCTCAGGGAAGGAAAAAAATCATCCATGAAGAGTTCCTACCGTGCCCTCCAGATTCCGTGATTTTTACATTGAGTCTCTACCCTAATACCCTAAACGGTTACAAACCAAACCAAACCAAACCAAACCAAACCAAACCAAACCACTCATTGTTAAACTCTGATCTCAGTCAGTATAATTTCTTCCCCCAAAATGGTCACAAACAAGACTGCTTGATGGTCAAATTTGGATCCGAGCCAGGTGACCCAATTCTAGTTTCTGTACTTGTACGTCAGCGTTTCTTGAGGGCTAAAAGTACCCACGTCCTGAGGCCCACACTCAACAGAGATGAGCTTGAAAAAGTGGAATATGCGATATGTGTCAAATAAAAATATACTACGATCCTCCACATGTTTCCTCAGTCGATCCGAAGTTATGTGATAGGACCAAGGGCTGGCTCCCTTTTGGCTTCAGTTGCTACAAGAAGATGGTGACTCCCAACGGTTGGCTGGGGGCTCGGCACGACTGCGTCTGGGAGGGCGGCGACCTGGTCTCGGTCGGTTCATCGAAAGAGGAAGCCTTTGTGAAGAAGCAAATGGGCGACGACCCCTTCTGGATCGGACTCTCCAATCTGGTGAGAATGAAGCGCAAGCAGTTGATTCTCTACTGGTACGCGACTGACAACCGGGATTGGTCTCTGCAGAAATGCGACGAGGCTTGGTGTTGGTATGACGAGGAGCAAAAGAAGCTGACTTGGTCCAATGTCAATGTGATGGCAAGCTACTCTAACTGGGACTCGCGTCAGGTTGGAAGGTAAAAAGGTCACGTCTTTACGTCATTTCACTGTCAGGCAAGGTTTTGGGGTCCCTTTCCAAAATGGGAAAGAGAACGTGTGACAAGGGGGAAAAAAGGCTTTTGTTAAAAGACAGCAAGAAAAGAACCTTTTCTCCAAATTTATCCTGTTTGTAAGATGCTTTTCACAACTTCTCCCGACAGTTCCGACGTAGAGGCTTGCGCGTATGTCAACCAAGGCGTGTGGAACGAGAGTCAGCCAGGAAAGTGGCGACACGGCTCGTGCAGATCCTCGTTGGTGTTCATGTGCAAGCGCCCACTGAACGGTAAGCCTGCTCAGGAGTTGTCATTATGATGTTGAAAGGTAAATTTCGATCGTGTGGTCTGTCTGCAGACTGCGTGGAGGGCTGGCCGTGTTCCCTGAAAGACTTCGTTTACGATCGATTGGAGAGTGAGTGGCTGCCACTCTTGTTTTTACTCCTGCATCGTCCCGCCGTGCTTTTCGAATCCAAGTTTGTTTGTGGCTTCAGCTTCCTCCTGCCACCCTGGCGAATTCCTGTTCGACGATTCTTGCTATCATTTCGAGAGGAAGAAGATGGTACAGTGGGCCGCCGAGAGGTTTTGCAAAGGACGCAAAGGTCACCTGGCCAGCGTCCTCGCAGCGGACGAGGGCAATTTCTTGGCAGGTGAGCGCTAAGACCAACTGCCAAGAAACAGTCGACAACGTAGGTGCTCTTTTTGAGCCGAAGCGCTTGTTCTGCTTTCCTCAAGCTCACATCCGAGACGCAGGAGGATCTCGGCCTTTTGTGGGACTGAGGAAGAAAAAAAATAACTTTGAGTGGATTGACGAACACACTACGGTAAGTAAAACATTTACTGAAGTCTAAAAAATTTGCCTCTACCCTAAGGCAAAAGATTGGAATTGTAGTCATGTAGCAAGAATAGAAAAATGCTTCTGGAACATTTGCGGAACAAAGTTGCCATTTTCCCTTTAGAATGATATTAACATGAACAAGAAAACCTGAATGAGATTTAAAAAAACAAAAAAGGAATCCGTCTTGTAGGATATAGTGCAGAATTTGATGGAATTCCGGAGAATAAAACAGGACATGACGAAACTGGTCCCAGTATGCGAAGTTTTGACCGAAACACGCCAAGTTGTGATTTCACGAGAGGAAAGTTGAAATGCTACAACATGGAATGGAAAAAAAAGGACTCATTCAACCAAGCGCAACACAAAACACGCTCAAGTGGCGTCCGCCGTGTCGTCCGCAGGACAACATCACGCAGTTGATGGGAAAAAATTCGACAGTATTCGATGAGTGCTTTGCTCTGTCAGCTTCTGGACAATTTGATGAGTGCTCATGCGCTACAGAGCAGCCATCTATCTGCAAAAAAGGTCCGCAAGTCACCACAGCTCACTTTGCCCTTTAACCTGTCATTGCTCTCATATTTGATCCCCCTTGCGTTCTTGCAGCCAAGGTCCGAGAGGGTCTCCCTTTACTGCCGTCATCAACATGGAAACCAGGTGGACGTCCCACTTTGTAGCCGACACGGTCGGTCGCCACTTTGCCCTCAAGTAACACGGTTCTTGCTTGCAGGCTGGAGCGAAAAGTGCGGCTGGTGGCTGAACAACCCGTCCAACGACTTCTGCTACCTGATCAACCGCAAGTTCCGCAAGACCTGGCAGGAGGCGCGAGATGACTGCGTCAGCCTCGGCGGCGACCTGCTCAGCATCACCCACTCAAGTGAAGAGTACTTCATACAAGGTAAACTGCCCAGAGGACACGAAAGAGGCTCACACATTTCATGCCGCATGAACTCCAGAAGAAGCAACCCTGCTACACACGCATCTGTACGATGTTCAAACTCTTGATCGTTGTCCAAAGGTCTGTACGCCTTTCCGCTGACCAGTCCCTCTCTGTGGTTGGGCGCCAATGCCAATACCACCGACCGCATCAAGTGGATTGACGGATCGATGTCCACTTACAAAAACCTGAAAACAGGTCTGCCTATAACCCGGGGAATGTTTGTCAGCGACAAAACGGACGAGTGCTTAGCTTCTGTCGTCTCCTTCCAGGCATCGCCGGAGAAGGCCCCGATGGAAGCTGCCTTTCCTTGCTCACTACCGAGGGCCGCTGGAAATTTGACGATTGCGAAGAAGAAAGCTGCTACATCTGCAAGAGAATAGGAAGAGGCATGAGTTGACATTCGTCCGATTCTTAAGAGTTTTAAGCTTTAAGTATTAAGGAAGTCTTCTTCTGAAGTCCCACAATAGTAGTCGGCAGGCATTTCTTTGTGGGCGTGTCAATGGTTGGTCCCCAAGTTGACACGATTGGCAATAACGAGCTTACTGAAATTTTTGTTTCCACAAAATGCTGACAAGACAGTAATGCCATTACGTGTAGATAATTCAGTATTTTTGCAATTCTGAATAACTGCACAATAATGGTGTCCTCAGTCCATTCTGAATCAACATGTGAGAAGGGGTGGAGTCTTCACCAGTCCAATTGCTACAAGAAGATGGCGACCCCCAACGGTTGGCTGGGGGCTCGGTACGACTGCGTCTGGGAGGGCGGCGACCTGGTCTCTATCGCCTCATCGGACGAGGAAGCCTTTGTGAAGAAGCAAATGGGCAAGAACCCCTACTGGATCGGACTCTCCAATCTGGTGAGATGGAAGCGCGGGTTGTTGGTTCTCTACTGGTACGTGACTGACAACCGGGATTGGCCTCTGCAGAAATGTGACGAGTTTTGGTGTCGGTATGACGCGAAGGAACAGAAGATGACTTGGTCCGATGCCCGTGTGACGGTGACCTACTCCAACTGGGATTCACGTCACGTTACAAGGTAAGAGTCTTGAATGTCAGGCAAGGTTTTGAGGCCCGTTTCCAAAATGGGAAAGAGCACATGTGACAAGGGCAAGAGCAAGAAAAGAACCTCCAATTCATCCTGTTTGTAATATGCTTTTCACGACTTCTCCCGACAGCTCCAACGTAGAGTCCTGCGTGTATGTCAACCAAGGCGCGTGGATCGAGAGTCAGCCAGGAAAGTGGCGACACGGCTCGTGCGGATCCTCGTTGCTGTTCATGTGCAAACGCCCACTGGACGGTAAGCCTGCTTAGGAGTTGTCATGTTTATGTCGAAAGGGACATTTCAATTGTGTGGTCTTTTTGCAGACTGCCCGGAAGGCCGGCAGTGTTCCTTCAAAGATTTCGGTTACGATCGAGTAGAGAGTGAGTGGCTGCCACGCTTGTTTTTACTACTGCACCCTTCCGCCGTGCTTTTCCAATCCAAGTTTGTTTGTGGCTTCAGCTTCATCCTGCAACCCCGGCAACTTCCTGCACGACGACTCTTGCTATCATTTTGAGTGGACACGTAGGAATTGGCAGTCGGCTGAGGAGTTTTGCATAAAACAGCATGGTCACTTGGCCAGCGTCCACTCAGAGGACGAAAACAATTTCTTGGCTGGTGAGCACCAAAACAAACTGATGATCCTGTGATCGTCCCGCAATGCTTCCCAGCATCTTTACAACTAGCGCTTGTTCTGCTTTCCTCAAGCTCACGTGCGAGATGATAGAGGATATTGGCCTTTCGTGGGACTTAAGAAGAACCAAGACAACAAATTTTCCTGGAGCGATGCAACGTCTGCAGTAAGTGAAACGTCTACAGCAGTCTAAAATTTTGGCATTTGTCCAGAATGACATATGAGAAAGCCATAGTTGGGTTGGTTACAATGTTGCAAGAGCAAAAAAACATTTGTAAAGTTTCAAAGGGGCTGGGCCACTAACACAAATTTAATTTGCAGTTATCTAAGAAAAATAAAATTGACAAGCTTGAATAAAATACAAGTTTGTCTTGTCATATAAAAGTGCAGAATTTTACAGATGGACAATCTGAGAATAAAAGAGGAACATTGTGATTTCACTGGAAGAGTAGCAGTTGTCGATGTTAAAAATGGAGTAGAGTAATGAGAACGTTTTAATCCGTCCTGTCGTCCGCAGGACAACATCACGCTGGAGGGAGAACAGTCAACAGGAGGCGGTGACTGCATTGCTCTGTCAGCTTCTGGACAATTTCACGAGTGGTCCTGCACTAAAGAGCAGCCATCCGTCTGCAAAAAAGGTCCAAAAGTCACCACAGCTCATTTTGCCCTTAACCTCTCGCTGCTCCCTCATATTTGATCCCCCTTGCGTTCTTGCAGCCAAAATCCGAGAGGCTCTCCCTGATCTGCCGTCATCAAGAGGTGGGCGTCCCACCCTAGGCCGACACGGGATTGGTCGTTGGTCAGTTGGCCCTCAACTGACGCAAGTCTCACTTGCAGGCTGGAGCGAAAAGTGCGGCTGGTGGTCGGACAACCCGTCCAACAACTTCTGTTACCTGATCAACCTTAAGTCCCGCAAGACCTGGCAGGAGGCGCGAGACGACTGCGTCGGCCTCGGAGGCGACCTGCTCAGCATCACCCACCCAAGTGAACAGAAGTTCTTACAAGGTAGGCCTATGGGCTTGATCGGGACTGTTGGTTGAGAATCTTGCGATATTTGTAGAGGCTGGCGTATCTGCCAAAGAAAATTTGAAAGAACTTTTTGTCAGTTGTCTTTTGTTGCTCATTTTCAAGACAAGACAAAACGTTGTTTGTGACGTCACCAGCAGTTGGTTACCAGACCGCAAGTGGTTGGCTTGATATTTCTTTCGCATCTGACCGGAAAAGAACAGCTTATAGGGATTGACAGATCTTGCTTTTCTTTTAAATCACTAGATGGCCTTGATAAGCCACCATACAAAAAATTTGTCAGTATACAAAAAAAACTTTGTTTCATTGAAGATTCATTTTCTTCAGTCTATGGAAACGAAGGACTCAGTAAAGCGCTAAGCTTGAGATGACACTAAAATAATAAACTGTATTTAACTTTCGTATTGCGTGTCTAGGATGCCCTCAATGTCGTAGAATTAGCATCGGTCTTTCTGCTGATTTTAGCGCTGTGCCCTCTGTTGTCACTTCTTGTGGATGTATTTTGAGTAGTTGTATCAGCTAATTGGATGTTTTATTCTTGGGGAACACAAGAATGTGTGAAATGAATTTGTTAGCTTCTCGCTAGCATTAGCTTACTGCTTAACTTTACTGTGTTCATAAATATTGTGAGGGGATTTATTATGTTACGTGTTATGTATGGTTGGAAGGACAAGTCTTCTGCTGTTGACATCTTTTAATCAAGCTAAAGGTTTGCGGTGCAAGGCAACACTACCTCCGCTAAAAACTACAAATATGTCTGGCCTGGAGGGGGCGGGGTGTGAAGTATCTCATATGCATTTAAAGAGACTGCACCAAAACGGCTTGCTCTGAGCCGCTACTCAGAACAAGGGTAAAAGAGTAGCTTGTGACGCTATGACGACGAGGAATCCAGACAAAAGACCACAACGGAATGAGTAAAATGTCAAATGGATTTATAACCATGATACATGTAAGCTGAAAGACATTCACTGGTGACATCTTATTCATGTTTGATCCAAAGATCTGTCCCACCTTCTTCAAAACATTTCTTCTTGGTGGTTGGCCACCAATACCACAATCACTCAAGAGGGATGCAAGTGGACTGACGGGTCTCCCTTTCGTTACACCCACTGGACCACAGGTCGGTCCAGAACCCATCCAATATTTGTTGCCGAGGGTCTGGAGCAATGGAGAGGAGCGCTTAGCATCTGCCGTCTCCTTACAGAGAGCTCGAGTAAACCCTCTGGTGAAAACTGCCTTTCCTTTCACACTAAAAGTGGAAAATGGGAATTTGACGACTGCCAGAAGAAGAACAGCTACATGTGCAAGAAAAGAGCAAGAGGTAAGATGTGACTCATGGCCAATTCATTTTGATGCCCATCTTTGGTTTTGCCTCGCAGGACGGAAACCGGAACCTCCACGCCATAACGGTAAGTCAAGTCTCCCCGAATCCTGAATGTTGACGTCACATGATGCGAGACGGAGAAAAGACATGACGGTGCGCTCGCAGGTTTTCGGGAGATCCTCGTCTGCAACCACCAGCAGCAGCACACTGAACTCTTTTGTCCGAGTGAGGGTCAAAGCGTCATCCGCATCCAGTCAGCCTTCTACGGACGGAGGAATGGCAGCGTTTGTCCAACTAAGAGCGGATCAAATGGTAAGACAGGACATAAGCGACGTTGTCGCGTTGCATTTTGGTCCAACTATACGACCGTTGCAGCCAAATAAGCTTCCACTCGGCCTTGTGACTTGCAGAGACTTGCGTGGTGCAAGGAGCCCTCCCTCACTACAGGCAAAAATGTGACAACCGTCAATATTGTCTTGCTGACTCTTTCAAAGGCGTCCGAGAGACCTGCCCTGCTGTCTCCAAATACCTGCACATGGTCTACAGCTGTGAACGGAAAGGTAGGCTTCAAGTCTCTGTTGTCTAATGCGGTATCGCCCAACCAGAGTTGGGGAATGACGGCACATTGAATGGTCTGTTTTAAAGTTAAAGTTGACGCGATGACTAAAAGGTTCAGGGGACCACTCGCCATAAAAGCTTGGCAACCATTGGCCTGGTGAATTGACGACGCCTAACAATGCCCAGAACAATACAATACAGTAATCCCTCGTTTATCGCGGATAATTGATTCCAAGACCACCCGTGATATGTGAAAATCTATAGTCACCTTTTTTTTTAACAAACATACATTGTTTGTGTATCAATAAGTGTATATTAAACCATACAAGTACATATATTATCATTAGAACATTAAATAATAGTTTCAAACATGTAAATACTATATTAATATATAATATAAAGGACATACAGAAAATAATGTATGAATAATATAAATATGATGTGTGTGTGACATGTATATGTAGCTAAAGTATACGTTTTTAGAACTCTTATTATAACAACTTTTTATAACAAGGTACAAGTGTACATACTGTTTTTAGAACAGTTTTATTATTATTACAACAATATTTTTAAAACAAGGTACAATCCTATGAATATGTTTTTAGAACTCTTATAACTTTTATAAAAAGGTACAAGTGTACGTACTGCAATTGTGTGGACACTCTGCCTTCTGCTGGCGTGTGGGCAACTTTCGTGCCATAATTCCTCAATTCAGAAGGTTTATTTTGAATTTGTGAATTATTATTTATTTTTATTTTTTTGGGGGAAAAAAAATCTGCGATGTACTGAAGCCGTGATAATCGAACCGCGATGTAGCGAGGGATTACTGTACAATGATTCTTGTGAAGGGTAGGTGGCCAGACACTTATCAGGGATGCCTTTCAGCATCTGTTGCAACATGATTCTGGGTTGTCCTCAGTGTGTCTTGACAGTTTGATCGAGGCGGACAAGCGCATTGCCAACTCAGCGTTTGAAGCCTCCTCCTCTATGAGCGATGCCAGCCCCGAGAAAGCTCACTTGAGTAGCAATTCCTGCTGGAGACCATCACAAGATCGTATGTAGAAAACTGAAAGCTACTTCGACACTGGCAGTTTGGTGTCCTGAGCAAACTCGTGTCCTGCAGCCTCCACCAGCTGGATTCAGGTGAACCTGGGTCACGTGAGAAAGGTGACTGGGATCGTCACCCAGGGCTGTCCTCACGTTGACCAAAGGTCCTCCGTCATCGACTTTGAGATGAAGACGAGTGTTGATGGCAAAAACTGGACTGAACACCCGAACGGAATAGTAAGCGGCCAGCCAGTCAACCTGACGCCGACTGGGCTGAGCAAACTTGCCATTACAAAAACAGTGCTATTTCTAGTTTACCGGAGGGGGGGAGCACCGATTTGGCTCGCCATTGTCCACTCAGTACGTCCGCATCCTGCCGCTGGAGGACAGCGTTGACTTCGGCCTCAGCTTTGACCTCTTGGGATGCGCACGTGACGGTAAGCGGGTCTCTCCCTCCGCTGCCGAGGTTGCCGGGAAAAACATACAACCCATTTTTTGACATCACCTTTTGTCTGACAGATGCGATGACCTGTGACAGCACGTTCAACAGCCTCCACTTGACCGAGGCAATAACGTGAGTCGTATTTGCCACAGCGTTTCCATGACGGTGAGCGCCTGTCGTCAATTTGCTCGTCGTTGCCCTCTGCAGGTTCCACTGCCCACCCAAGTGTGCCAACTCCCAACAAAATGTCACAGGAACCTTGGTCTACAATGAGGTACGTGATTGCTGACCCAGTGACGCTTGGACTGGAGAGGCTGTGGCTCTTGCCAAAGATAAACATTTCAAAGATGAACCTACATTTCAATTTGGATTTTCTTTTACATTTCAAAGTTGGAACAAGTTTTGAAAGATTCATTCATTTCCACACACCAATCAGGAAGGCTACATCTTTTTAGACAGGCAGAACGGCAGCATGTGCAGTACCTGTGTGATCAAAATTGTGCCCTGACATGCAAGGGCAGGGAGTCAAATCCTCCCTATTGTGACCCGCCAATTGAGTTCAGGTCTGCGGAAAAGATAATCGGGACCAACCTCCCATCTATCCAAGACTTGTACCTGTCCAGGTCCAGGAAACGTGCAAGTAACATCTCTGCAGACCCTTCTCACCCAGGTCACAGTTTGTTCGAACTACTACCCTCTGGATGGCGTTACAGAGCGCTGTACGCCAAAACCAGCAGACACAGCTTCTTCCCCCAGGCGGTCGCTCTGATGAAATAGAGTCTCAGAGACATCACTGTGCAATAACATCCTGCTCTCGCCACTTAAATGTTGTTAGTTACCTGAATGTTGACAATCACTAAAATGTTGTTCAGAGGCTGAGATCAACCAGAGTCAAATTCCCTGTTTGGCATGCACAAACTTGGTCACTAAAGCTGATTCTGATGTGAGTGCAGGACTCAAGCATCTGCGCGGCCGCTATTCACGCGGGCGTCATTCGTAACGACATCGGAGGAGACTGTATTGTGATGACAGCTGTGGTAAAGAACGACTTTGCTGGCTCCACCCACAACGGGATCAGCTCCCTCAAGTGAGTGGCCAACGTTTATGGCAAAGTACCATTAAGAGGCCCAGCTCATTCACGTTTACGACCTGCAGGAGTGCCAACTCGACGGATCAGGCCTTCACATTTGCAGATGGAGGTGAGTTCGCGGAGCAATTTTTTCATGTTTAGCGCTCAACTACTGCTAACCTCGCATGGGATGTCACCTGCAGAGCCGAGATGCTCGGGACAGTCCTGGGAGGAGTTTGCGGGCTTCTGTTACAAAGCTTTTGAGGACAAGAAGGAGTGGGCCGATGCTCAAGCTGTCTGCCTGAAATTGGGTGCCAATCTGGTGTCTATCCTTTCCGAGGTGGAGCAGACGTGGATGAAAAAGGCCTTCAACCTCAGTGCGCAAACTGTCTTTGTAGAACTACTCGATAGGTGGAACACCTGACTACTGGGTGAGATATCTGCTCGCCTTTGTCCTCTGCAGACACCAGCGACATGTGGACCGGACTGAATGACCAGAGTGTAATAGGCATGTTTGAGTGGTCAGACCAGCACGAGGTGACCTTCACCGACTGGGCCCCAGAAGAACCCAAACACCTGAATAAGGACTGCGTGGCGATGTTGCAAAAGGTGCGTGGCCAACTGAGTGTTCACTTGCAAGAACACCGGCACGATCCACTGAAATTCATCTTGCTCATCTTTCAGACTGGAAGATGGAAGCAGATGAGCTGCAAGCTACCCAACAGCTTCATGTGCAAGATGCCCAAAGCGCATTATGCAATCACCTCAGTGAAGACAGAGGAGAGCCATTCTGGTGACCGTATACTCTTGCACAGAAGCAAGCTCACCATGTCAGGGAAAAGAGTGAGTTGAACTTTTTTTTTTTGTCTGCGTGAATGCTGAAGAGCATTTTTGTTTTCCTTTGCACACTACATGAACAACAAAAAAATCCCTTCACATTTGATCCACCCCCCCCTGTTTCTGGACTGTTCAATGAAAGTTGTAATGATTTCCACACAATTTCCGTTCAAGGTCAGATCCTGGCATTCGCACGCATTTTCCACTCAAGATTTTTTTGCCAGTTATGTTTTGATTGCGTGTTTTCAGTATGCTGGCTTTATTGTCAAGCTGAGGGGAGGTCTCCGTGTGAACAACATCATCACCATCACAGGACGAGCAAATAAACTGGCAGATTGGTACGAGGACCCCCAACCCCACGGGCACAAGAATGCTAATACCACAAACACACAGTTGCACATCTGTGTTGCAGGTTTAAAATCAGCCTGTTTGTGCCTGACAACGACGATGACGACGAGACTACCGACAATGTGGTCGCGCTGCTCCTCAAGTTGAACTTTGTAACCAAGAAGATTCGGCTGTACTCCAGAGTGAACACAACTTGGAACAAAGCAGAGGAGCATCCCACACAAAGCTCTGGACCCGCACAAGAAGTCAAGGTGACGTGAATCACATCATATTTCTGCACACACTCGCACGTCAGCCTTACAGTTTCGGGGTTTCCAACCTTTCGTGTGGAATTTTCCTTACCTTTGATTGGTGCCGGTATCTAATTGTCGCTCCATTGTTTGTTCTTATGTGCAAAGCGTCTGTGTCTGTCAAACCAATTCCATTTTGTAGAACACCCCTATACATACTTCAGAGTGTTTCCTATGGGAAACGGCCATTTACTGGTTGAAGAGCACCTAGCTGCTAATGATTTTCTTTCCCAAACTACAAAAAGTATGCAATGGAAATGTCACAGTCAAAAGGAATTGCTCGAACCATCCCACCCCTCGTGATGCTACTCAGAAATGTCCAAAACAGCATGAATTTTCTTCCAATCACTAGCAAGACTTGCTCGCCAAAAAAAGTCACAAGCCCCGAAAATGTCAGCGTGAATGTCACATCTCCCGTCTTTGCTCGCTGCCATGCCGTTCACACTCATTACATGCAAGGTGTCTTGTTGTCACTCAGGTTGTCATCAAGTGCACCGACGATCATTTCCAGATCACAATCAACAGCCTCGACGAGATGACTTACAAATACAGAGTGGCCAATCTGCAAAGCATCACGCAGATGTTTGTGAGGGGTCACGTGTCCATCAAGGACATCAAGCAAAGCGTCACTAAGACCAGCCTGCGGTAAAATGTGAGGATGGATATCGTCATAGTGTCCAAATTGTTTTTGGCACAGCCTTTTCCACCAGCCATAGATGGTTTTTGGGATAATTGTACAAAAGTAACCACTTTATAGTTTAATATTTAATCTTAGTCTAATTGGCTATTAGAAAAAGCCAGACTTGCATGCTTGATTGTTTTTTTTCTTTTTGATTGCCTTTGTACATCCTGACTTTCTGTTTATTGCATTGACATGTGCAGTATTTGTAGTTAAGATAGTTTTCCTGGCCCGATCAAGAGATCCTTTTGACTGATTGCATGATGAGTAATAATAAGAGAATGCAATTTCTGGAGAAACTGCGTGTGAAGGCAAAGAAGCTTTGACTTTGCTAACAAATGATGTGAAAAGGCGAGAAATAACGACAAGCGAGAAAAATGTAAGCAAGAAAAATGGTAAGCGAGAAAAAAAATGGTAGGCGAGAACGGTCAACGAGAAAAACAGTATGATCAGCGAGAAAAAAACAGCGAGACAGTGAGAAAAACATAAGCGAGCGTTAAGCGGAAAAAAAAGCGGTAAGTGAGAAACACAGGAAGCGAGAACAACTAAAAAGTGATAAGCGGGATAAATGGTAAGCGAGGAAAACAATAGGCAAGGAAAATGGTACGATAAGCAAGAAAAATGTTACGTGAGAAAAGCGGCATGTGAGATAAGCGAGAAAAAATTGTAATTGAGAAAAAGGTACGCAAGATAAGCGAGAAAAACCAGTAAGCGAGAAAAAACAGTAAGCGAGAAAAACAATAGGCAAGAAAGACAGTGAGAAAAATGGTAAGCGAGAAAAAACTACGGTAAGTGAGAAAAAACATAAGCAAGAAAAAACGGTATGCGAGAAAAAATACTTAAGTGAGAAAAACAGTAAGCAAGCGGTAAGCATGTAAAAATGGTAAGAGTGGAAAAAAAAAATAAGCGAGACAACCGTAAGTGACAAAAACGATAAGCGAGAGAAAATGGTAAGCGTAAAAAAACGAAAAAAACGTAGGTGAGAACAACGGTCAGCGCGCATTAAGCGAGAAAAAAAAACAAAGCAGGAAAATACTAAGCAAAAACGTGAGAAAAACGGAAAGCGAGCGAGAAAAAACGATAAGCTAGAAAAAAACTAAGCAAAGTTGTGAGAGAAACGGTAAGTGAGAAAAAACAGGCCACAAAAAACGATGGGCGAGAAAAACAGATTAGCAAGAAAGACGTAAGTGAGGAAAAACGGTAAGCGAAGTTAAAAATGTAAATAAACAGTAAGCGAAGTTGAACATTTTTGCGAAGTGGGAAGTTTTGGAATAGGTAGGAATAAGAAGCAGTTCAATCGGTCCAAAAAAAGAACTAATTTTTGCAAAATTTAGCACAAACTTTAAGCATGACATTTTTGAAACGTGGCTTGGGAATATTGAAAGTCTTCCCGTCCATGAATGTGCAGAATGATGTTAATGTCAAACTGGAACGATGTAAATGTCAAATGTCGAATGTGCCATCCGGAATGAGGGGGGAAAATTTTGCTGTGAATTTTGCAAAAACATTTTTGGAGTGAAAAAAGATGGAAGCACCTATGACATAAATAGTTGAAATATGTTAAAATTGTAATGGCGTGAATCGGATGAATTATGTGGTAGCATGTCAAAAAATGAGAGGAATAAAACAAAAGTGGAAATATACAATTAATGGTGTATTTGTAAAGGCAGATTTGTTACTGGCAGTGATGCTTGGAGAACTAGTCAAGAGTCCTGTTTCAACATGTATTTCTTCTTGTATTGATGACAAAAGCCAGTGTAGTGATTTTTTCTTGTCAAACATATTCAATAAAAAAATATGCATGCAAAAAAGACAATCAGTGCCTCAATATGCTGTGTCATTTCATGTCATTTTAAAAAGTAGCTATTTTTCCACACTAGTGCCATCTACTGGCTCAGGTTGGACACTGAATCACTTCATCCCAAACGCCACTTTAAAATTCTTAATTGTTTTCTTTTTAATTGCCAGCAGGCTTTTTAAAGTTTGAGCGTGGCTGGTAAGACGTTGCGTTAAATTTCCGACAACAGCAGTCACATGACCAATCTGTTTTGCTTTAACCCGTCAAGCGCTGATGTCACGAGCTGCTTGACTGATGTGATGACATCATCACAGGGATGATATCCCAAGACAACAGATCAAGTCTTAACTTTCTGCCGGAATACAACACATTTAGATCAGATCGCATCTTCAATTCTTTCCTTCCTCCAACTTTTAGTTTGCTGACCCTTGTCAGTCCAATGTTACCTTGACTTAAAAGTGCCACTAAAACACAAACGCAGATTTCAGTTACCCTCTAAAATGTACATATCCACACACGAATACTACATTTCAGTCACTATCCTTTATTAATCATTTCATTTCCAGTATTTACATTCTCATGTGTTACTCTTATACAAGAATGAATGTCAATATTCAATATTTGAATGCATGATGTGCTGGAGTTCTGAAGTATTAAAATAACCCAAGGGTCTGTCTGTGCAGCTGCTGCGTTCCTCCTTTGGAAGATGGATTAGCAAGGCAAACATTCTCCTTTTCGGCCGCGACCTGACCCGCAGCGCTTCGACTTCTGAACTAATCACTGCCTTTCAAAAAGTCATTCTCACTGTCTGCCGGGCATTCCGCGTTTAAGTCGCTTCAGTCGTTAGAGGAGACCACTCACTGGGTCCACATGCCACTCACTTGCAGAACTGCTGGTGGGAAGTAACCAAGTACAAATATCTTGGTACTGGAAGTACATTTTTCAGGCAGCTGTTCTTTATTTTTGGCACAACAAATTCTTCCATTTTTTTTTTTTAATATTGTGCCAAGTTATTCTGTGCAAATTAACTTGAATTTACAATATTACAGTTGGCTCTTAGTACACAATGCACAAAGTTCAATTTTGGTAAATCTGCGATGGATTAACGCCATTGTATATTGATTTGCTCTACAATGTAATTGAATTAGGACCTCAGGCATGGAATGCATTTAACTCGTAAATCAAGGCACGACTAATGCACTAATAATAGCACACTGATAACAATTGGGATCTCATGGAACGACCGGTCACCGATTGGTCGTGTGTCCGTTTGACACGACACAGATGAGCGACATGTTCAGACGCTTGTCTTAGGGTGGCTTACGCCAATCAGAAGCCAACGGTATGTGCAATCAGTGAATAACTGCTGGCCACCAGGCCAGCCTCTCCGTCTGGCTTTCGCAGTGACGCCCCGAACGACGGCCTAATCTCCCATGAGCCCCCAAAATGAGGCCTGTAAGCCGGGGCCCTGGAGTGATCATTGGTTTATAATGCGGGATGCAGAGAGTTAACATGCTTAAAAGTGACACACGCTGGCTAAACATAGAGAAAATGGACATAGTTGTGCCCCAAATATAGCAGAGGAAGGCGGACAAAGAGGCGAGGGTCCCGTATAAAAGCGGACTGCGGTCATATGCGCTGGAGACTGTCGGCAAATTGCGTGGTTATAATCTTCACCACTTCTTAAGGACTTCCTCAGACAGCACTCGTGTGAGTATGACATCACTGGTTTCAGATGAAATCAAGTGTCCTGACCCTGTGGAAGAAATGACCTGTTTTGATCTATAGTCGTCCCTCGCCAAATTGCCGTTGACTTTCTCTCGTCTCACGGACTTGTGGATTTTCTAATCATACAATTTTATTTCGCTCTTGCTGATGCCCCAGGAATCCCGAGAGAGAAGATGAGTGATGCCGAGATGGAAGTATTTGGGCTGGCCGCACCCTACCTGCGCAAAACTGAGCGGGAACGAATCGCGGCCCAGAACATGCCGTTCGACGCCAAGGTGGCCGTCTTTGTACCCGACCCCAAACACGAGTACGTGAAGGGCAAGATAACAAGCCAAAATGGCACCAGCGTCAGCGTGGAGACGGAAGGCGGCAAGGTGGGACTATTTGGGGGCCGTTTCGTCCCTTCCCTAACTCAGTGCTAACCAATCTGCTGTTTGCCTATATGTGCCATGGCAGACTGGCGACCAGTCAGTTGTTTGTCAATATACCCTTGTCATAAAATCGACTCCGGTACATTGCTGTGTTCAGATGGTGACGGTGCACCAGGACGACCTTCGGCCCATGAACCCGCCAAAATTTGATAAAATCGAGGATATGGCTCGTCTGACGCATCTTCACGAGCCGGCCGTGCTCTTCAACCTCAAAGAGCGATATGCTGCCTGGATGATTTACGTGAGGGCAAGCGCCTTGGGAAAGCCATTTGAACACTTATTCAGAGTGCTAATACTTTGTCTGCTTCCCCTAGACATACTCTGGTCTTTTCTGCGTGACCGTTAATCCGTACAAGTGGTTGCCCGTCTACAACCCCGAAGTGGTGGCGGCTTATCGCGGGAGGAAGCGTCAGGAGGCCCCCCCGCACATCTTCTCAATTTCTGACAATGCCTACCAGTATATGCTCACAGGTGAACTCCATCAAATCCCGCAAATACTGTAGACTGTACAGACGGAACTCCCACAACCTAATCAAACTCAAACTTACTTCGCATGTAATTTCTATTTTCAGATCGAGAGAATCAATCTATCCTCATCACGTGAGTTATGCGCAACCTCATCAAACACTTTTCTAAAAATGTCCCACTTGATCACATCTAGTGGCATGCTCATTGTCCCTTTATGGTGTTAGAGGCGAGTCCGGCGCGGGTAAGACAGTCAACACCAAGCGAGTGATCCAATACTTTGCGACAATCGCATCGTTGGGAGACTCCAGTAAGAAGGAGCAACTTCCTGACAAAGTGCAGGTGAAGCCTTACAAATAGGAGTAAGCATATTCAAACATTTGAGCTGAGTTCAATGTCCTCACTATCAGGGAACGCTAGAGGATCAAATCATCCAAGCCAACCCTCTGCTGGAAGCTTTTGGGAATGCCAAGACTGTGAGGAATGACAACTCATCTCGATTTGTGAGCTCCGACTCCACCTGTTTCCTTGGGATCATGTCACAATGTGCCTCTAATCTTCAATAATGAGAACCTTTCATTCATCTACACTGCATATCTTCAATTACTATGCAAATCTATCTGCACCTTAAAAATTTGAAATGGGTTTTTTCACACAATTATTTTCACCATTGAAATCTTTCCACCAAAAAAATACGAAAAAAAAATCAACACATAAAAAGTCTGAAAATATATGAATTGAAATTCAAACTTAGGTGGCACAGATATGCTTTCATAAATCACAAACATCACAAGTGATTACCACAAAACTAAATGATGATTCTAAATCTTTCTGCAGGGGAAATTTATCCGGATCCACTTTGGGACAAAGGGCAGGTTGGCATCGGCTGATATTGAAACGTGTACGTTTGCTTTCATTGTCCATAAAATGCAACACAATGGATGCCGTTTTATTGCTAGCTTAATGCTAACAATAATGCAAAACCCTTAATTCGGGTTAAGGTAAATCAGCATCGATGTTATGGTGATGCTAACCCTTCAAATAACTGCTACCTTAACATGGCTGGAGCACCTAACACAAAAAGAGCATGTTTGATTTAGATCTGTTGGAGAAATCCCGGGTGACCTTCCAACTGCCGGCAGAGAGGAGCTACCACATCTTCTACCAGATCATGTCCAACAAGAAGCCTGATCTCATCGGTAAAACCTCACTTTGGATGACAAGCTATGACGGTGCACCGATCAAGTTGCTGTTGTTCCTCTTCCAGACATGCTGCTGATCACATCCAATCCGTTCGACTATCCCTTCATAAGCCAAGGCGAGATCAGCGTGCCGAGCATCAATGATGCGGACGAGCTGATGGCCACAGATGTACGTTTTGAAACGGTCATAGGCACTTTCAGTCGAATAGAATTGCAAGGGCTAAACTTGATGCCGTGTACCCCAGAGTGCCATCGACATCCTGGGCTTCAACGCAGAAGAGAAGCTTGGCATCTACAAGCTCACTGGAGCTGTGATGCATAACGGGAACATGAAGTTCAAGCAGAAGCAGCGTGAAGAACAAGCTGAACCTGATGGCACTGAAGGTAAAGTCCCACGGTGTTTTTCCATCAGAAGAATGCCAAATGACCACGAGACAACTGCTTCTAATCTCATCTCACAGTGGCTGACAAAGTTGCCTACCTCATGGGGCTGAATTCCGCTGACCTGCTCAAGGCTCTGTGCAATCCCAGGGTGAAGGTCGGCAATGAGTATGTCACTAAAGGCCAGACGCCTCAACAGGTACACTTCCTACATGCTTTCCATGTCAAACTACTACTAACCCACCTGGATTGATACCCTGCTGTGGTTCCCAGGTGAACAACGCTATGGGTGCCCTGTCCAAGGCTGTATATGAGAAGCTCTTCCTGTGGATGGTCACCAGGATCAACCAGCAGCTTGATACCAAACTCCCGAGGCAACACTTTATTGGCGTGTTGGATATAGCAGGGTTTGAAATTTTTGAGGTAACTACAAACAGTCCTCTTGGTATTACATCTAATTCACCATGATGACTCCAGTTCCTCAGTGCGCAACCCCCTGCCCATTATTTACAAACGTTCATAATTGGCCTATTGTCATTATTGATGAAATACTGTGTTAAATACAGATGAACAGTCTGGAGCAGCTGTGCATCAACTTCACCAATGAGAAGCTGCAGCAGTTCTTCAACCACCACATGTTTGTGCTGGAACAAGAAGAATACACAAAGGAAGGCATCGAATGGGAGTTCATTGACTTTGGCCTGGACCTGGCAGCCTGCATCGAGCTTATTGAGAAGGTCCATCACATGTTATCCGTCTTTTAAACAACCCTTGTCACATTTTTGCATTGTTGAATTCCTGACTCCTTATCGACACTCAATGAATCTTGTCAACTTTCCATCCTGCAGCCAATGGGTATCTTCTCCATTCTGGAAGAGGAGTGCATGTTTCCAAAGGCCACGGACATGTCCTTTAAGAACAAACTTTACGACCAACACCAGAGCAAGAACACCATCTTCCAGAAGCCCAAACCTTCCAAAGGAAAGTCCGAAGCTCACTTCTCACTAATGCACTACGCTGGCACGGTGGACTATAACCTCAGCGGCTGGTTGGAGAAGAACAAGGACCCATTGAACGACACTGTGGTGCAATTATACCAAAAATCATCCATCAAGTTGCTCTCCCAGCTCTTTGCAACATACTCCTCAGTGGACGGTCAGTTCTCTGCTCACGAATCGCAAAAGTAGCACAACCAAAACACATACTATTTCATCACATGTTGGTTTGTCATTGTAGCTGATGGAAGCAAGAAAAGCTTCAAGAGAAAGGGTTCATCTTTCCAGACGGTCTCTGCACTTTTTAGGGTAAGAAGAGTTTAGGAGAAAGAATCAAGTGGATAACCAGTTTGATAACCAGTTCAACCATCTGCTGTGCTAGAAAATACAAAAAAAAAATTAGTTAACCCAATCACGTATTAGTCCTTCGTTGTTGACTTCCTACAGGAAAACCTCAACAAGCTGATGGCCAACCTCAGGTCAACACATCCACACTTTGTCAGGTGCATCATCCCTAATGAGACAAAGACTCCTGGTAAGGACAAATACGCTTGTCAGTGTGAAGACAAACTAACACCAGGATTGTTCTCACAGGGGCGATGGACCACCATCTGGTTCTGCATCAGCTTCGCTGTAACGGTGTACTGGAAGGAATCCGGATCTGTCGGAAGGGATTCCCCAGTAGAATCCTCTATGGAGACTTCAGACAGAGGTAGCACATCTGCTGCTACGATCATACAGTGAACCCCCGTTCCGAAAGACTAAAAGCTCTGCTATAGTGGGGGGTTTACTGTACTTTTGCACCAGGTACAGGATTCTTAATGCCAGCGCCATCCCTGAGGGACAGTTCATGGATAGTAAGAAGGCATCAGAGAAACTACTGTCTTCCATTGACGTGGACCACGCCCAGTACAGATTTGGATATACAAAGGTATTCATCAGAAAGCTTAGCTGGTGGTTGCTCTTTTGCGCTGCTGATGATGCTCTTAACTCCCTACAGGTCTTCTTCAAAGCAGGCCTCCTGGGCCTTCTCGAAGAGATGAGGGATGAGCGTCTGGCCGTGTTGATGACTCGTATCCAGGCTGTGGCCAGAGGTTACGTCACCAGGTTGAAGCTCAAGGAGATGGCAAAGAAAAGGTCTTTGAGAGACAGACTCATTTCCCTAATTACAAAAATAACAACAGAACCACATTATCTTGTAACGGACTCCATTTTGTGTTACCGTGTGACTGCTGCCTTCAAATGTCTACAATCCATAACTATAGTACTGTTGTAATAGCTAATGTTCATGCCCAAAGGGTTTGAGTTATTTGCTACTAAAATGTTGTCCACGTTGGGCGCTCTCCAGAGAGTCCATTTTCATCATCCAGTACAACATCCGCTCATTCATGAACGTGAAGAATTGGCCTTGGATGAGGCTCTTCTTCAAGATCAAACCTCTACTGCGGTGTGCCGAGGCGGAGAAGGAGATGCAGAGTTTGAGAGAGGAACTTGCGCGGCTCAAGGAGGACCTGGCCAGGTCTGAGGCTCGAAGGAAAGACATGGAGGAGAAAACAGTGGGGCTCGTCCAGGAAAAGAATGATCTTCACTTTCAAATCCAAGCAGTATGTCAACACATATTTTGGGAAATATTTAATGTGAAGCTGAAGGAGGTCCAGAGCAGAGCTGGGGGACAATGACTTGACTCAAATTGCTTGATATTTAGTTTAACCATCACTTGAATTCCAGAAATGTTGCGACGGTAACTTGGGACTTGCTTAAAACTTACTTGATGTACTGCAGGAACGGGAGAACCTGTGCGATGCCGAGGAGAGGTGTGAAGGTCTGATCAAGAGTAAGATTCATCTGGAGGCTAAAGTCAAAGAATTCTCAGAAAGGTTGGAAGAAGAAGAGGAGATCAATGCAGACATTACGGCAAGGAGGCGAAAGCTGGAGGATGAAAGTGCGGAGCTCAAACGGGACGTCGACGATCTGGAGCTGATCGTTGCCAAAGTCGAGAAGGAGAAACATGCTACAGAAAACAAGGTTACCAACACATCTTCCAAGAATTTGCAACTCGGGCATTTTTATTCTATTTCTTCTGTTATGTAGGTCAAGAACTTGATGGAGGAGTTAACCATGTTGGAGGATAATCTGATGAAGTCCTCCAAGGACTATAAAGCCTTGCAGGAGGTTCACGAGCGGACGCGTGATGACCTCCAGACTGAAGAAGATAAAGCCAATGTTCTAATGAAGACAAAGATTAAGTTGGAGCAACAGGTTGACGATGTAGGTTTCCCACAAATTCAACAGGTCTGCTCCTCAATAGTGTCTCGATGAGGTGCAGACTTATTTGTCTCTATCAGCTGGAGGGCTTACTGGAGCAGGAGAAGAAAGTGAGAGCTGACTTGGAGCGATCCAGAAGAAAGCTCGAGGGAGACCTTAAGCTGAGTCAGGAGACCATTATGGACTTTGAGAATGAGAAGATGCAGATGGAGGACGGACTCAATAAGTACCGTGTCTTATACAGTTTTATATCGTTTTTGAGAGTATCTTCCATATAACATGTTAGATTTCGGTTCTATCTGAGGAAACTCAACTATATTCATTCTTCAGAAAAGATTTGGAAATCAGAAACCTGCACAACAAAGTGGAGGATGAGCAAGCCCTCACCACGCAGCTGCAAAAGCAGATTAAAGAACTTCAGGTTTGCTTGCAGACAGTACGCATATATACTACTCACTAAAGTTTGGAGATGTCAGGGGTGATATTTTGGGATGATCTTAAAATGCGCTATAACTTTTACAAGTAGACTTAATTTGACCAACTGTTGAGAGAAGAGAAGGTCAAACAATTTTTATCAATATTTTAATTTCACCACATAGCCAACTTTTTGTGAGTAGTGCATTTTTAAAAGTGTTCATCATTGACGCTAGAGTGAAGCGAATGTTTTCCGTAGGCTCGCATAGGTGAGCTAGAGGAAGAAACAGAATCAGAGCGCGCCACCAGGGCCAAAGCGGAGAAGCAAAGGTCGGATCTCTGCAGGGAGCTGGAGGAGATCAACGAGAGGCTGGAGGCGGCCGGAGGAGCCACCAACGCTCAGCTGGAAATGAACAAGAAGCGTGAGGCCGAGTTACAGAGGCTGCGTCGTGACCTGGAAGAGGCCACCCTACAGCACGAAGCCGTCACCGCGGCTCTACGCAAGAAGCAGGCGGACAGCGTCGCACACCTCGGAGAACAAATTGACAATCTACAGCGAATCAAGCAAAAGCTAGAGAAGGACAAAAGTGAACTGAAGATGGAGCTCGAGGACATGGCGAGCCATATGGAGACTGTTGTGAAGAGCAAGGTAAGAAATGGGATTTGCGTGAGAAGTTTCCTGTGCTAGAAGGCGCTCACAAAGTGGAACATTCCAGTCCAACATGGAGAGGACCTGCCGCAACCTTGAAGAACAAAATAGCGAGTACAAGACCAAGGTGGATGAAGCCCAGAGAACCCTCAGCGACTACGCCACTACCACTGCACGACTGCAGACGGAGAATGGTCAGTTCATGGCACAGGTGACAGAAGTATTCAGAAAGTAGAGATACTTGGGTTGGACAAAAAATAATAGAAGTACTGATTTGACACCAGCAAGTTTTCATCTTTTATACTCCAGTGCCGTCTTGGTGCCAAGTTATGTTTTTTGTTGTTTGAGTAGGCGAACTTTCTCGACTGGCGGAGGAGAAAGAAGCTGCGCTAAACCAGATGAACAGAAGCAAAGCAGCCATCAGTCATCAGATTGAAGAACTCAAGAGACTTCTGGATGAAGAAATTAAGGTCTGCGTTCTACGGTCATAGTTGGTTGTGTTTTTGGGTGGGCTGGACCTCAAGGTACCGTATTTCCCGGACTATAAGGTGCACCGGACTATAAGGCGCACCTTCAATAAATGGCCCATTTTAAAACTTTGTCCATATATAAGGCGCATCGTACTATAAGAGACAGTCCTGTATAGGGTCTGACCATTCACCCCGACATTCCATGAACCATTACCATTGTGAATGAACTTGTAAATATGTAACTATATCCTTTGCAGATAGGTTGATATTGCAAATGAGAATCTGTTGTCAATTGCACTACCAGAAAAGTTAAAGATTAAAATAATAACAAATTAACAATTTTATGAAAGTTGAATGAATTTTTCATTAGATGTATTAAGTTTGTTTTATTGTTGTTATTGTTGTATGAATAAGAAGGGTGATATTGGTGTTTGTGACAGCAGTAAACAGGCCAGGGTGCATCATGTCAGATTTTTAATCCAAATCAAATCATTCTCCATTTTATCTTTTTTATTTCAACTTCAGACGCAACAAATTACTTTATAATCACAAAATAATGATCCATAGTCTTTTTGATTCATGATTCATAGTCTTCAGCGGGCCACTTATGATTGATTTTATGACACAATGCATCGGGCCAGTTTAAATTTAGACCAGAATTTGGTCCATATATAAGGCGCACTGGACTATAAGGCGCACTGTCGGCTTTTGAGAAAATTTTAGGTTTTTAGGTGCACCTTATAGTCCGGAAATACGGTACCATATATATATATATATACATATACAAACACAGACATTGTATTGTTGTTTTTTATAGGAAAAAAATGCCCTCGCACACAGTTGTCAGTCTTCCCGTCATGACTGCGATCTTCTAAGGGAACAATATGAAGAGGAACAGGAGGCGAAAGCTGAACTGCAGCGTTCCCTCTCCAAGGCTAACTGTGACGTGGCCCAGTGGAGAAGCAAGTATGAGACAGATGCCATACAACGCACCGAGGAATTAGAGGAAGCCAAGTAAGGACCAAGTTTGTGTTTCAAACAATGCTTGCATACTGCAGGCAAGCTCTCAATTTCATCAGTCAATATATTTTACCAGTCAATCGCTCCTTCTACTTTTCCAACTATTTCTCTGTGATCCACAGGAAGAGGTTGGTCCAACGACTGCAGGAATACGAGGAGTCGACAGAGATGGCAAATGCAAAAAGTGCGTCCCTGGAGAAGACCAAGCAGAGGTTGCAGGTTGAGGTGGAGGACCTGATGGTAGAGCTTGAAAGGGCAAATGCAGCCAATGCTACTTTGGATAAGAAACAGAGAAACTTTGACAAGGTATGTGGCCTTCAGATTGTTAGGCTTCTTATTATTATTTCCTCTTCTTGTTCTTGGAATGATACAATCGGATTTTGCAAAAAGACCTAAAGTTTTGAGCTGACTTTTACATCTTCACCAAACAAGAAGTCATCTCCATTCAACCTTTGTTGATACGGCTGGTTAATTCTTGATGTTGTAGGTCCTGTCTGACTGGAAGCAGAAGTGTGAGGAGTGTCATTCAGATCTGGAAGTGTCTCAGAAAGAGTCCAGAGCTCTTAGCACCGAAGTCTTTAAACTCAAGAATTCATACGAAGAAGCTTTGGAGCACCTGGAGAACATGAAGAGAGAGAATAAAAACCTTCAACGTAAGAGTGGAACACAATTGTGGAGTCATCTTATCTTGTGGAGACGTAGTGATGTTTACTCTTATTCTTTTACTCAGAGGAGATCACAGACATCAGCGAGAACATCGGACAGTCGGCTAAAATAATGCGCGAGCTAGAGAAAACTGCAAAGCAATCTGAGCAGGAGAAGAAAGACACTCAGGTGGCACTCGAAGAGGTTGAGGTTCGTGCTACGTTTTTATTTTTAAGTTGGATCAATACTTTTTTTTTATACACCAGTCGCGATTAGACTTAGTATCTGTTCTTCCTGCAGTCATCTCTGGAACACGAGGAGGCCAAAATTCTTCACCTTGAATTGGAGCTGAACCAGCTCAAATTAGAGGTTGAAAGAAAGGTGGCAGAGAAAGATGAAGAGATAGACCAGTTGAAGAGGAACCACCAAAGGACCGTGGACACCCTGCAGAGCACCCTGGAGGCCGAGACACGCAGCCGTAACGATGCCCACCGGATGAAGAAGAAGATGGAAGGGGACATAAACGAAATGGAGATTCAGCTCAGCCACGCTAACCGCCAAGCTTCTGAGGCCACAAAGCAAATGAGGAACCTTCAAATCCAGTTGAAGGTTTGCGTGCCAGTTTTGCACTGAGAAACCAAAATACAGTGACACCTTGACTTATGAGTTTAATCAATTTCATGTCCAAGTTCACAACTTGCGAGTGGTCTCATGCGTGTGTGTATCTGTCGGTTTTCAATCACCTGAGTACATTGTTGTGAATGCTCAAGGACACACAAGTCCACCTAGATGAAGCACTCCACAGTCTGGAGGACATCAAGGAACAACTAGCCATCACAGAACGCCGTAACGTTCTGATGACAACCGAGATTGAAGAGGTGACAGCGGCTTTGGAGCAGGCGGAGCGAAGTCGCAAGCTGGCTGAGCACGAATTGAGGGACACTAGCGAGAGGACTCAGCTGCTACACTCGCAGGTGAGGACATCAGACATTTAGCTTCTTGTGGTTGAGAACCTCATCCTGGGACTAAAACCTACACTTGGCATTTGACCAGTCTCTCAAGACTAGAACTTTCTCTTAGAAAGACAAGCACCTAGGTTCAGGACAGTTTGATCCATGAACATTTTCTGAGTTATGCAATGAAAAGTCTTACCAATGTTATGATGCAGAATATCGGCCTACTGAACTCTAAAAAGAAGATGGAGAGCGAATTGGCTCAGCTGCAGTCAGAGATGGAGGACACAGTCCAGGAGGCAAAGAACACCGATGAGAAGGCCAAGAAAGCCATCGCAGATGTAAATGCCGCCATCCATTTGTCATTCACGCCACGATCTGATTTACAGCTGACAAATACCTCACCCAGGCGGCTATGATGGTCGAGGAGCTGAAGAAGGAGCAGGACACCAGCGCTCATCTAGAGAGGATGAAGAAGAACCTGGAGGTGATGGTGAAGGACCTGCAGCAGCGTCTGGATGAGGCTGAAAGCCTTGCCATGAAGGGTGGGAAGAAGGAGCTCCAGAAAATGGACAAGCGGGTGAGAACATTTCAAAGATAACATAATAGCAAAGTCCAGCAGACCTCCGCTGTTAGGCACCCGCGGTTTAGTCCTATTTGCTGATTCTGATTCTGACCTACTATCCCCCATTATTTGCAGTCTACAAACAACACAGATGAATGATTTGAATTTCTTCAGGTTCGGGAGTTGGAAAAGGAACTGGAGGCGGAGCAGAAACGTGGCTGCGAGGCCATGAAAGTAGTACGCAAACATGAGCGGAAGATTAAAGAGCTGACATTTCAGGTCAGAGGGTCATCCTGGTGCCGAACGGTAGGTCCAAGGAAACATAATAATCCTAATCATTTTCCTCCTTTGTTCCAGGGAGAAGAGGAGAAGAAGAACGTGGCCAGACTTCAGGATCTAGTTGACAAACTGCAGCTGAAAGTCAAAGTATACAAACTGCAGAGTGAGGAGGCGGTGAGTGGTCCTGACCAATATTTTCATTCTGCACGTAGAAGCAAGCATTACTTTGGCACCATCCTGTGGCAGGGTTAGGTGTCTGAGGACTTTAGCTATCTCTGATCTTTAGGAGGAACAAACCAGCACCCAGCAGGCCAAGTTTCGGAAAGTACAGCACGAGCTGGACGCGGCTGAGGAACGAGCAGAGGTCGCCGAGTCGCAGTTGAATAAACTACGAGCCAAGAGCCGCGACATAGTCGGCAAAGTGGAGTAGAAAGATGTCTGAAGCGCTACTTTAGCCAGCGGTGGAATACAGCGGTAAACAGACTTACATTTTAAGTTACAAGATGTAGTTTGGTCAACTTTTTTGCTTTGTTTTGCATAATAAAATATTAAAATTTTGAGTCTAGGTGTGGTCCTACTTTGGAGAGGCTTATGATAATAGTACTAATCGTCATACATTTTATTTACGTATCAAGTCAAAGTTGCTTGAATGAATTTCAAGCTCCAACCGCAAACATGTTCTCCAACCTTGTGCTTTCAACATTTGCTAATGTACGTATTTCTCCAATAAAAGCTTTTACAAGTGCTGTACCCAAAGTCTTCATATCATGTGCAATCACAGCAACACTGACACTACGTCTCACGTACCAAAGTGAAAGCGTGAGAAGAATGCCAGAAGAGTTAAAGTTACGGCTGAGCACCTGTGTCTGTCAGCAGGGAGCTGATGAAGGTTGGACACGTCCAACATGGACAAGTAGAGGACAGACGCCATCCGCCAATCTGTCAGCACGCTTGCTGGCGTCCATTGGCCAAGATCAAGAGCAGGCTGACTGGATTGGTCATCCCATGAGCAGACATATGGACATAAAGATGTTGGTCCACTTGTGATGCACTGCTATCAGTACATGTAGGATAGAGTGAGAGTGCTGGCCTTCAATGTCATTGTTGTTTTGCTGTGTTTTGATTGGTTGGTCAGACGGTAGAGAGGTTATGACTTGGATTAATGCAAAGAAGTTCCCAGTGAAGTACCAGGAACCAAATTCAGGGGCCATCGCTGGTGTTCCCACTTGCAGTCTGCACCTCCTTAGGTTTCCCACACTCTCCCCAGCTAAATGCAGCCCGCATGTGTTGCCGTCGCCCTCTAACTTGGAAACAAGTTGGGCCTCTAACCTTGGGCCAGAGTTGTTCTTTTGTTATTTTAGTTTATTTTTTAATAATGACAGGGGGGTCCATTTTTCAAGTAAACAGCTAAACTTTGCAGTTTAACAGTGCATCGGTGATGGTTTCCCAACTGAAGCTCTTTCATTCTTAAAATTTGTCTCGCAACTCAAAGCAAAAAAAAAAAAAAACAAGCAGTGACAATGTTTATTACAGGATATCTTTACCTATCTATTGACCAGTTTTTTTTATGTGGTAGGGATGCCTCCATCATCTTTTTGCCTAGGGCCCCCTGGGGTGTCAGAAAGCCCCTGACCTTGGTTTTTACCTCGGACTCAAGAACCACCTGCTTCATCTCCTTCAAGACAGCTTTCTTGGATTTAGAGGCCTAAGCTTCCAGTAGTGGTCACACCACACTGATGTCTTCTCCCAAAACTAATTCCACAAAATAAAACCTGTAAACCCAAAAATGTTGTTGGTCGGGTGGCTGGAAAGTATTTCAATGGGGAACATAATTTGATATCAGAGTATGTTTAAGCCACGATGTCAATGAAGTAGCTCACGGCAGCGATGAGTGGACATAAAAATAGAGCTGAAAGATCATCACCTGTCGCCAAAGATGTCTTGCTGCTAAGATCCCGGAAGAGCCATTTTAAGATGGCTAAGATTGGTAATGCGGCAGGATTGACATTAGAAAAGTCACATTGCCAAGTTTGGAATGTCTGCTTTGCGTGTGAAGCAAATGATGCTGATAAAAGAAAGCTCCTGCTGTCCACTCGTTGACTCACGCTGAAGCTTCTCAGTCAGACCGTTGACCCAAAGCACAGCAGACTGCGTCTCTCCGACACGTAGGTGAGTTGATTAGAAACCTTGGTGGGGGGAATCCACCAGGTATGAAAGCGATCCAAAATCTTTAATGTTCCATGTTGTGGTGTGCTTTGATACTCTGATGTCTTCTCTGCAGGGGTCACCATGAGCAGCGATGCCGAGATGGCCCAGTATGGGCCGGCCTCCATCTTTCTGCGCAAACCTGAGAAGGAGCGCATCGAGGCACAGAACCGGCCGTTTGATGCCAGGGCTGCCTGCTTTGTACCAGATCCCAAGGAACTGTACATCCGAGGTGTGGTCCAGAAGAAAGAAGGTGGCAAAGCCACAGTGAAGACGGAAGCAAATGAGGTGATGAGAAGAGACATACGTATGTGTTAAGAAGTTTCCTTCTGGAAGTTGTGCAAAAGTAATTTAAAAGTGACATGTTGAACATAAGGTTCCCCTTTAACAATTTTGGGTTAGCGCAATATCAAGAACTTTTTGCAGTAGTGTCATTGTATTTTGCCCACTGTAGACTGTAACAGTCAAAGAAGAAGATTGCCACCCCATGAATCCGCCAAAGTACGACAAGATCGAGGATATGGCCATGATGACGCACCTCAATGAGCCGTCTGTGCTGTTTAACCTCAAAGATCGTTATGCGGCGTGGATGATCTACGTGAGTTTGAAGCCAAGTCTGAGGCCTTTGTGGGGTTTTCAGCTTTTACCTCAAAATTGACACATTTGTGACCCTGCTCAGACGTATTCCGGACTCTTCTGCGTGACTGTGAATCCGTACAAGTGGCTGCCGGTGTATGACCCGCAAGTGGTGTCGGCCTACAGGGGCAAGAAGCGCATGGAGGCTCCTCCTCACATCTTTTCGGTGTCTGATAACGCTTATCAGAACATGCTCACAGGTGAATGTTCAGGATACTTTTTCACACAACTATAAGCTTTGTGTACTAAATGAAACTGTCTCGTGTCCTGCCAGATCGTGAAAACCAGTCTGTGCTGATCACGTGAGTCACTTGCATGAACTCCAATTTGAGCTCTTGAGGATCTGTGCGTGAAAGTGTCACTGTGTTTCCACAGTGGAGAATCTGGTGCAGGCAAGACTGTCAACACCAAGCGTGTCATCCAGTACTTTGCGACAATCGCAGTGTCTGGCGGCAGCGATAAGAAGGAACAGACATCTGGAAAGATTCAGGTACGAGATTGAAACTCTCCATTGCCAAGTAGGAACGTTAAGGATTTCATTCTTGTGTATACTAGGGAACTCTGGAGGATCAAATCATCTCAGCGAACCCTTTGCTGGAGGCATTTGGGAACGCCAAGACTGTGAGGAATGACAACTCTTCACGTTTTGTAAGTGCAACATGTATTAGTATTTTGTTGGTCTTTGTTCCTATGTGAGAATCTTTTCAATTTTTCAGGGTAAATTCATCAGAATTCACTTTGGAACGACAGGGAAACTGGCTTCAGCTGACATTGAAACATGTAAGGTTATCTTTCCAGAGAGAAGCATCCATTCCATAATGAGTTACCAGATACCATATGTTGTTCTATGGTCCAGATTTGCTGGAGAAGTCAAGAGTCACGTTCCAGTTGTCGGACGAAAGAAGCTACCACATCTTCTACCAGATAATGACTGGACACAAAGCAGAGCTGATTGGTAAATGATGATGAGTGTGATGAGGAAGATTAAGGATATTTCAAGAAATGTAACAATCTTCTTTTCTCTCTGAAGAAATGTTGCTCATAAGTACAAACCCATACGACTTCCCCATGATCAGTCAGGGGCAGATCACTGTGGCCAGCATTGATGACAAAGAAGAGCTCATGGCGACAGATGTGAGCTAGCTTTATTCAATGGTATACAGATGTCTCTCAACCAACCACTCTGAATTCCCTTTTGATCCAATAGACCGCCATTGACATCCTGGGCTTTACCAATGAAGAGAAAATGTCCATCTACAAATTGACTGGTGCTGTGATGCATTATGGAAACATGAAGTTCAAGCAAAAGCAGCGAGAGGAACAGGCGGAGCCCGATGGCACTGAGGGTGAGGCTGCAAGTTCTTTGCGTTGACAGTGAAAGACACAGACAGACACAATTGCTGTTTGTTGCTTTGTCATTCAGTGGCTGACAAAGTGGCCTTCCTCATGGGGCTGAATTCCGCCGACCTGCTGAAAGGCCTCTGCTACCCCCGTGTCAAAGTGGGGAACGAGTACGTCACCAAGGGCCAGACCGTGCCCCAGGTACCTCAACAACCAAGTCATCCGAATGCACTTGATTTGATTGAGAACAAAAATCGTACTGAAATAAACTATTCTTACTCAAGGTGGCCAATTCAGTTGGCGCCCTGGCCAAGTCCGTCTATGAGAAAATGTTCTTCTGGATGGTGATACGCATCAATGAGATGTTGGACACCAAGCAGCCACGGCAGTTCTTCATTGGCGTGTTGGACATTGCGGGATTTGAAATCTTCGACGTGAGTTGGGACACTCATTTTGGTCTGTTAATATTGGGACTCGAATGCTCAAGTTCACCTCCTCCTATAGTACAACAGCATGGAGCAGCTGTGCATCAACTTCACCAACGAGAAGTTGCAGCAGTTCTTTAACCACCACATGTTTGTGCTGGAGCAAGAAGAGTACAAGAAAGAAGGCATCGACTGGGAGTTCATCGACTTTGGCATGGACCTAGCCGCCTGCATTGAGCTCATTGAAAAGGTTAGAAACACGTCAACAAAATGTTAACTATCAAGCAGCATTCCAATTCCTTCTTAAATCCCCAGCCGATGGGCATCTTCTCCATCCTTGAAGAGGAGTGTATGTTCCCCAAGGCATCAGACACTTCCTTCAAGAACAAACTCTATGACCAACATCTTGGGAAAAATAATGCTTTCCAAAAGCCCAAAGTAGTCAAAGGAAAACCAGAGGCTCACTTCTCCCTGGTTCACTACGCCGGAACTGTGGACTACAACATTAGCGGCTGGCTGGAGAAGAACAAGGACCCGCTGAATGAATCTGTGGTGCAGCTCTACCAGAAGTCCTCTTTGAAACTGCTGTCTTTCCTCTATGCCAGCTTTGGCGGGGCTGAAGCAGGTACAAAATGTGTTCAGCGACCTCCATGTTTCAGCTGAGTGTCCTTAAAACACTTTGTTTCTGTCTCGTAGAGTCTGGTGACAAAGGTGGGAAAAAAGGGGGAAAGAAAAAGGGAGGCTCCTTCCAGACGGTGTCTGCAGTTTTCAGGGTACCAAGAATTTATGTTTGCATATACGTGACTTGGACCATCCACCACAAGAGCATGTGTACCCAACTATTTTTCAGGAAAATCTCGGAAAACTGATGACTAACTTGAGGAGCACCCACCCTCACTTTGTGCGTTGTCTGATTCCCAATGAGGTTAAAACACCAGGTACCATTGAATTTAAGATTAAAATAAAATAAAAGATTAAATCATTAGTTTAACAATTATTTCCTGCAGGTATCATGGACAATCAATTGGTAATCCATCAGCTACGCTGCAACGGTGTGCTAGAGGGGATCCGCATCTGCACGAAGGGATTTCCCAGCAGGATTCTCTATGCTGATTTCAAGCAGAGGTCATTCAAGTGATAAAATCATGTTATGTTAAATCACTGCAGATTGTAATGGTCTTCATCCAAAATGAGCAGATACCGCATCTTGAACGCCAGCGCCATTCCTGAGGGACAGTTCATCGATGGCAAGAAAGCTTCTGAGAAGCTTCTGGGTTCCATCGACGTTGATCACACTCAGTACCGCTTTGGCACTACCAAGGTAAGAGTCCCGCATGTTGGGCTGACGTTTTCTAACATGAACTGGTTCTAACCAATGATATTTCCAGGTCTTTTTCAAAGCTGGTCTACTGGGAACCCTGGAGGAGCTGCGAGATGAAAAACTTGCATCTCTTGTGACGCAGACGCAAGCTGTCTGTCGAGGTTATCTCATGAGGAAGGAATATATCAACTTAATTGCCCAAAAGTATGGTGATCAATCCCTTTTCAATCTGACAATGAAATGATTTCTGCACAGACGAACCTATGTGATGTGCATATCTGACAGAGATTGTGTGTGGATTCTACAATACAACCTGCGCTCCTTCATGAATGTCAAACACTGGCCATGGATGAAGCTTTTCTTCAAGATAAAGCCTCTGCTCAAGAGCGCAGAGACAGAAAAGGAGATGGCTACCATGAAAGAAGATTTCATCAAATGCAAGGAGGATCTGGTTAAATCAGAGTCCAAGAGGAAGGAGATGGAGGAGAAAATGGTTTCTCTGCTGCAGGAGAAGAATGACCTTCAACTTCAAGTGCAATCTGTGAGTTTTGCTTTACCTCCATTCTGATAAAAGATAAAAAACAAAAAAAAAGGAACGTTTTTGCCTTTTATTGACTTCCCTCCTCAGGACGCTGAGACCCTCTCTGACGCAGAAGAACGATGCGAGGGTTTGATCAAAAGCAAAATCCAGCTGGAGGCCAAACTCAAAGAAGTGACAGAGAGGATGGAGGATGAGGAGGAAATAAACTCAGAATTAACCACCAAGAAGAGAAAACTTGAGGATGAATGTTCCGAGCTTAAGAAGGACATTGATGACCTTGAGATCACTTTGGCTAAAGTGGAGAAAGAGAAACACGCCACTGAAAACAAGGTTTGGGCATTCGACTGCATGATGAGGTTATTTCAACTATGCTCAGAACAAAACTTGAAAGTGATTCATTTTGAAGGTTAAAAATCTGGTAGAGGAGCTGGCGGGCCTGGAAGAAAGCATCAGCAAACTGAGCAAAGAGAAGAAGGCCCTTCAAGAAGCCCACCAGCAGACCATGGACGACCTTCAGGCCGAGGAAGACAAAGTCAACTCGTTGACAAAGGCCAAGTCAAAGCTGGAGCAGCAAGTGGATGACGTGAGTTGCGACTGAATGTTCAAGTGCTCTCAAACAAGCCAGGCTAATCCATCGGACTGCTCTTCAGCTTGAAGGTACCCTTGAGCAAGAAAAGAAGACCCGCATGGACCTGGAAAGGGCAAAGCGTAAGCTGGAGGGAGACTTAAAACTTACACAAGAATCCCTGATGGATGCGGAAAATGACAAACAGCAGTCTGAGGAGAGGCTGAAGAAGTAGGTCGACATAGGCAGGGGTCAAGGGGAGAGGTTGCACCTGAAATATGACATTTATTTTCTCATCACCACAGGAAGGAGTTTGAAACCAACCAGCTGGTTAGCAAGATTGCAGATGAGCAAACGATCAACAACCAGCTTCAGAAGAAGCTGAAGGAGCTTCATGTAAAGACGCTTTGATTAACACATGAACCATACTGACAGTGACTTGATCCATCGCTTTCTGTTTCAAGGCTCGAATTGAAGAACTGGAGGAAGAAGTGGAAGCTGAGCGATCCATGAGGGCCAAGGTAGAGAAGCAGAGGTCCGATCTGTCCCGGGAGATCGAGGAAGTCAGCGAGAGGCTGGAGGAGGCTGGAGGAGCCACTGCCTCTCAGATTGAGATGAATAAGAAGCGTGAGGCTGAGTTCCTGAAAATCAGGCGTGACCTGGAGGAGGCCACACTGCATCACGAGGCCACTTCTGCCGCCTTGCGCAAGAAGCATGCGGACAGCATGGCTGAGCTTGGAGAGCAGATCGACAACCTGCAGAGAATCAAGCAGAAACTTGAGAAGGAGAAAAGTGAGCTTAAGATGGAGATAGACGATGTAGCCACCAACATGGAATCGGTGGCAAAAACTAAGGTTAGTGCCGTAGGAGGTCTCAGAATCCAGAGACCGCGTCTCATATCTTCATGTGTTGATAATTGCACTTGAACAGGTCAACCTTGAAAAGACCTGCCGCTCTCTGGAGGACCAGCTAGTGGAGTTTAAGACCAAAAATGATGAAAACAGTCGGAACATTGCAGATCTCAGCAATCAGAAGGCCCGTTTTCAAACTGAAAATGGTAAATGAACTCCATTCAGCAGCCGTATGGACTAAGTCAAACTAAGTCAAAATCTTCGTCTTATAGCCGAGTTATCCCGACAACTGGAAGAGCGAGAGAGCATCGTATCCCAGCTGACCAGAGCAAAGCAGGGTTTCACCTCACAAATTGATGAGCTCAAAAGACTCATGGAGGAGGAAACAAAGGTCATAAAAGCTGCTGACACTTATATACTAATAATTTGACCAATTGATTATGTTTTAAAAAGATCGATCCCAGGATACGAACATTTCTATACCCCCACAGGCCAAGAACGCTCTGGCACACAGCCTCCAATCATCTCGTCATGACTCCGACCTCCTTCGCGAACAATACGAAGAGGAGCAGGAAGCCAAGGCAGAGCTGCAGCGTGTTTTGTCCAAAGCTAACACCGAGGTTGCTCTTTGGAGAAACAAATATGAGACAGATGCCATCCAACGCACTGAAGAGCTGGAAGAGGCTAAGTAAGCTCAGGCTCAAGCTTGGAATGATTCACCTCACTGAGTTTTGGCACTGTTATTATCTGCCGCAGGAAAAAGCTGGCCCAACGTCTCCAAGAGGCAGAGGAACAAATTGAGGCTGTGAACTCAAAGTGTGCCTCGCTGGAGAAAACTAAACAGCGACTTCACAATGAAATGGAGGATCTCATGGTGGACGTGGAAAGGTCCAACAGCGTAGCAGCAGCACTGGACAAGAAGCAGAGAAACTTTGACAAGGTATGTGGATCATAAGATGGAGGTCAATTTCTAGACTTCCTGTCATGAATGAAGAGGACAATCATGTTTTGTTGAGATCAGATTCTAGCAGAGTGGAAGCAGAAGTATGAAGAGTCTCTGGCCGAGCTGGAAGGCGCTCAGAAGGAATCACGATCATTGAGCACGGAGCTCTTCAAACTGAAGAACTCGTACGAGGAGGCCCTTGATCACCTGGAGACAATGAAGAGGGAAAACAAGAACCTGCATCGTAAGTTCAAGAGTTACGAGTCAACTTCTGAGAAAATTTAATAAAACATGTCTTCTGTCTAAACTCAGAGGAGATCACGGATCTGACCGAACAGCTAGGAGAAAGCGGGAAGACGATCCATGAATTGGAGAAATTCAGGAAGAATGTTGAAACCGAAAAATATGACATGCAAACTGCGCTGGAAGAAGCTGAGGTGAGCATCATACACTATGCCATCAAACGTTTGAAAGAAGACTAACTATTTAGACAATGTTCACTTGTTCAGGCCTCCCTGGAACAAGAGGAATCCAAGATCCTCTGTATCCAAATGGAGCTCAACCAAGTCAAAGCCGATGTAGACCGTAAAGTGGCGGAGAAAGATGAAGAGATTGACCAGCTGAGGAAGAACAATCAACGAGTGATAGAATCTATGCAGGCCACTCTGGACGCCGAGGTCCGTAGCAGAAATGATGCCCTGAGAGTTAAGAAGAAAATGGACGGAGACCTGAATGAGATGGAGATCCAACTGGGCCATGCTAACAGACAGGCCGCTGAAGTGATGAAACAGTTGAGGAACGTGCAAGCGCAACTGAAGGTTTGATCATTTTCCTGGCCTAGATCTTGGCTGAGGAACCAAAAACCCAAAACTCCATTGTGTTCTCAGGAAGCCCAAATCCACTTGGACGACTCCCTTCGAAGTCACGACGACATGAAGGAGCAAGTGGCCATGATGGAGCGCAGGACCGGCTTGTTGCAGGCTGAGATCGAGGAGCTTCGAGCAGTCGTGGAGCAAACAGAGCGGAGTCGCAAATTGGCGGAACAGGAACTTATCGATGCCAGCGAGCGTGCAGTACTTCTTCATTCCCAGGTGTTTTTCATCACAAGGTTTGACCACCCAAATGTAGTCTCCTACGTGTATTTTAACCACCAGCGTCTGGGTTGGCTTTGACAGAACACCAGTCTCTTGAACACCAAGAAGAAGCTGGAGACGGATGTTACCCAGCTTCACGGTGAAATAGAGGAAGCAAGTCAGGAGGCCAGGAATGCAGAGGAGAAGGCCAAGAAAGCCATCACTGATGTAAGTCAACAAATGATTTATTCACAAACTAAAACAAGCACATGGCTAAGTTGGTCTCCCAAGGATGCTGTTGGGCTTCATACTTGAAATTGGAATCATGCTGCTGTGGTCCTTGCAGGCCGCCATGATGGCTGAGGAGTTAAGGAAGGAACAAGACACCAGTGCTCACCTGGAGAGGATGAAGAAGAACCTGGAGGTGACGGTCAAAGACCTGCAGCACCGCCTGGATGAGGCAGAGAACTTAGCCATGAAGGGCGGAAAGAAACAGATGCAGAAGCTGGAGGCCAGGGTACGACCATGTGTATACTAGTATATCATCCAAGACTTTTTTTTTTTTACCTCAAACTTTTGCTGACTTGTCTGCACTAAATGTTCCTAAATAGGTTCGTGAACTGGAGACCGAACTGGAAGCTGAGCAAAAGCGCTCGAGTGAGTCCATCAAGGGAGTCCGCAAATACGAGAGGAAGGTCAAAGAGCTAAGCTACCAGGTAAACCCTGACTCATCCTTTGACTATATTCTGCTCATAGAAGGTTTTTTGCTGAATGATATTTTGTCTCTACTAGGTTGATGAAGACAAGAAAACCAACATCCGATTGCAGGACCTGGTGGACAAGCTGCAAATCAAAATGAAAGCCTACAAACGTCACGCTGAAGAAGCTGTGAGTAAACCACAAACTTTTAAAAATCCACACATATGTAACTATTTAGAAGGGGGCTGTAACAGGTTAATGGCATTTTGATGTACTTCTCATTCGTCAAGTTATTACTTCACTACTGTGCATCAACTCTTTTGTCTTATATTCATTCACCAGGAGGAGCAGGCCAACATGCACATGGCCAGGTTCAGGAAGTCTCAGCATGAGCTGGAAGAGGCCGAAGAGCGAGCTGACGTGGCCGAATCACTTGCCAACAAGATGCGAGCCAAGACCCGTGACATCGGGCCAAAGGTAGCAGACATGTTTGCTGCGTATTAAGTATCAAGGTCATTACAAAAGCTGTGCAATGTACAGTATACCATTCAAGTCAGTTCAGAATAAATATATATCTAATAAAAACATTTAAAAATCATATTCATATTCTGATTATAAAAGGAATAAATATGTAGCGGTCGGTGCAGGCTTGATTTTCTACTTCTAATGATTTCTAATTGGCTGTAACAATTTCTTCTATTAGACATTTGGCTTGGCTAAATGAAGCTCTGCCCTCACTTCAACATAGTTCCACAAAAACATACACAAAATATACATACACACGCTGAAAGCAGTGAAGCCAAGACAAACGTTACAAAGGCAAGTTATTTGACTGTCTATGATCAATTAAAAATATTTTGTGGAACAGATCTCAGAATCTTGGCTCCAAATGTCGGTTGTAGCTTCTAGATGTGTTTTAGGGCAGCAGAGAAGGACTTTCTTACTTACCTTCCACCACAGTAAGCTTGATTAACAGTTCTGCTTGTTGTTTCAGGCACCCGAGGGACAAGGAGAGTAGCAGAATGTGGACCCAGATGCTCACTACAGCCGCTGCCATTTCATCACATCTTAATCATTGCATGCTTAGTCAGTTAATTGTGTCTTCAAAATAGATATTAGATAGTAAAAAAACATGAATCAAAACAAAAGTAATAATATATATAATAAATTAAACAAATAATGTCACATATTTAACACGCGCGCACACACACGAAGTCCCCCCCACACACACACGTACACACACGCGCACGCGCACAGACACACACACGCGCACACGTACACACACGCGCACACACACACGCACGCACACACACACACACGCACGAAGCAACAGCATCAACTAAAAAAAAACGGCATTACATTTAATACTCACCAAATCTGCTGTTTCTTTGAATCGTTCTCTTTTATTATTGTTTCAAGAGCCCGCCGTGTCTCTATGTTTCAACAATGAGTTTTTATTAGCCGCGGTGCTAATGATGAGCTAGTAAACCGTATTGGAGTTAGCTAATAGCCACTGACCGTCCATCACTTTATTTATCCAATCAGGGGACGCATAAATGGATACGTCACAGACCCGTGAAACGATGTCATTCACTCCGAATCTGATTGGTCAAATAATCAATTTGTTGGGGGAAATTTTGTTTAAAACCTGGCAACAAAGTGCTGACATCTGATTGGCTAATTGTTTCCACGTTCCCCATGGAAGCAACGATAGTGTCTATTTCAACACAAAATATATATTAAAATAATAACAATAATGATAATATTCCCAGACGACTGGACCTAACACTGACTGGTGTTCAATTCCCAAATGAACAAGGTTAGTTACTATGTCTAATCTAAACTTCACACAGATTTCATGGACATTGCTGACAGATGATGCTAAATTGCTACACAAGCTAGGCTTCCCTTAGCATTCATTTTCGTGCAATCATTTAATGATCACGTCAGATTCACATTTATTATCTCTATTTGTGCCTCCATGTAGTTGCTTTTATTACATGTTCAGAAAAATAAACATTGAAAAACATTTGTTGTTGTCCCCCTTGCTACAACTACACTAATAATAAATATTTTTAACAGATTGCAGTTTAAGTTGCAGGGAAACAAGAGGCAAATTGTTATTTTCAACGTTGACTTTATTGCAGTTAGGGCAACATACATCCATTACTGAATAAAAGAATTGTGTTTAAAGCCACGGTGCAAGGAATTGGAACCATTCAAACTAGCATCAAACTAAGCACCTGTATGATTGTGACATAACCTCACTGAAATCTGACATCCCAGCAGCATTTCTAGTTGATGGTGATGAATAATTATTTAACTCGCTGAATCAGGGGTGCAGGAATTAAGTGATTAAGGCAGCTAATCTTGTTTCAACCGGGCCAGTTTCACTGGTCAGTAAATTTTTCAATGTTATCTCAGAGCAGCACATATTTTCTTCTATAATTCTTGTGGTTGGCGGCAGATGTGCTGATGTGATTCGTAGTGAGCGGACAGTTCATAAATCAGCGGTGGCAAGGAAGAAGGAGGGAAGTAACGTCTGAGTGATGATGCTGCTCCAGTCAAGTCACGGTTGTGCTCCACGCACGGTGAATACTTAAAAATGATTTAGTAACATTTTGACACTGATGACTTTCCTGTTATTTTAAGAACTTTTCCCAGGTACGGGTTACCACAACTTGATCGTAGCCGTGATGACCGTGATTACTTTCTCACCATGGTGGACCAAGAGTCTCAGCAGAATGAGCTCAAGTACACATGGAGGCACCGCCCAGCAGCAGCACGGCCGCACGGCCGGCGTCCGTCAGCCGATGCCAATGCGACAGCTGTCGTGCCCAACCACGTGAACCAAATGGGTCAGACAACATTCGCCCATGTTGGCCCATACGGGCCGTGGACTTTTCATGACACCTGACGTCTGAGAGTTTCCGGACGTCTTGGTCTTCACCCGCCGCCTTGAGTGCTGCCATGATGTGTGCCGCCAAGGTGAGCTTGTGCGGGACCTCCGTCAGGGTGCTTGCTGGGAGGAAGGTGCGAGGGCGGGCGAGCATGTTGTGATGACTTTTTACTTATATTCTAAAGTAACTACCACTGTATAATATTTGGCTTCCAACATTGCTCCAAAAATGTCCGTCTCACAATATAAACCAATATGTAGTGGATTGCTCGTGTTTCCCCGAATTTTGCTTGCCCTCAGTTCTTCTTGGTCACCTTTCCCAGCGGAGGCCGTCTCTCATTGGCTGCCTCCTCTCACTCGCTCAGCGCCCCCCGTCTGCCTGTTGTTGTAATGAGGCTTTTAAAGACCATCATGCATCAGAGCCCCCACCGCCTCTCTCTGGGGAGGGGGGTGTAAATAAGCGCTCCTCCTCCCTCCCTTGCTCCCTTCATCCCCCCCCATTCCTCCTCCTGCTTCTCGTTTTCCCTTCCTATCACACGTCGTCGTGAGGCGAGGTGAGGCGGCTTCTCGCTGATTCTTACAGTCTGCGCCTCCCCCCCACTGCCCCCCTTCTTCTCACCGCCTTCAACCTCACAGGGCAGCCGAGTAACCTGAGGCTACACTTGCTGCCACCTCCCCCCACCCCGACCCTCTCCCTCTTACCTTCACAACGCCATCTGCCCCCCCCACCCACCACCCCTTTCCTCTCCACTCGCATCCCAGCCTGGCGACTGAAGGGAGTAGGTGCGAGGGAGCAGCATGGAGGGCAGCTTTGACACTGAGGAGAGTTTTGACGACCCATCGTGTCTCGCCCCTCAGCCACCCGGATCCGTGTCACCCGCCAGGAGGCGAGTCCACGAGGTGAAGGAGACCAAGACCACGGTAAGCCACTTCCTCATCCATCTACAGTCTCCGTGCAATCTGTGTGTGTTTGACTTCTCGTGTGTCAACAATCCATCCATCGATTTCTTTTCTATGGTCATCGTGACCGTGCTGCACACACAGAAGACGACGTGGGCTCTGTCTTGGTCTTGTTCTAATGCTGTTCTCGAAAGCCGTCACGTTCGTAGCTGTTTTCATTATGTCTGTTAATGATGCGTGGAGCCATGAGGGGGGTGGGAACGCAGGTTTTGTGACCCGCGGCCATCGTGAGAACGACGAGATGGAGCCAGGTCCAGTTTCCATGGCAACGGAAGCTCAGGCTGACAACAGGCTGACATCTTTTTTTTTTTTTTTTTTTTTTACAGGTGTGCTTTAGTTGACAACTATGTGCTATGAGTGATTTTTAGAAAATTTACTAGTTCAATAGTAGCAGCTACTAGCTGTAACATGTCAACAAGTGCAGTTTTACCCAACTAGAAGCAGACCTAAAATTGTTCTACTTGTGAGAAAACAGAATCGACTAGTACATGGATCTAAAGTTGGATAGCGAATGATAAATCTGTAAAGCCAGATACTGATAGCGAGAGAATCGCTGCAGAAACAGCTTTACACACACAAGCACACACGCACACACACAAACACACACGCAAGTCATTCGTCATTGTGACGTCAGGTGTTTTTGTGCGCCTCACGTTACACTCACGCACACTTCGTTGCCATGGAGATACACACGCACACGCACGCATGGTTGACCCTCAGATACGAGATTGAGCCCTAACCTTGCTTTCACCTTCACAGCGACTTGTTTGGCTGGGGGGGGGGATCACTTGGACCCTGGTTCTGGAAACCATTTTGTCTGGACCTGGCACCAAAAGCGGAGGCAACAGATAGTTTTCTGGGGGTGGGGGGTGCGTTGAGAGGGCAAGTCACGTGTTGCCTAGCAACAGCCAAATTGAACATGCCAGCAGATCATATCATCCTACATGCCCGTATCGCCATCAGCCAGTCCCGTACTACAATAGCGTCGCATGTTGCCAAGCGGCGTTGCGGTGCGATAAACCTGTCGGATGGCGGGCGTCTGCATGGAAACCGTTGTCATGGAAACTGTCACTTTGATCTACCAGGCGGAAAATTAACAAAGTGACGCCTGCTAAATCGGCCACTTTTTTGCGACGTGTCCCGAAGCCAATTGCGAGCGTGCGCGCGAACGCGCGTGCGTGCGATTATGTAAGCGGGTTGTGTTAGTCATCTGCTTGTGGTCCACTGGGACATTATGGGATGGAGGCTTGATGTTGGTCAGAGTGAAACAATACTGATTAAGCCTCACATTGTCACGTTGCTTCTTACATGGGCTCGCATTCATCACAGACCAAAAATTTTTCCCGCAAGGCAGTTGGACTGCCGGATTCGAACCCTGAACCTCAAAAGAGTGAAGCGGATGTGCTAAACCAGTGCCCACTCTGTCAAGCACGCTGTCACTTGCCATGATTATGAGTGTGTCCGTATGCTCTTATCTGTGGTGACAGTTGAGAGGGAATCACCACTTTGTGTGTGTGTGTGTGTGTGTGTGTGTTTTTGTGTGTTACATAATTGCACATAAAGTGTATATGTGTGTGTGTTACATAATTTTAAGCGTGAAACTAATTAGAGACGCACGCTGGAGTCTTGACACGGACCACACTGACCGCGTTAGTCCCCCCCCTTCCCCCATCCTCCCTGAAGGCTTCCACGTTGCCGTGGCAACAGAGCTTTTCTCCTGACCTTTTTCCTCCTCCGCACGACCGCTTTACCTCACAAACGTCTTTTACACTTTCCTTCTTCCCGCTCTTGATTTCCGTGTTTATTTGGTTCCGTAGATCAACGGCGTGACGTTCCCGCTTCCCGGCGAAGGACCCGAGCAGCAACTGCTCAAACCCAACGAATGGAGCTACTGCGATTACTTCTGGGTCAGTTGTGGTTTATTGTAAACTGATGGATGGTACACACTGTAGAATTTTCCGCTACATTCGAGCAGATTCGGAAGGTGTATGAGCCAGACTTCCTGTCTTGCAGACGGACAAAAAGGACCCCCAGGGGGCCACGTCGGTGGGCGGCTTCGAGGTTCTGCTGCAGAAGCAACTGAAGGGCAAACAGATGCAGAAGGAGATGGCCGAGTTTGTCCACGAGAGGTTCAAATGCCGTCTCACACTTACACCTCAAAATTCATTTCTGAAGACTGAGGAGGATATTCTCTTTGGACACCAGGATCAAGATTGAGGAGGAATATGCCAAGAACTTGTCTAAACTTTCCCTCAGCACTCTGGCGGCACAGGAAGAAGGGTAACATTTGGATTTTGTGTGTGTGTGGAAGTTCAAATTCATGCACAGTCGCACACACAACAATAAACATGTTGCCTTCCAGAAGGCGTTGATTAGTGACTGTTGTTCCTAATTTAGTGATTAGCTGGTGTGGCTAACCAAGTGTCTGTTGGTTGTGTGAAGGACCTTGGGAGAGGCTTGGACTCAGCTGAAGAAAAGTCTACATGATGAGGCAGAAGTCCACCTCAAGTTCTCCAACAAGGTAATTTTTTTTTTTTATTGACTGCTACGGTAATTGGGCTAACTTAGTAGGACCCCACATTTTTGCTGCTTTGTGTTCACACAATGAGAAAAAGGAAACAATGAAATGAAATTGAGAAGGTATTCATTTGCATCTTGTCTTCAAATTCAAAGCTTGACCTCCCGGTAGGATGACGTTGTTGTGTTCAGCTTCACTCCGAGGTCGAGAAGCCTCTGCTGACGTTCCGAGCTGACAACTTCAAGAAGGACCTGAAGAAGTACGACCATCACATCGCAGACCTCAGGAAACAGCTCGCCAGCCGCTACGTCGGTGTCGAGAAGGTACTTGGAAACGCCGTAGCACCTTTCCCGCAGCAGTGTCCCCTTCAGGCCACTCTGCATGGTGCGTTTTTCAGGCCCGTAAAGCTCTGGCTGAGCGTCAGAAGGATCTGGATGTCAAGACGCAGCAGCTGGAGATCAAACTCAGCAACAAGACGGAAGAAGACATCAAGAAGGCTCGCAGGAAATCCACACAAGCAGGTAGCACCGCATCAGCTGCCTGGCCACGCCCACTGCTCCATTGTTGTCCTGATTGTCTTCTGGTGGCTATTACAGGAAAAAAAATATTCAGGTGTTTCTCCGTGTGCGTGTTTTTCAGGGGATGACCTGATGCGCTGCGTGGACCTCTACAACCAGGCTCAGTCCAAGTGGTTTGAGGAGATGGTCACTACCAGCATGGTACGTTTTTATTTCACTTCTGTCTCAACAGGTTCCACTATCATAAAAATAAAAACAGAGGAGATGACGATATGTGTGTTGTCGTTGCGGTGGCGTCCAATCAGGAGCTAGAAAAACTGGAGGTGGATCGCATTGAGTGGATCCAGCAACATCTGCGGCAGTACACCACACTGAGGCACGAGACGGACATGTTCAACCAGGGCGTGAGTTCAACCTCGTTTGTGCTCAGACACATGTTTTAGCTGAAGGAAAGTCCTCTTACCTTCTGAATACTTGTTGGCTGTCAACATTTGTCGGAGAACATTTTTGCTTTCCTCGACCGAGACGAGACAGGTAGATGAGAAATAATGAGACCGCACTATCGTCTTGTGTCCAGACGGTGGAGCCAGTGGACCAGCTGCTGCAGAAGGTGGACCCGGCCAAGGACAGAGAGCTTTGGGTCCAAGACAACAAGACAGGCCACGTCAGGCCTGTGGACTTGGACATCTGAAGCAAGGGACAGCCAGAACCAGAACCAGCATGTTCCTAATACAAATGAACCCTCCTCGCTTCTTCTTCTTCGACTTCTGCTGTAGTTACGTCACTAAAGTTCTGTTCAACGTTTTGGTGTCTCGTTTAAAAAGAAAAAGAAAAGAAAAAAGCCTTGATATGATTCCCTTTTATTTTTGGATATCAAGAGGAACTGGTGGTGGAATATTTTCATATTTTCAAAGATGGCTGCTGGACACGCATGCTTCTTCTCTGCTCACAAAAAAAAAAACTGCATCGGAGGCGGGAAAAAGTTGGATGGCGTCACACTGAAAAACCCTCTTGTGCCTCGAGTGTTTGGTAAGAACCCGGGAGAACAAATGGAGCAATTTTAGTTTGCGCTCGCCACATACTTAAATGAAACGCGTTCATGTTGTCTCTTCTGGGTTCCTTGTTTGCCACCATTTCCACTGTCTTATTTTTTGCCATGTGTACACAGATGACAGGACGGAGGCGCCCCCTGTGGGTTGTTAACTGTAATTGCATGTGCAGTGTGCTTGTGTGTGTCTACAAAACATTTTGTTTGTGTGTTTTGTTTGGATTTTGTGGTCCTTTATGACCACTCGTGTTTTGTTGGTGTTTCATTGTTGCGTATTCGATGTTCCGAGTTTGCCGCCCTTGTGCCCTGTCCGTCTCATATTTTTGGGAATGTTTTTGGTGAGCACAGTATGGAATGCATCCTGTCCGTCATATTAGTAATATATAATTATAAAAAGAAAAATAAAGCTCCTCTTGAAAAAGTCAACCTGTGCTCTTGGTTATGTAAGCGAACAACCGTGGGGGGATTTTTTTTGTCTTTTTTTTTTTTTTTTTTTTGTCCAGAGAGCATGTTGGAAGGACAGTGAGGCAGGTAGTATTTCATAGCTCTCACAAAAATAAATACAAATACATACATTGCTATGGAAACTCTCATCTTCATTTGATATAATTTTAATCGTGCACAATTTACACTTCCGGTAGCAAACAATGAAAACAACACAAGGCAAAGCAGGCATGTGGAATAACTAACAATATTTAACACTTGAAAGAAATACTACATGATACTATTCAAATGTAAAATAGAAATTGATGCTCCTAAAAAAAAAACTGTTGTCGAAGCTGAAAAAGTAATCTTACAGCAAAAGTATTGGTATCACTACTCTGCGTAGCACTACTAGCATAGCGAGCACTAGTTAAGACCAAGTGAACCAACTTTCATTAGATTATAGTTGCAAACATTTCTTCTGCTGTAACAAATCTACAACAGTGAGTGAAAGACAAAGGTTTGAAAGTTGTCATTAAATTGATTGGATTGTTAGTTGGGTCAGTTTGGCATGGACCTTCAGTTTGTGATAGGATTAACACGCTTAACTTGAGCCTCTGCCTGCCCCTCCACTTAATCAGCATCGTGTGTAAACACATTCAAACAGCTTAGTGTTAGCATGCTGCTAATTATTCACATCTCATTGCTTTGACACTCCAGACCTGGCTCTGAATGAAACTCCTCTACTCACTCGAACATAGTTTCTTCCTTGACACCCCAGCTACCACCAGATGGTGCTAAAGCGAGTCACTGAGGGTTTCCCCCAAAATCTGTGAATGCAAAACCGCATTTTAATGTTGTTCTTGATTTGTTTTGATCTCAAACTAGTTCTTGTGTGTTGCCACGCAACAAAAGGATAAATATAAAGTCTGCTCATTGCCATTAGTGTTTCTTCTCCTTCAGCTTGTCTTTAATCTTCTGAGGTTCGTCATACTGGATGAGACGCAAGATGTCTTTATTGTCCATCACGCCCTGGATGAACTCGCCCTCCGAGATTTTGTCTGGAAAAACAGGAAACGGCGTATGAATACAAAAAACATAAAGAGCACTTTTCTTGTTGATGAATTACCATTGTCCTTCTTCCCAAAGAAGCACCAGACCTTCTCTGCTCTCTTTTCCGGGGTGTTCTCGTCTTCGGCAAGGTTTTCTTGGTCATCAGTTGGGATCATGTTGAAGATGGACTGCGTGAAAGTCACATGTCAAGACTTGACCTAGATCTACAAGTAGGTTCATAATACGCAGATACTACACTGTCCATTTAAACCTCAGAAGTTTGTTTAGTTATTCTGCCAACAAGTTGTCAAGTGTCGGTTCATACCCTGACGATCTCCAGGATCTCGTTCTTGCTGATGGTCCCATTGCCATCCACGTCATAGAGTGCAAAAGCCCACTCCAGCTTCTGGCGGGTCTTCCCACCTGAGGTCAGGTGAAGCGCCACGATGTACTCCTTAAAATCCAGAGTACCATCTGCGTTGGTGTCAAAGCTACGGAAGACGTGGCGGGCGTAGGCGGTAGAGTCAGCATCCGGGAAGAAGCTAGCGTAGATGCCTTCAAACTGCTCCTTGCTGATCTTCCCGCCAGGACATTCCCGAAGAAAGGACTGATACCAGGTGCACAGCTCAGCTTCTGAATACTTGGTGTTGGATTTCAGCTCCTCCAGGAGTTCCTTGGACAACGTGCTGCTTTTGGTGTTCCCCATTCCCGTGTGTTCTTCTTCTTGGTTTGAGCTCACTCTGGTCTGCTTTTAGTCTAGCACAGCAGATTATGGTCATGGTAGCCTCAATCCAGACACGTCACCAGGCTACGGTACCTCTGTAAAGGGTGTTAGTGGAGGATTAGATCACAGTAGGTGCTAAACACCTGCTCGGCTTTGGAGGCTCTTTGCAGAAACAACAAACCGCTGCAGAACTAAAGAACCAAACCACCTCTTGATTTAGGAATATACATCAGGTTTCAGATTTCATTTCTGGGATTTCAATTTTATTTGGGACAGCACAATGGTAAATCACGGTCACTTGGTTGACGATAAGACAGTTCATCAAAGTAGGCGTATTTTTAAAAAAAAGGATAATTTCATCTTTGAAATTGTTTTTTTTGTACAATGTAATCCTTCTTGTTCATCCTGCCTACTTTCACCAAAACAGATTAATTTAATCTTTAGACGTCCAAATGCCATCATGTCCTTTTTACGTAATCACATTAGGCTTCGATTCTTTCATCGGAAATTCAAAGTCCAGTGACAGGTGGACGCCGCTTGCTGACAAATCTGTATTTTGATGAAAGCGGACATGACAGTCGGTTTAAGCACCTGTACTCGTTTCACCAAACTTCGGTCTAGTCATGTTGTCATAGAAACAGATCGATATTGAACAAATGATCAGTCTATGTAAAAATGCACGTCTGCGTTGATGATGTGGGTGTTTTCCATGTTTAGGTCGAAAGCCATTGGTTGATCTCGTGGCTGCTGGCAGGCAGTGTGTAAGAACCTCGCTGTGGATTAGAGTGTCAGATGCTGTAATCTGTCTTTTGTAAATATGATGAAAGGAAGTCAGGCAAATAATTTGCCATTTGTGACGGACGATACGGCGGGCGAGGGGAGGAGCGACGTCGAGGACAGGACGACGGCAAAGGAAGCTGGAAATCAGTGGCGGCTCATATTTCTTGATGGCCACAGAGCCTCCGCGCCAACGAGATTATGAAGATTTGACGCATCTGCCCGGGAGGTGAAAGACGGCGGCCGCGCGTTAAAAGCCGGGATTAGTCCCCCTGGTCGCTTTCGGCCTGGACCATGAGGCTGGAGCGCGGACGGCGAGCTTCTCTGGCGCTGACCCTCAACTTTGTGGCGTTCGCCTTCGCCCTGTCTGCCATCACCACCAGCTACTGGTGCGAGGGTACTCGCAAGGTAGCCAAGCCCTTCTGCACCGGGCCGCCCGTCAAGGTCAAGCAGTTCTTTTGCATCCGCTTCAACAGCTCCAACATCAACGACAGTCGGCTGGTGCAGTACATCTTTGAGACTGGGGAGGAGAAGTTCCTGCTCAAGAAGTTCCATACTGGGATCTTCTTTTCCTGTGAGCAGGCTGCTGACATGAATGGTAAGAAAGGCCAATCTGAGGGAGCCGGAGCATTTTCCGCACCGGAAACAAGCCAAAAGTCATCAGAGAGATGATAAGGAATTGTTTGTGATCTAAACTCTTGTCTCCTTCATCACTCTTTTGGCGTCCGGTCTGGATTCTGGATGTTAGCTTCATGCTAATGGTAATAGGTGAAGACTGCAGTCTGGTTTTCAAACATTGTTAGCATGATGTTAGGACTTGATACTTGATTATGACTTTAGGGCTATTTGCAACTTGTACTATGTTACTATGAGTTTAGGATTAGTAACTAGACTGACTTTTGGACAAGTCATTGGAGTATAACATTAGGACTAGTTGTTTTTAGGACTTTAGAGCTAATGACATTAGGACTAGTTACTAGACTACAACTTAAGGGCTACTCAGTAAACTATGACTTTACTACAAGTTGCTAGACTATAAGACTAGTTACTAGACTAGTTTTCAACTAGTTTTTGATTGATGTACTTTGAGGTTGCAAATGTGCTTAATGAATTCATTTGCTGGCCGGCGTAAGAATGCAGTTTGTGGTCAAGTGGAACAAGAAGGCGCCTCTAGTTAGTACACTACTGTTTTCATTCTTGTCTTATGATCACAGGCTTTGACTGTCGGGACTTCTCGGAGATCGCACCGGAACACGAACGAGGTCGGTATCCCCTCTTTTTTTTTTTTGGTTTAAGCTACATAATAGTACCACTGCACTCTTAAATAACTGTGTGGAGTGACCTTTTAACAAGCGCTGTGTGCGCTCAGGGGTGCTGTGGCTGTGCATTGTAGCCGAGACCTTGTACCTGATGCTGCTGTTTGCGGGCGGTGCCCTGATGACCTTGGAGCAGTGTCCTTGCTTCAGCGTCATGAACAAACTCAAACTGAGTGCCTTTGCCGCCTTGTGCACCGCACTGTCAGGTGAGGAACGGATGCTCCTTGGGGGAGGTAACAAAATCTGAGGCTCACTGAACACCAAGCAACACGACATCACTTTTGGGGCTCACAGGAGGAGTATGTCTTGAGGACTAGTTATTGAGTGACGTTCAGACTGGTTAATTATGACTTCCAGACTTGTTACTCGAGTATGACTTTTGGACTAGAAACTGGATGAAGACACCGGCTGACTTGCTGACTGAGGATTTGCTTGGTGGTTTGTGCAATAATCCGATTGGAGGCGGGCGGCTCTTTTTGGGATGTGACCAAGACCTGCCCAGAGGAGCGCCCCCACCCCCCACGCTGACCGCCCCCCCCCCTCCCTCCACTGCACTGTTGTTAGCAGTTAATCCTCGAGTAAAGCTGCTGTGAGGCAAACCACTGCATGAGAGGAAGGGCCAGCAAGGTTCCACTGGGAGACCGACACCACCGGACCACCCTGAAGCTCATTGGCACTCATTCCAACATTATTTTATTCTCTGGTGTGTTCTCTTAATTAGAGATGGCTTTGTTTGAAACTAAATATAATGTCATCGTCATATTTGAGATACAGTCAGCCATCCATCCATTTTCTTTACCGCTTAGTCTATCCCAGTTTTTGTTTGGATTAGTGACTAGTTGCCGGTCAACGACAAGACACATATCGGCGAACAACATATTGGTCACCAGCCATTTTAGCTGTATGAAAATCTGCTTTCAGGCCTTTGTGGGATGGTGGCCCACATGATGTTCACCACCATTTTCCAGCTGGCCGTGGCCATGGGTCCAGAAGACTGGAGGCCCAAAACCTGGGACTACAGCTGGTCTTATGTGTAAGACAACTCAAGTCTTTTTGCGTAGCTTCAGATTAACATATAATACCAAGCTAACATTAGCATCAGCTACAAATATGATCGGTAATGTTTACTGTAAAACGTCTATTGTTTTTTTTTTCACAGTCGCTTGTGTTTTCCAATCAGCTACGTCAGCCACTTGAGTCTCATCCAGGTGTTCCTCGTTGTCTCCTCAGTTGCTTGTATTTAAGTTTTCTAGTTGCGTTCTGACCTTGTCAGTCCATTTTGTATCGGTGGTTTCTGTCCAAGTTGAAATCTAGTCATGTTTTGCTTGTGTTTGTTTTGGAATAATGTGTGCCTTGTTATTTTGGACTTTGGTGAATTTATTTGGTTTGACAACCCAAATTATTTGCTTCATTATGGCTAACCTCTCTCTTCAGCCTAGCTTGGGGGTCGTTCGGCACCTGCATGGGCTCGGCGGTGACGGCGCTCAACCGCTACACCAAGACCATCATCGAATTCAAGTTCAAGCGGAGAAACATTGAGAAGAGTCTTCTCGTCAAGCAGAAGCTGCTGGACCTTGACCTCCCCGACCAGATGTGGTACCTGACGGCCGATGCTGAGGCGCCGCCAGAACTGCCGCTGGAACTGCCGCTCAATGGACACAAGCCGCCCACTGGGGACACGTACGCCTTGGAAGCAGACCACATGGTTGAGCCGCAAAATGAAGCCTACTGCTAGAGGCCCCAGTTGATTGTTGGATTGAAAAATCTAATACAGGGATATATTTGCGCGTGTGTGTATATCCTCGCGGAAATAATGTAACCCGCTCGGCTTTGAGACAACATGCGTCTCATCAAATCTTGCCCATGTGATCGCCTAAGAGGCAGCAGGCAGGAGGAAATGCTAGCGGTGTCTTTATGCTCAGCTGCAGATGTTGGGACTCAACATGTTTTTGAGGAGGCAACATGAAGATGACTTTCAGTTCACTCAATAGCTAAAATAAAGAAATAAATACAAAATAAAGCACATCACATTTATTAAAATAATACTCTATTAAAAATACTGCTCTGGGATTTTGTGGAAATCTACACAAGAGAAACTTTGTTCTACAATCAAGAAATAAATTAATTAAACAAAACAATTAACATTTGTACAATTACTCTTAAATTACTCTATTCACATAAAACTTGAATTTTATTACTCAGACCAAGAATACTTTACCACACCATCATCTGATTTGAATTTCATTATAATTGTGATGAGGGTGTTCCTCCATGTACTTCTTGATGTACCAGCAGGACACGCGAGCCTTCAGCTTCTCTTTCAGAACAAAGTCAATGGCGGCCTGTCAACAAAGATGCGTTACGTCATTCATCCCTTCATATTTCTCCATTATTTGAAACGGGAAACAGTTTGTCAGTGCTGTTGCGTGACCTTTGACAGCAGCGCAGCCACACCTTGACCCCTGCAAGACTCCGGGACAAAGGTGGACACGAGATCCACCTCATCTGGCGCTGTGAATCTGTAGATGAGTGTCGCACTCTCGTTGACTCCTGAGGTCAAAGTTTACATGTCAACAAAAGGGCCATAAACAAAATGCAATAACTTGTTTGAATGAAAGCTGCTTTCCATGCAAGCATTTTAATATAACCCGACATGGATTTATTCAGGAAAGTAAACATCAATTCATTCATGAAAATCCGAAATTTTGACGGATGAAGTCCTTGCCGAATTATTAAATAATACGACTAGATTATGTTTTATAAAATGTATTCATATGTGCCCCTCTGTATTTGTTTCACGCAAAGGCACATTAAATGACAGGATTCCAAACGACCGCTTGGTCGTGACCGACGCCGGGCTCGCGTACTCGACCTAACCGCTCAATGCAGCCTCGAAAGCGGCATCAGCACTTACCGGTTCCGCTGCACATGGAAGCGGTGAAGCGCTGGTTCTGTCGGTCGTGTTCCACCGTCAGTCCACCGCTGGAAGCCAGCCTGCGGGCTGTCACCCTTAGAGGTACGATTTCGGTGAGTGTGGATATAATTTTAAGCCACATTTTGTGGTCAAAAGTGGCCACCGGCTGGTGTCCTGTAAACGTCTATTTACATTTCGAGTCGCCGCTAGAGGGCGCCAAATGCCAGCGAACAGACACGGTAAAACATTGCCCTGTATCCACTTCTACTTTATTTACTCTGTAGTCTAAAACTAAGTCCATCCAGAGAGAAATTAACCTTTCAGTTAATATCACTCACATTAACACTAATAAGAAATCAAACGAAGCCACCATGTTTTGAGAATATGGGAGAAACATTTGCAAACTCCACACAGGAAAATTCAAATCCAGAACTTCAGAACTGTGAGGCAGACCTGCTAAGCACAAGAAAGCCTTTATAGAACGGCAAATGACTACATTTTGGTGTTGGTGGTGTCCTTCACTCCTGCTGCCATGACAGCAAAGAACAAGTTGGGGAAGAAGGAGCGAGCGTAGACTGCTGCTTTCGGCAGCGAGGGGGCCATCAGGACCTCCTTCCTCTTGTTGGACAAAGTCTTGGCCACCTCACTGGCTGCCTCACGTGGAGAAACGCCCAGTGGCTTCTTTGTGTACAAATCTGTGCAGAACAGCAAGACTGATAAAAACTGATCAAAACTCTGAGGGGTCGGGGGGGCTTACATGACCAGAAGAACTTGGCCACTGCATTCTTCTGCTTCCCAGACGACGCTTGTGAGCTGATGAAGGTGAAGTTGATGGTGCTGACGAAGACGCCTGACTCCTCCACCTCGGAACGAAGGCAGTCGAAGAATGCCTGGACCGCATGCTTGGAGGCGGCATCTGCCAGGCGTGATTAGATCGGGCGGATAAGATGGATATCAAGAAAGTGGAAACCTCAACGTCAACTCACAGGAGGTGCGGAAGGGCATGGCCAGTTTTGCCTGAATGCTGTTGACCAGCAGCAGGTGACCGCAGCGCCGGGACATCATGGAGGGCAGCACGCCTGGAACACACAAACCTCACAATCACATTTCTAAAATGTTTCTGTAAGATGTGTTTCCATGGATACCTTTAGCCAGTGTGACCGGGCCGAAGTAATTGTTGTCCATGAGTAGCTTGTCCACCTCCAGAGACAAAGTGTGTGCCGGAGCTTTGATCTTCATGCTGCTGTTGAGGATGAGCGCGTCCAGGCAGCCGTAGCATTCCAGGATCTCCGTTATAGCCTCGGGAAGCGATGTCGTGTCCCCAAAGTCCAGAAGCACCAATTTAGGATGGAATGTCTGCCGACCAACGTGGTGGTCAAATGTGTGACCTGACCACCAGAGAAGATAGAGAGAAAAAAAAACACCTAACCTGGGACTACCGAGGGAAATCGAATAAATGCTTTATGAAATGCTTTGAGCATTTATTCCATGTCATCGGTATAGTGCAAAAATAACCCCACCGCCTTCCACTCCTCACCGCGCTTGGGTCAGAGACTTTGAGTAAGTCATCCGACAGCTCCTGGAGTTTCTCCCAGTTTTTGCCACATAGAATCAACCTGGCGCCGTCCTTGTGGAAGATGCTGGCGCATTCTTTGGACCAACAAAAGAGGAATAAGTTGTAGTAGAAGACTCTTAACCTTCATCTTTCAATTTACCGTGTAAAACTAAGTCAAGTCCCGAGTGGGTTATTACCTTTCCCGAGTGCAGACAAAGCGTCGCTGAGCAGCACCACCTTGTTGCGCACAGGGCTTTGGGACAGCAGGCCTGAAACCAGAGAGTAGACGCGGAACAATCCGGCTACCAGCACCACCACCACGCACGGAAGCAGCAGGGCTGTGGCGTTCCACCCGGGCTCTATCCCCATCCTCTTCAGGAATGTCTTAAAAATAGAAAAAGTGCTGTTTTGAATTCATTAAACTATTCTGGGTGACAACTTGGAATGAAAGAATGATATGGAGCAGTGGTTCCCAGCCTTTATTTTAGCACAACCTGGATTTATAAAACTTATAAAAGATTCATTCTAATTCTGGTTAAACTGGTTAATTCTAGTGGAAGATTGTTGAATTGTTGTTGTTTTTTTATTATCACAGGCATAGATTGGGAATCACGTATTGATATGGAAGCTACACGCTAACTGTTAACTTCTGGCAATGAATCTTCTTCTGAGCTTGTCATGACATGGAAAGTGAAATCACGTCTCCACATCCTTTCCACAGGGATGTCATGTTTGTGATGATGGAGATTAGATGGCTGATGTTACCCAAAGTGCACACGTAACCAAATCTGCTGCATGGAAAAATTTTGACAATTTATTCAAAATAACATTTGTGCAAATAATATCCGTGTTTTAACACCACAAACATAAGGCAGGGCTAACAATGGCCAATCTTAGCATTTTAGCACTGGTTTAGAAAAGCAGATTTTTTTTGGGTGTGCAGATTGGGTAGCTACATAGGTGAAGCACTCCAGAGCTTTCCTACCCAATCTTCGTCCACCTCTGTTACATTGGCATCCATTTTCCCCTAATAAGTTATATTCTGACAGGGCTGGAAAACAAAAAAATACACCAAGAAAAAATCCAACCACCTTTTGACCTTTTAAGCATCAAGTGTCCTTGAAACAAAAAGTCACTTATAGTAGAAGAAACAGATCAGCTGTTTGGAAGCTAGAACCGGAAGCGCATCAACTCGACTTTCATCCAAAGAGAACAAAAAACGATGGCTCACCTTGCGTGTGAGTGCGTGAGCGTGGAAACCCGGCCGGCGCGCTCACTTGAGCTCCTCCGTGACGATCTGCAATCTGCTCGCCCGCTGCAAACCTCCCGACGCTGTTGTTGCCTTGCTCTTTTAATAGCAGCACAGCAGCTGACGCTTTATTTCCAGACGTGTTATGTTCAGGGACCAGTCAGCGTCTCCACAGTGGCTGCTCAATCATTTTCAACACACAATTCACCGATATTTGGTGTTTTACCCAGTCCTAAGCAATCTGAACAACATGAAATTATTTATCTGGTACGTGTCTTAAAATAATTTTTCCTCCGCGATGTAGTTTTGGTTTTTATGTGCTGCCACGTCCATCTCGTTTGTTATCACGCACAAATACAGTAATCCCTCGTTTATCACGGATAATTGGTTCCAAAAACCACCCGCGATAAGTGAAATCTGCGAAGTACGGTCACCAACAAGAAATACTGGGCAGGCTAACGACTGAGCAGAAAGAGGCTAATTTGCAATAGTGCTAACACGCGAAAACGAAAATCTAATGTAAACGAACATTTGGAGCAATACTACATTGTCCTAAAGGTTATACACGTTTCCTCAATTTAGAAGTTTCATTTTGACTTTTAAATGTTTTTTTAATTTGGAAAAAAACCCGCGATGTAGTGAAGCCGCGATAAACGAAACGTGAAGTAGCGAGGGATCATTGTATAATCAAGCAAATCTGTCTTTAGCTTGGTTGCGTTGAATAGCTTTTATTTTGAAGTCGTGAACCCGAAGTCAGTCCCCTGTGATTACCTGGAGGAGAGCTGATGGATGTGGAAGAGTTGATGTATTTGCTGCGCCCCCCCCCTCCTTCTCCTCCGACCAGCCCCGCGAGCCAAACACCTGATGGCGTGGTGAAATGTCGGACTTTGAAGAATTCGAGAAGCAGCGGGAACCATCAAGGTAAACGGGGAAAAAAACATTAGTGTGTTGGCGGTTTCATTTTTAAGTACTGGTGGGGTTAAACTTTCATCTCCTAGAATAAATGTTTTCATTCAACCTTATGTTGAATTAATTAATTAGGCTAATTCAGAACAGACGCTATCTCAAGATTTAGGCTAACGTTATTCTCTTAAATATTCTTTAATATTCCAAAGAATGGTTTAGGTGGAAAATGGATGAGTCAAAGTAGTCAAGCGAAAGTGAATGCTGTCAACGAGGCTACAGCGTTTATTGAACAATACAGGTATTAAAGATCGGCCTCCAATAAATACACTTTCCTAAATGACGAGAAGTACAAAGGACTATCAAGGCCACTTGTTATTTAAAGATTCAAATCAAATTTTATCCCAAAAAGTTTGAAACATTATGAGAATGTGTTTTTAAAGCGCAAGATTCAAATTTAATTCTATCTGAAAAAAAAAAAAAGGGTGGCCCTGATACTCCTTTGAAATTCACATTTTTTTAGTTGCTCTAAATGCACATAAAACTTTTCTCTAGCATCTTCGAAACAACGAAAAAAGAAATTTGTTCCCACGGGCACCATTGTTTTTGCCGCAACTCTGAGATGAACTTTCTGTATTTGTCCGTTCAATCATGTCCGGACTGGTCGGACTCATCTTGCCCCAGCTCGGTTGCCGGATTAGTGTGAAGACTTGAGTGAAAACGCGCACTGGCCGCCAGAACCTCTCTTGGGGCGGCCTGGCATTGTTTGCTCTTACGTCACACCAAGAAAAAAAAAAAAATCCCAAAGAGACGTCAGCAGCTGCCACAAAACAAAGAGAAACAACCCAAGTGGCTCCAGAGACATCTGGTGCTTTATTGTCCGCCGGCTCCAAACCAAACCCCCCCACTCCCCCGGGGGCCGGGACCTGGCTGCTGCAATTTCTGCTGAATAAGTGTTATCAGAGGAAGGACAGACATGCTGTCTGTCTCTCAGCATGCTTCACCTTGCCCTAATCAACTGACAACCAACGGAAAACAAAAAGGCGAGTTCACCCTGGAAAGAAAAATCGTATGCAGCAATTAGTTAAAACCGAGGTAGCTAATATAAAAATACACTCTAGATGGCGTCTTACTAAATAATTCCACAATGTCAACTATTGATTGAGAGCAACCAAAAACAAAGCGACGCAGTCGCTCAGAACATCCATGAACGTTGGTCCTCAAAATTTGGTGTTTTTTAATTATTATTTGGCTGGAAACTTTTTAAGGTGTGACCCTGTAAACTCAGAGCGAGATATTTCCGATGCTTAATGTTGCTGGTGGTCAAATCCCAAAATGTTTTTGGTAGTTTGGAGGTGGGACCCTGTAAGCTCAGAGTGAGACATTTCCAACCTCCCAGTGGTTTCAAGGCAACTTTTTGTGGTTTTGATAGCCTTGGTCCTTGGATTTTGAACTGGGCTACCGAGGATTCTGATGAAAAGCACTTTTGTAGTATAAAAAAAAGTCAATAAATTACAACAATCATGATGCAAGGGTCAGGTGAAGTTTTTGTGGTCCAGTCAGTAGTTGCGGATGCTGAAGAATCCCACGCTGGTGGGCGACTCCTTCACCGTGACGGTGACCAGGTTGGCGGTGACGTCCGTGACAAACACGTGTTCTATCAGACTGCGGGTGGGTTTCCAGTCTTGGTTGTGGACCGTCGCCAGGCGCTCCCGGCCGGCATCCGACGAGTCTCGGTCGGAGTCGGAGCTGCTCTCGTCCTCGCCCGTGCTCATCTTGCCGTCTTTGGAAGCCGCTCTTTCCAGGTGGTTCTCCGATTTATGGAGCTCATTTTTGTCCAGCTTCCCCCTGTAGGTCTGGATCTCCGTCAAGTCAGTCTTGCGGGTTCCTCCCGGGGAAGCGGGACTCTGCGGGGTTTTGTACTCCGGGTTTTGGTTGCTTTTGCGGGCAGGGTGTGGGCTGTTTCTCAAAGCGGAACCTGGGCCAGAACCTGGTGATTTGTTGCCTTGCGTGACTTTGTTGAGAAGGTTGAGAGGCTGATTGGTGGTGGTGATGTTCTTTGCTGCTTGGGCCGCCATGGCTTTGGCATTGCTAATTCTCTGGAGCACGTGAGCCTTTTGGAGACTGGGGGAGTTGGTGCTACGCTGGGGTGATCCCGGTACGTGATGTTTGGACGCGTTCAAAGTGAAGGACTCCACCCCTCTGGGTTTGAACGGATCCAGCCTAGGGGTGGGCATTTTCCCTTCTGTGACGCTCCTGCCCGGGCTGGATTTCATCAGCGGGACGGGAGAAGGTGGGATCGATCTGCCGGAACCGGGTGAGCTCAAGGAGTTTCTGGAGGTCCCCCCGTGGACCGGGGAACCCCGGTTGAAGCCCATGAAGGCGAAGCTGGCCAGGTGAACCGGCTTCTTGATGGCGCCAGGAAGCTCGGAATCCTTCTTGAGGCTTTTCCGAAAGCCTTTGCTCAGAGATTTGCGACCGCGTTTTTTGGGCGGTTCCTGCTTGGCCACCACGATTTGCGCTTTCTTCTGGGGGACGGGATTGGGGTGGAGCTCTCGGGTCGGGATGCCGGCGTGCGCTCGCCGTTCTTCGTCCTCGTCGTCCGAGGAGGAGGAGGATGAGGAGGAGCATGAAGACGAGGAATCGGACGATGAGGATGAGGAACCCGAGGAAGAGCTGTTGGACTTTCCAGCCTCCAGAACATTCTTCTGAGAAACAGCATAACATTTCAAATGTGGCTCAACACCACCAAGAAAAGTCATTTATGTTGAACCTACGGGAATTTTTCGCGGTCGTCCTCTCGGCCTTTTACCGCGATTCCGTATGAGAAGCTCCTTCTCTTGTTCCCTGCGATACACAAATGTCAACATCTAACCATCATCCAGACTTTCCACAAACCAAAGAAACTCACTTTTTGTTGAAGGCCGCCAGAAGTCTGGGATCAAGAATGTTCTCTTGGGGCTCCCAGCTGTTGTGTCTGCAACAAACACCAGGTAATGTCGGATTTAAACAGCTCTGTGTGAAAAATTTAATCCATCCAATAAAATTTAGGAAAACATGATGAGGATTGACTAAGAGCGGTTGGGTTACTCTGAGGAACTTCGCAAAACAGGATAAAAGAAAAAAAACGTTTCTGTTTATCAAACCAGAATAAATAACAATAAAGACAAGCCTCTTTGACACCGCCGGAACTTTCCACCATTTCCTCTTGTTGTTGTGTGTGAAAGGCTCCAATGCAGAATTGGGGGGTGGGGTGGGTTGAAGGTGGCTTGTGAGATTCTCAAGTCAACTTCAACACCCCCGATCACGCATCGCTACCTTACACACAGCACAGTGAGCAGATGGAGGAAAACCTGCCTTGGAAGGCTCGTGTCAAAGTGGCTGAAATGCAAAAAAACAAAAAAAACAAATCTGAGTCAGGTAGGTTTGTTTTTTAAAGCCAGCGGTCATTTTGCAAAGTTGAATCCATCCTATTGTGACTTTTTTAAGTTGCCAGAAAATGGATGTGGCACACAAACAAGTACAACATGTGGTAGAAGCCTGTTGAAGAAAGAGAAAAAGACCCTCAGACCAGCAGTCAGCCCACCCCCCACCCTTTCCACACACACACGCACACACACAAAGGACGTGTGGGCCTAACAGAAGGCAGGCAGGCAGGCAGCAGTTTGCACCCAAAAAAGGCGGAGAGCAACGCAAATGGCCAAAAAAAAAACATGAGAAATAAAAATCCCAATAGTTGTAATTGTTTAAATTCAAAAGCCATGTGGAAAAAATACCTTGTGTGTTATAAAAAAAAATGTAAGAAAACAAACAGAATTTTTCAGTGTGTTATTGAAGTAGAATAAAACGAGGAGCTTGATTAAAGTCAAAATGTAATTTCTTTTTAAATGCAAACTTAGTTTATACATACAAAAAAAAAATACTTTTCCGTGATAGCTGTTATGGTAAAAAATTACATTACACTGGTTTTATTACACAGTAATAACGGTTAAAAATGTGATGTGGAATGAAACAAGTAACTAGATTCAAGGCGATTTTACAGTAGCGTGATTAATTGTATGACATGATTAATATGGCTACTGGAGAAAGATATCTTTTTTCCAAGTAGAAGTCAAGTTTGTCTTATTTTATTCCACTTAGTAACGTTTTAATTTGGGAGAAGAGGAGTACAACTTTTTTAGGAATTGATGGCATTTTTGTTATTTTTTAAGTTTGCCGTTAATTCCATTAACGTAGGTAGTTTATTACACTTTACATTTATAAACATCAGCGTGTTTAACCAAAGTGGAACAAAACATCCACTGTACAGTAGCTTGTTCAACCTGATGAATTAAATGTAAACACGCACTTTATAGTTCATGAGGATTAAAAAAAAAGACAAAAATTATAGTATAAAATAACACAATTGCTTCACTTTTAATACCCCCCGTGCGTGTTTTAAACGGAATTAAACAAGAATATTGAGTAAAGGCAAACCTGATGATTGACAGGCGAACAAAAGACGCAAGTGGGCAAAAAGCAGAACTAGCATCCAAGACAAAAAACGCACGAGTGTCCCAATTACAAGTGTTTGATAAAGGGGAAAAAATGGCCGAAATGTGAAGGTTTTTGTTTTCCTGTCCATTGTTTTGGGTCTTCCTGACTTACTTGGACGACCACCCTCGCCACTTGACCAGAAACTCCAACTTTCCCTGCACACAAAGAAGTGCCAGGAGATTCTGAGCGTGGAGCCCAAGTGAAGGCAAAATCAACAGAATTCGATTTTAGGAAGCCTTTGCGCCTTGGCTAACCTTTCGCAGTCTTTTGTTGAGGATGCATTCGGCGTCGAAAACCTGCTCGCCGACGGCGCTCAGCTCCTCCATGATGGACCCGCACGAGCACAATAACAATCCCCGCAAAAGCAACACTACCGAGTCCGACGCAGGAAATAAAACGCCCAACCACAGGAAATTGCTATGGCGCACTTCACAATAAAACCTTTTCCTGACGTAGCATGAACTGGCTTTCACGTTACAAAAAGATCTACAGGACTTTCTCAGAAAATTAGAATATTGTGATAAAGTTCTTTATTTTCTGTAATGCAATTAAAAAAACAAAAATTTCATTTTGCTGAGGTGTTATGGATGCCCAGGATGCTTCAATAGTGGCCTTTAGCTCATTTGCATTGTTGAGTCTGGTGTCTTTCAGCTTCTTCTTCACAATACCCCACAAACTCTCTATGGGGTTCAGGTCAGGAGAATTAGCAGGCCAATCAAGGACAATAATGCCATAACCAGTACACCATTTACTGGTGGTTTTAGCACTGTGGGCAGGTGCCAGATCATGCTGGAAAATGAAAATCATCTTCTCCATAGAGCTCTTCAGCAGACGGAAGCATGTAGTGCCTTAAAATCTGCATTTACTCTGGACTTGATGAAACACAGTGGACCAACACCAGCAGCTGACATGGCTCCCCAAACCATCGCTGACTCTGGGAACTTCACACTGGATTTCAACCAACTTGGACTTTGCTCCTCTCCAGCCTTTCTCCAGACTCTGGCGCCTTGACTTCCAAATGAAATTCAAAACTTGCTTTCGTCTGAAAAGAGGACTTTGGACCACTCTGCAACTCTCCAGTGTTTCTTTTCCATAGCCCAAGTCAGATGCTTCTTCCGTTGTCTTGAGTTCCAAAGTGGCTTGACCATGGAAATACGGCTATTGTAGCCCATTTCCCGGACACGTCTGTGAACAGTAGCTTTTGATACCTGGCCTCCAGCTTCAGTCCACTGTCTTTAAAGCTCCCCCAAATTCTGGAAGCGACTCTTCTTCACAATGCTGTTAAGGGTGTGGTCATCTCTATTGGTTGTGCAATGTTTCCTGCCACATTTCCCCATTCCAACAGACTTTTTGTGGATGCGCTTTGAAACTGCACTCTGTGAACAGCTTGCTCTTTGAGAAATTTCTTTTTGTGTCTTACCCTCCTGATGGAGGGTGTCAATGATAGTCCTCTGCACAGCAGTCAGATCAGCAGTCTTGCCCATGCCTGTGATTTAGTTTACTGAACCAAGCTGAGTGTTTTTCAAGGCTCAGGAAACCCTTGCAGGTGTTCCGAGTTAATTGGACGATTCAAGTGACTAGTTGAATACCTTACCAGTATACTTTTTCATGATATTTTAATATTTTGAGATAGGATATTCTTAAGCTGTATGCAATAATCAGCAATATTAAAATAATAAAAGGCTTTTAATAGTTCAGTTGATTTGTAATGAATCCAGAATGTACGACATTTTTGTTTTTTAATTGCATTACAAAAAATAAAGAACTCTATCACAATATTCTAATTTTCTGAGACAGTCCTGTATATTATGTCACATTTTACAGGTTATTGCAAACTGTACATATTATATAATTGCACAATATAAACACCGTTCACAAATATTTTTTTGTCATCAATTAAATTTCTTTTTGCACTTCAGTTAAAATTTATACCCACATTTAAAAGCATTTTGGAACCCTAACTCTTAAAACCCCACCGATCTCTTTAAACCCTACTTTGAATTCCTCAACCTTGCTTTAAATCATACTTTTAAACCAAACCTATTTTGTTGAAACCCTAACCTTAACCTCGAAAACCTAGACCTCATTTGAAACCCAGCTTTCAAACCTTACCTTTTCTAGAAACTATTTGGCTTGAAATTCCTGACACTTGCTTGAAACCCCAAATTTCAAATAATTGGCATTCTCATTTATTTTGAAAATGTCCACCGGAAGCACCACGCTATTACTTTAGCTTGCTGCTAGCAGATGGCTCGAGAGGCGGGCGAACTGAAGCAGCCAGCCTGCAGCCACCATCCTCGCGAGCAAGTGAGAGTGGAGCAACAAAAAGTTTCTCGTTCCGTTTAACACAATTTATTAAATTACTCATTCGTTCAGCACATATATACACTCCCACTTATACAACAAAACCCTCAATTGATGACGTTTTTTCTCAAAATGAAGTTTGTTGAGTCATTTCTGCAGGATTGGTCAGTTCTTCAGATCTGAAACAAATAAAAAGTCATTGACTCATTTTCTACAACTTTTAAAAATAAAACAAACCATTGACCTTAATATTTTCCTCCGCACCTTTTGCGTCGTTTGTCAATGAACATTCTGTGTGCCACAACCGAGACAAAAACGATCAGAAGAAATCCAGCCATCGCAGCCAAACCGGTGAACGCCTTCCCAACCATGTTTACACGTTTGCCACCTTCTAAAAAAAAAAAAAAAAAAAACAGATAACGAGTAAAAATGAAATAATAAACAGTTCTGCAATTGTTTTATTGTTTCAATAAATTTTATATAATAGGTTTGAAACTATAACCACATCTTGAAACCTTATTCAGAAATCCCAACCCTTGTTTGAAATCGTTACCCTCGCCTTTAAAATACTAATTGAAACCCCAACTTGTGCTTAAAACCCTTGAAGCGCAATGCAAAGCAACCCGGGTGTGTAGCGATGGCGGTGGTTGGCCTCTGACCTATGTCCGGGCCGGTGTGGTTGAGCAGCATTTCCTTGGTGGCATCCAGGTGGCCGTCGTTGACCTCAGGTCGGATGCCCAAAATATGGCACATGAGCGGGTAGATGTGGACTGTCTCGAAGGGGCCCACTTTCAGGCCCTTGCGGAATGCTGGCCCCGCCGCCCTGAAGAAAGCCTTCATGTCCATCTCGTGGTTGTCGAAGCCGTGCTCGCCCTTGTTGAACTGCACCGGGAAGTACTGAGCGCCCAAACACGTTGTAAACATCAATGTGTGAAATGATACAACCAAAGAAGACGCTCTCCATCTCGCTAAATTTCACAAACAGTGGCACCCAGGGACAGTGTTTATGTAGTGCTCATTCCTTGCCAGCAGAGGAAGCTACTGGATAAGTCAACACGTGCAGACTAAGCACTCACATTTTCAAAACATAAACGGTTGAAACTCGACTTTAGGTTTGCCTCAAATCTTTGTTGATCTCATCACATCTTATCGGAGCTGTTTCGCTATCTGTGCCCGGTGTGTACAAGTATCGCAAAGTACATCTGTGAGTGGCCGTAAAATGATGTTGATGCTCATGTGGAAGATGTTTGTGATATTTTTGTACGCACCCCATTGATGACATAACCCGCATCGGCCAGCAGAATGATAGGGAGGATTCTGTCGTTGTTGGTGAAATGGAGCCGTTCGGGCATCTCCTCCTTCTTGTAGACGTGGAGGTGTGGGTGCGCCCCCTTCAGGGCCTGGTACACCTTCTCCAGCTTACCCGGCTTGGGCAGCAGCATCCCCGAAGGCCCAAAGTCCACCAGGTGGAAGGACACATCCCGGAAGGAGAAGCCCGGAATCTTGGAAAGCGTGATTTCCTCCACCAGTCCGTTCCGGTACACGGTGGTCATTCCGTGGTCGGAGGTGATGATGATGTTCAATACGTGGCCCAGTCCGTGGTTCTCCGCCGATTGCCGGATGTAGCCCACGGTCCGATCCACCTGCCGGACCATGTCCCGTCGCTGAGGCGAGTCCGGGCCGTAGCGGTGACCGGTGCCGTCCGGCTCGCCAAAGTACAGCGACACAAAGTCCAGATCTTGGTCACGGAACCAGCCCATCACCTTGTCGGCATTCTGGCGCCAAGCCGTCTCGTTCTTGTAGTTGTAGAGGAGTGGTTCGACCTCGCGCACCATAGCCGTCTGGCCCCGGTAGCTGGACGCCGTGCCGGGGAAGTGAAGAGAGCCCGACTTGAGGCCCTGCCAAAGCACGGAGACAAGTTTGGACACGCGAAGCCACAGCAGAAGCTTTCCAGCTGCGTCCCAGCTCTGGTCTTGCCAAAACAATTTAGCGGACAAAACCGACCTGGTTCTGCGCCGTGATCCAGATGGGCAGCGTGCCGTTGTCCCACCACTCGTTGACAAACTGCGTCTGGTAGTACGGCTTCTTCTCCGTGCTGCTGGTGTTGAACCACATGTTGTGGATCACACCGTGGTTCTCGATGTAGCGACCTGGCCGCCGGGAAAATCACAGATCAGAGTTTCATGGTGGCCTAAGTGTTTGGTTGAGCAGCGGCTTACCGGTGAGGAGCGTGAAGTGCGTCGGACTGGTGATGGTGAGATACGGCGGCGTCACGTATTCGGCCTTGATGCCGTCGCGGGCCATGCGGTCCAAGTTTGGCGTGTCCACGTCGCGGTCATAATCCCAGCGGAATCCGTCGAAGGACACCAGCAGGACCTTCTGCCTGGGGGGTCCGGCTGGGGCCCCCAGGCTACACGAGGCCCCCCACAGGAACCACACGGCGGCTGTCCACAGCATACTTCCGAAAGTTTGCGCTGTTGCGGCTCGGGCCGACTTTTGCAAAGTGTCAGACCTTCTGTTTGCGGACAAAGTTTGTGGTTTTATCTTATCAGTAGCCTTTATCGCAATTTTTATGCTGAGGTTCATGGCCTCTTGAGTCCCGCTCGTTGAAGGCCGCTAATCTCCACTGACGTGCGCAGTTTTTATCTTGTAGCTTGAAACCCTAAACAATACTTTGAAACTTAAGACTTCTTTGAAACCTCACTCAAATCCCCACTTTGAAAGTGTTTTGAAACTTGCATCCTGAAAGTCTTAATTTGAAAGCCTTCACGCTTTCATGACAAAACCAGCTCCACGTGGAGCCCTATCCTGACTTGAAACCATACTATTCACCTTGAGTGGCCAAACACGATTCATCTGGCTATCCCGACAGGCCAGCGGGAAGTCGCTGCGAGAACCTAATATCGGAATTAATTTCAATAAGTCTAATGTGTACCTTGTCCCGGGGTTCTTGTTAAAAGATCATTTGCCAGGATGGGACGATGGGCATGAGAGATAAAAAAAAAAAAAGGAAAAAAACCTGAAGGGGCGTGTGAAGGGGCCGCGACATGATCCATCATCTCATGGCGATGTGATGTTATGAGCTGTTGAAAAAGTGTCCTTTTATTGTGCGCGTCCTTGGCTGCGCTTCAAGGGAATTGTCTAATCTTTATGGAGATAAGGGCAAACATTCATCAGCTTTCATTTGCCTCATTCATATTCATCCCGGCGCGCTCGTATGAACGCTCGCTTACCAACTCGCCTCGGACGCACGCACTCAGCAAGACTCCCTTTTTTTTTTTTTTTTTTCCTCGAGGGTGGACTGCTGACTCTCACTTCTCCGCCTTGAGAACTTCAAGTGCTCAACTGGAGTGGCCAGAGTAAACTTGATCTGAACTCGCAGAAAGCACCCGCCTGGGGTTTGCCTCAAGCGCCCCCTGCTGGTTGCCTGTGAGAACATTTGAAAAAAAACAGAGAATCAGCAAGTCCATCATCAAACTTTTGTTTCAAAACTTTTGTGGCTCATTAGCAAATTAGAAAATGATGTTGCCCGCTTTTTGGCGCGCCCTCCTTTTAATAATGAGTCCAAACTAACTATTGATGGCGGCTTTTCGTGTTGCGTGCTGTGCACAAGACTTCATTGGCGTTGGCGAGCGCGCGCGAGCGAGCGAGCGAGCGAGCTTGCGCGGAGGCGCAGCAGAGGTTGAGGGCGTGAGTAGGCGCCAGCAGCTCGGTCGAGGAGGTCCGCTCGGGGACGGCTTCCAGAGCGCGTGGGCCCTTCGGCCATGGCGTTCCCTCTCGCTCGCTTTTTTAGCCTGTCTGTCCATATTCCCTTCTCTCGGCGCCGTGGGGCTCAGCTAATTGATTTCTTTCATTTACTTGAGAAAGACGCACGGCGGGCGTTATTTTTTTTTCCAGGCCACTGTTAATTAAACGTTGGGTCTTTAGGTGTGATATGGAATTCGTTTGGCTTCTCTGATCTTCTCCTCCTCTGACAATTCATTACCATTTGCCTTTTTTATTTTGTGGCTCTGCGCTGACATTTCGCTTGTCTTGAAGAGCGTTGAAAGCGCTCGTGAAGTGCACCGTGCACGGGCTGCTTCACTTGAGATAATAGCTCGCCTGCGGAGCTCCCGTCAGCGGCACAATGACAAACAACGGCACTTTTTTCCAGCTTCTTCGCTCGTCTTTCTTTTTACGCTTTGTGGTCGGGAAATGGCCATTGATGCAAACGGTGGTCCAAGGAAAGCCCCGCCTCCTGAAAAGAATGTTAATAAACACCTTTTTTTTTTGTCCCTTTGGAATGAAATTAGAGAAGTTGGAGACTTTCTTCTCATCATGCCTACATGTGTCATGGCATGATCCTTCCACGTGACTAATTTAAAAAAAAAAGGAATAGTAGAAATTCCGGCCTCCCGTTCTGTTGCTCAGTTTGTCTGTTTTTGTTTGTTTTTAAAGCTGCGGCGTGTCAGCTTGGATGTTGACTGGTATTAATAACAGCAGGGCGTCAGGCGCGTGGCCCTAATAATAGCCTCCCGCCTCCTCTTGCTGCTGACTCACTCTCCTCCTCCTCCTCGTCCTCCTCTTCTCTCGGAGATCTTCCTCTTCTTTTCCGTGTCAACATTATCCACCGCCTCCTGCTTTGTGCCACCTCCCGAATCTCACCTGCTTTCCCCTTTGGCTTCCCGCCTTTTTGTGCCTCCACCTGACTCCTCCTATTGATTCTCACAAAATCCGGTGCTAGTGATGAGTTTGGAGGAGGAAGATGAGAAGGAAGCTAGGAGGATTTGCGCCTGTGGGGGGCGCTGATGTTCAGCCTGACGGTGATCTTGAGAAGCGCCAGGTGCGAAAGGAAGAACTCAACTTGATCCTAAACGAGGGAGAGCAATATTGTGGCGTGTCAACTGGTTTGGAAACTTTCAGGCGCTTCAGTCTTTAACGTTCGGACACGGCGAGAATTTTCATTTCGATTCTCATGTGAAAGCAATCAGCTGAAACGCCGCCCATCCCCCTCCCGGAGTTTGTTAATTGCGGTGAAATGAAGAGAGCCGGGACTCACGGTTTCCCTCTCCATGGAAACACCTTTGCCGCCTTTGTTGGGAAATTAAGTGGCGAGTGATAACGGGCCTTGGATGAGTAACAAATACTGAGCAGTGTGGGAGGTGGGGGACGGGTGCGGGGGTCTATTTACCTCATTTGCAGCCATTATACTAAATGGAGTGTGGAGGCGGCTCATTTGGGGTGGCCAGTGCGAGTTTAATGAGCTGCCGCCCCGGGTAGCACTCGACTCCTGCTGCCCGGTCCACATTCCAATACTGGAGTCCACATGCATGAGTCAGTTTTCTGGCCAGGCATATTTCAGGGGGGTCAGTACCCCCGTGACCCCCCTCTAGCTCTGCCAGTGGTGGTCTCCTTTTGAAAAATTTGCTTCACTCAAGAGTGTTCTGGTCCACTTTGGGTGCATTCTAGTCCACTCTGAGCTCATTCCAATCCACTTTGGAATCTTCTGCTCTGCTTAAGCGTGTTCTTGTCCTCTTTGTGATTCAGTTGGAGAACATCCAAGTCCACTTTTTCTAACATTCTGGTTCCATCTCAGGTCATCCTGCACCTCTTGGGAATATTCGAGATCACCTTGGTGAGATTCCTTACCTTTCGAACGGACACAATATTGGCATTCTTCCAGCTAATTTGAATGAGGTTCTATTGTTATATCTCAACACCTTTGCCCTTCCTGTTTTTTTGGATGGTCTTTGGTCATGTCAGGTTATCACATGCCTGAGCAAGGTGGCGACATTGAGAGCTCCTCATCTTCCTCATCTTCATCTAAAGGCAGCCGCCCCTCCAGCCCCCGACACGGCCTTTCATTCTAATCTGACGCTGATGATATTTGTCCAGGACGACCTCTGCTTGCACAGCGTAATTACCCCGCGCCTCTCTATCAGTGCACCTATCGGAAATCAATGCGCCATAAGGAGGCGCCGTCCATGCTTATTATGAAGTGCGGCTCCCTCGCTCATTGTCCATGACATCGCAACGGAGCCACACGGTCCATGCCGGAGCGCCGTCTTCGCGAGACTTTGCTTTGGTTTGGATGACGTTAGCGCAAACCAAATGACAAGAATGGGGAGACCACAATGTTCTAAAGTGTACCAACCAAAAGTGTAACCCTTGTTTGATTGAAGCCGTCATTTGAAAGGTAAAGCTGGGCTTGAAACCTTAATTTGGGTTCTTCTTAGAAGGACGGTGAGGACAGAGAAGGTGATCAATATGTTTGTGCTCGATACAGGAAGTCAAGCGGTCCCCCGGGTCCTGGGGGGTCGGATGGGGGGGGAGGGGGCTCAAGATAACATTTGAGGCAATGGTTTCAAATGAAGCGTTTCAGATTCCTGTTTAAAACCTGGGTTAGGGTCTCCAATAAGGGGCTGAGTTTGGATTTCAAATAAGAATCATGGTACCAAATTCGGCTTCGGCGACAACCTGACCACCCCTCCGTGTTTTTCTGTTTCCCTCCAGAGTCAGCTGCTCCATATTAATGGCGACTTTGCCTCACCTCCAGCACGCTGTCGGGGTCATCGCCCCCGGGTGGCCGCCCGGCACATTGCCGCGCCCCCCACGGACCTCCTCCGAACTGTCTCCTCGGCACCCGCGGCCTCGCTCAAGGTCAGTAGCGTACTCTTCACAATCTTGCTAAACAATAAATTTGGCCGTTGATGGCAGGAAAACTTTGACAGTCTTGAAAGCCTCACCCTGTCTTAAAACCCAAATTCAAAACGCCCCCTTGAGGAAATGATGAGTATTGTTTTTGTTGGCTAAGCCGCAAGCCAAGTCAATTTGTCTTTAATTAGCGTCCGACTGGTTTGAATGGATTGAAAATTGCAGCCTGAAAGCGTTAGCGCTCGCTTCACACAAATCCCGGGGAAGCTTTAATCGCCAAATGATTATTTTAAAAATAAATAATTAATAAATAAATCTTACACGAAGGAAACCTCTCACACAAAAGTTTCATTTCCTGAATAATTACGGTTGAAACATCTCAGTGAAGGTCGAGAAAAAATTGTAATTATTCTGAATAAATAGGCGAATATTTCCATGTTTTGTCGAGCGAGCGCCGGGTGGGATCAGTCAAGGTTAGCGTGCTGCAAATGTGTGTGTGCACGCGCGTCTGATTTTCCATCCAGAGTTTGTCCACGTAAACTTGGCCTACCTTGAGCTCACGGCAGTCATGATCTTACCAACATCCCGGTTACTGTTTCCATAGTTACACTTTCTATTTGTCGTTGCGCCTGAGACTTGTCAACTTTGTAGCGGGCAAATAGCGGCCAAAGTGGAAAACTACAAACCAGTGCACCTTTGGACATTTTTCGTCTGGAAATGTTGAATGACTTTCAAAACCTTAGAAACTTAAATGTCCTAAAAAATTCCTAACTGGCTTTAATATTTTCCTCCAAACTCTTGATTGGTCTGAATGGTGTCCTAAAATGACCTTCGTAATCTTCTAAGAAGTCTTAAATTGTCTTAATCATGTCCCCCAAAAATCTCAGCTGGTCTTAATAATGTCCTAAAATGTTTGAATTTGCCTTAATAATATCCCCGTCATCAGTCCAGATAACAGGAGAGAGCGTGACCAAAGAGCTCCTTGAGTCACGCTGGGATTTGTGTGACTTTGAAGACAAAGGACACATATCAAATATTCCCCGGTTCTCCTCTGACTCCCGGGCATCCCGCTGCGCCCCCTTGAGGTCAATATTGGCATGGGGAAAACGTAACGCCTCTCTGGGGTTCGGTCTAATTCCTCAAATGTGCAGCTCGCAAAAATGTGGACACAAAGGCCGGTGTCCGAGGGCAAACGTGTCCTGCGGTGCCAAATGCTTTTTTAAGCACCGGCAGGAATTTGAATTCTTTTGCCAACGTGCGTGACTTTGAATCAAATCGTCATTAGCGGAAGTCATAGTGAGCAAAACACCTACTTTTTGAAAAAGAATCAAGAAAGATAAGGATTTAAGATTTTGCACTCTTTCTCATGTGCAAATGATGCGTTCAAGGTCGCATCCTTGATTTCAGCAGAATAAAGCCTGAATGTCACAAATGCGCTCGCTGAGGGAGCCGAGGACGACGATAAAGACGAAGTCACTCGGCCGCGAAGTCTGCGACGTGAGAAAGTGAGCCGATCGGCCGCTCCTCTCGAGGGGTTCACAGTCTCCCGACTGCGAAAGGTTGCCCAAGTAACAAAGTGTGAAGCTGAGTGGCCCCACGGCTCTTGCGGACGGCCGACTCTTCATCCTCCATGTTTGTTATATCATCACTCAATATGGTGAGAGAAGCCTTTGAACGCATCGCCTTTCACATTTGTGTGCATCTGTTCAATCGAAATATCGCACTCCATTTCAAAGCGTCACGCCTCACTGCATGGCATGAGATGAACCGGTGAATAACAGCGGTCGTAAAGTGGAGCCTTGTGGAACGCCTCTTTTGAAACGTAGCTTTTAATATTTATCAGTACAAATAAAAACATTTTTTCTAAAACGTGAGTGTTAACACAGAGCAACAACACATCCAAACAAAGCACATTTTGTTTTTTAAACAATCGCTTAAATTCTGTCTGAACCTTGGCGAAGTAATGCGTTTGGCGTGGCCGTCTGGCGAGCGGCAGCCCGGGAAGCATCGGTTAATTGGTGCGGTCTGGCCGGCCGCTGTCAGCCGAGGCCTTTCATGGCCTTTTCATGGCGTTCCCGTGGGAAGAGGAGGAAGGAGAGCCAAGGATGGGCGAGAAGGAAGAGGAGGCTTCCGCGTAATGAGGCGGCGTACCTGCTTGCCGAGGGCTGCATCACAAGGGTCACTTGTGGGCAATTAGAGAAAAATAATGAGAGCTTTCTCTTCCTGGCTGTCGTCTCTTTGCCCTCCCCGCGCTCCCCCTCTTCTCCTTCTTGGTGAGGAGCGTTGGGAAGCGTCATCAGCGAGCGGAAAAACAGGCAACAAACGTTAAAACGGAGCAACCGCATTGTATGTCTACGTCTACATCTCCATCTATATTTATACACCGGTTGCGGGAAGTCCATTTTTCTGGCGTCCGACGTTGACAGCGGCTCCCGCGTGGAGGTTTGCGCTCCCTCGACAGTGATTGATGGTCTTTGCGGCGCCTTCCCCCCCACTTGCCATCCAAATGCCCCCAAACACTCTCGTGCGTCTTTTACATGCGCCGGGCGTGCGCGTCGTTTTTTAGGGTCCGTCGCAGCCGAATCAATAATTCACTGGCGGGTAACGCGTGCGAAATGGCGGAACGGTGGCGCTCAGGGTTTGTTATGAGCTGAAAGAAGCATAAAAATGGATTAGAAATCTAATTGAACCCAGCACTAAATCTTTTTATGGTCCATTTGTGGTTGGGGTGAAAAAAAAAGAAGAGCGAATGTTTTGATGCCTCGCTCGCTTTGGCGCAACAAACAAAACAGAAAGAAAAATTAAACATGCAATAATAATTTTTTCAGTAAACAGACCATAAATTTGAAGGACACCTGAAAATGGGGGGGGGGGGGAAATCCTCTTTAAATCAGAAGGGCAGACCTCTGGGGTCTCTTTGGCCAGAATGTTTTCTGTGGGTTTACTCGTGAGAGTGATATCTACTAAATGTCATGTCGCCAAAGGGGGATCGAGTAGGGGGCTGAACTTTCAAAAGATGGACAAAACGAGCCTGAAACGGCCGCTTCAAACCATCGTGGCTGAATTCCTATGTCTTTTTTGTGAGAACTTGCGGAGACTTTTTTTTGTGGGTCTTGTCAAGATGGAGCCCAAAACACATCTGGCAATGCAAAAAGTCCAATTTTATTTGAAATATTTTCCATTTATTTTGGCCTAAAATGAACAGGAGGAAATGAGGAAAAAACAAAACAGTTGAAGGCCATGTGCGATCAACCAAAACGCAGTTCACGCAATTGCAACAAATGACTCTACGCTTCCATAATCAAAAGTTGGTGCGACTTTGCACCCAAGTGGCTTCGTGCGAAAAGCGGCAATAATTGAAGTCGTTCCGAGAAGCAGAAGCAACAAAAGCTGCTTTTCATGTGTCGCGGCGCCTTCTTTGCTCGGCGCGATGTCAAGGCTCCGCGCTTTGGCGGCGCCGTTGCCGTGGCGACGCACTGTCGCTTCCAAATGTTTGAATATCAAAAGAATGTTGAGCGCTTTGCGGCATAATGAACGTGCCGGATGATTAAAAGAAAACACACACAGTGAGACTTTTCGCTCATTTACATTGACTGCCGCTTTAACCCTCGACTTCTTCAACCAGTGGCTTTGGATTTCTCAACGCTGACAAATCGTACGTGAACGTCGTATTGTAGATCTTCAGCATGTACTCCATCAATCAGTCTGTATCTGTCCCAATACTTTTGTCCCAATAACTTTACCTACACCCCACATTTCTTAAGGCCAAACTCCACACGGTTGCTTCCTATGTGTCCCAATACTTTTGCCCGTGGGAACGAGTGTCTCCATTTTGTTCACTTTTGGGCAGTTGAGGAGTGGAGCTGAGCCGCCAGCTGCCATGCTGGCCAATTTGAGGCCATTCCCCCCCCCCCCCCCCCCCCCAAAAGATGTCTGAAGTGGAAAATCACACCTGATGGCCCACTAGGACGCTTTCAAGCCACTCGACGCTCACACCAAAGTCAATGTGCAAATCAATTATGTGGAAAAAAGAGGCTCCTGATGACAACAAAAAAAACACACTTGGCTGACGTGGAATGTAAGAAAAGTGCAGGGACACTTTGATGTGTGGCCGGTGAAGATGAGGGGAAAGTGCTGCTGAGGTGATGAGGAGGAAGACATTTGGAGACACAGAGAGTGAGAATTCTGCCAAAGATGAAAAATCTGCTGTCCCAAAACATTTGTCCAAGTGCTCCATTTTTACTCCTTGTGCGCCCCAAACCCACAACCTCATTTTTTTCACTTCCTGTTGGTTTCTTTGTTCTCTTGACGAACCGACTCCCCATTTTCTTCCCCTTTCAGGTGTCCCAATACTTTTGCCAAACTGCCGCTTTTTGAGTTGTGGGCCCCGCGTGTCCTCCCGTCATGGCAACAAGAAGTGATGTCTGCCCTCTGGGGGACATCTGCCTGCAAAAGTGCTAAACGAGTGTGTGTGCAAGTGTGTGCATGCGTGTGCATGTGTGTGTGTGTGTGTGTGTGTGTGTGTGTCTGGATGTGGCAATCGAGGACATTATACGTACCCTCACAGTGCTCGATGATGTCATACTCTGAGGACCCCACATTGATGACATCATCACTGCAATAGCACAGGTTTATGTTTTATTGATGCCTTCTTTGTTTTGGTCTATTCTTCACTCGAGCGCCCCCTAAAACAACGCAGATGTAAATACAGTTAACGAATGACAAACATTCTGAGGACAACGTGACCCTCGGCCCTCTCGTCAGACGACACGTGTCGGTCTTGGCTTAGCCCCGCCCGCCGCCCAACACTTCATTAACCAAATGGCATCGACTTCATTCAATCAAGAGGGGAAGTGTTTGTCATATTTAACGTGTGTCACATGACTTGATGACCAATGTCATGACCAACATGCCCCCCACCGCCAGCCTGAAGAACACCCCCCCACTGCCCCGAGGGCAAAGCGAGCCAATGAATGAGCGATGAGATGATTGTTACACCATCATAACACTCATCTAATTGCCAATTTCTCTTTTTAATTGAATTTGCTGGAGTGAAGAGGACGAAGATGGGATTCTTGCCATTGTGTGTGTATGTGTGTGTGTGTGTGTGTGCGTGTGTGTGTGTGTGTGTGTGTGTGTGTGCGTGTGTGTGTTGAGCGGGCAGGACCTTAATGAGGGGAAACTATGACACTGGGTGTTGTCTGCAGAGTCTTCACACCCTCCACACAGCAAGTCAGTCCACTTCCTCTCAGGACATTTTGAGGGCGGCAATCTGGACTTAGCTGACCATCATTTCTGTGCCGCAATAGTGGAAATAACAAATAGCAAGTAATTTATGATTGTTTATTATGATTCCATTTTTTAGAATCGGTACTTTGGGAAATTGTGTACATTCACTTGTGAAGCCAGTTTGACTTGACATATGCTCGACTTGGGGAGAGCCACAAAGAAGAATCCACGCCCGAAAAGACAGAGCAACTCTGCCGTTTTGAATTGAAATTTTTCTCGCTCTAAGTCCTTTTTCTTTCAATCTCAATCGGTTTTTTCTTCTTATACAGTCTATCGCTCTATTCTGCACCCTCCCTCTCTCTCTCTCTCTCTCTCTCTCTCTCTCTCTCTCTCTCTCTCTCTCTCTCTCTCTCTCTCTCTCTCTCTCTCTCTCTCTCTCTCTCTCTCTCTCTCTCTCTCTCTCTCTTCCCGGTCGCGAAAGGAGCATCGGAATGCGAGCTCCTCGCGTGGCTCCATTTATGCAGTCACCATCTGACTGGTATATGAAGGAATGACTTGGCCAAGACAGACGTCCCCTCTACCTCTACAACGCCATTGACTGACCAATCGCAGGACAGCCCTCGCTCTCCTCTTCCTTCCTCATCATCTCTCTCTCTTTCTCTCTCTCTCGCCTTCCACGAGAGCATCTTCTCATCCTCATCCTCTTTTTTCCTTTTTGTCCTCTTCCTTCTCACACCGTGCGGTCCGAAGAGGACTTTTTGTCTTGTCGGAGCAACGTGGACAGGACAGAAGAAGAAGTCGAAGTGCTGACGAGTGCCGAGCATCAACTGTAAGTATAACACACACACGTGCGCGCGCGCTGCTTTAGAGGATGCAGTTGATGCCAAGTTGTCTCTGTCATACTTGGCTGAATGTTGAAGTCAAAGTTGTTTACAAACACGAGTGAAGCAAGAGCTCGCTCGGCTCTTTGGTCATTTTTGTTTTGAGATGCGGTTGAAGATGAAGGTGCGCTTGGAGTGACCGCGTGATGTCATGCTTGGATGAGAATAGACAGTTGGGATGGACCTCAGGAGTCGTTTTCGGGTTTTGTTTTGGTTGTTCTGGGAGCGCAAGAGTGTTTTGGAAGGAGACTCTGGCAATGATTTTGCGTGGGCAGGGTTTTATTGTGTTGATAAAATATATTCAGTGATGTATTTATTCATTTATTTGAATTCCGCACTTTTTAAATTGTTAATGTTTGCGGTATATCTTTAATTTTCAAATATTAGAATGTTTTGATAATTTAAATGATCTAAAATAATATAAAAATGGCTAATACATTTATGAGTGAATAAACTGTCATATTTGAAAATATTTTAATTTTGAAATTAGTTTTAATAAAAAATAATATTAAATTGTATTTTTGAAAATTTCACAGAATTTTAAAATCATTTCGGTAGATTGATTTGACTATTTTGGCTTTGGCCTGAGCACAGAAACAGCAAATAGGTAATTATTTTGCAAATAATGGATGACTAAAAAATCCTTTACAAATTCTCGAATGCTGAATCGTGAAAATACTTTTTAGGAATAAGACTTCCTCTACACTACTCTATTTGAATGTTGGTCATTTTGGTTGTACTCAGGCAGCAAAATATCTTTTTAGTTGGTTCTTGGAGCACAAGTGTGGAAAACCACGATTCTATTAGCTCGTGGTGCAATAGCAGCATCATTTAACAAAGCAAGCAAACGACATTGGCAACACCGACTCAAGTTTCATGAATCAAACATGTCGACTTGTCCTCGTGTTTGTTGACCATGGTGCGCCGTAATTGGAGGAAAGTCGATGGTTTCTCGCCGGGTGTTTTTTTTCATGTCAGCGCAGAAGCGAGCCCCGGTTACTTGTCGGCCACGATCGATCGGGTGGCGGCGGGTAACCGGCGCTGATCATCAATACGCTGGCTTAGGAGGCCAGGCCGTGCCGCTGCCGCCGTCCCCTCTGGCTCAATTACAGCTGCCGCGTTCCTTTCATACGACCTCCGCAAGGTCAACCGCGGTGTCGGCTTCACATCATTTTTTGTTTTTTTTTTCCCCGCCAGCTAGCGTGGCTGCTAAATGTTTAATGGCGGAGCTCGTCGATAACCACTCAGTTCATGAAGGAGAAAATGCTCTCGTGGGTCTTCTGAAGGGAAGGGTTGGCTGGAGTCGGAAGGCTTTGAATCTGAGATATTCACTGAGAATTTTGTTAGTTTACAGATTTTGAGATTGAAGGTGATGGAAGCTCAATATCAGAGAGAAGTCAATGTTTGCTACAAGTTTACATTAGCCTGAAGATTACGTGAAGCCCGATGCACACATAAAGACAAAAAGTATGACCAAAAGAGTTCAATACCCATTTTTATCTTGTAACAGATTAAAAAAGTTTTCAAAAAGTTTGAAAAATCTATGTGTACCAGGCTTTAAAGAGAGACATTGTTAGCATGAAGTTCTTAGCCTGAAGATTATAGATAATAGCTAATAGATAATGCTTTAAGTTAGCTTGAGGATGTTAGCCTGAATCTTGGAAGCTAAGCTAATAAACTTGCTGATCCAATGCTCACTTTTGTCTGTCTTTGAAATAATCATTCAGACGTTTGGAGCCGATTGAAGGAGCTGGGTGCTTCCTTTCAGCTTCAAACTATCCGTTAGCGCAGAATGGCTCACATTTGTGCCTCATTTGCTGCACCATTTTGTCCCCAAAGTCCATTAGCACCTTAGCCTGTCTGCCGCTTTTAGCTCGCCAATAAAACGGAGTGAGCGCTTTCGTCTCCCTATTAGATCAGCACCGCTGCCCGCTTAACTTTATTTTCCATTTTTTTTTGCTCCATTTAACACGTCCACGAAGACGGCTCGCTTTCACTAAATAGAAAAAAAATTCTATGAGGACGACTGAGATGTGAAGCGAACGACCGGGCAGCCTATCTCATTGGCGGCCATTACACCTCACACGGGAAGTAATTGAAGAGGCGAGAACGCTCATTTCCTCTCGCAACACTTACTATTCTTCTTACTTTTGCACTTTGCAGGCAAAAAAAGACAGAGCGGAAATTCAGTCGGTCACCGAACCATTGCAGGAACATTCTGGTCCAATTAGAGGACATTTTGAGAAGTTTCAATTCAAATCCACTTCTAAGTCATAGTCCCTTTTTGGAAAATTCACCTCCATTTTAGGGACATTGTTCTCCACTTAGGGGATATTTGCCCGTCAATCATTTTGGCCATCCCCCTGTCTCTTCCTCGACGGATTGGGCTTGAGCGAGCCGCTCAGGTGAGAGCATGCCGTCATCACGACGGCTGCTTATCTCGCCGCTATCGATCGGGTGGCGCGTATGTGTGTTGGGGTGGGGGGTGGCGGGCTTCAAAGCGGGGCGACCAATCAATGGGGGCATTTCAGTCTCCTTGGAAAGTCCTTTGTTTGATCCCAAAGAATGATTGGACGGGCCTAATGCTAACATGCCGGCCACCTGCACGGAGGTCCGTTTCCAGTTTTGACTTTTGGAATTTCCACAGTGCAAAACAAAAAAGTCACAAGTTAAGTCAAAACCAAGAAGGCGATGGAACAACGACGTTGGGTTCTTTCTAGCCCCTAAAACAAGCTGATGGTTGTTTTTCTCGCATCCTGGCGAACTGCTTGAAAGTGTCGATGCGTTTCATTTCACCTTCTCAATAAAAGTGGAAATTTCGCCATTTTCAACGATTCCCTTCTCGTAATTTGACTTTTTATGTCATTTTAGTCAAATGACTTTCGATTTTATGGTCTCTCATTACGTTGAGCCTTTTCACCAGTTGATATTTGTGCTAATTAATAGCTGCTGCAGCTTACCACACACATTTTTACAACTTGAAGGAAGTCCTTCATCAACTTTCAGGGCATTCCACTCCATTTTCAAAACATTTCACTCCACTTTAGGGACACGAGTCCACTCTTTGGACATTTCTTTGGGAAGATTCCAGTTTACGTTCAGGATATTTCAGTTCACTTTGGAACCTTTTCGTGTGCTTTGGGAACATTTCGATCCACTATATGGAAAGAGTTTGGCGCCTTTAGGTACATTCCAGTCCACGTTGGAAGATTCTGGTCCACTATGGAATGATTTTGTACACTTTCCGGCCCATGCTAGGAACAATTTATTCACTTGAGGACATGAAATTGAATCACTTGATAAACGAACCGCGAAGTTGCGAGGGATCACTGTATTCTGGTTCACTTTGAGGACTCCTGATCTACTTTAGAACATTCTTTTTGAATTCATTCTTTGGGATCATTCAAATCCATTTTAAGAGCACTGTGATCCTCTTTTGCAATTTTTGTGGTGTGCTTTGGAAATGCTCATGTCCGCTTATTAGACATTCTGCTTCGCTCAGAAAACATTTGTCCCACTTTGGCACGTTGTAGTCCACTTTTTTGTCCATTTTTGTTGACGTGTTGGCGGTTATAATCAAATTTGCGGATGCAGGCATCATTAAGTGGTGCTTGTGTACGTGTAGTGCGCATTGTCTCGATTTCAAGTATGTACCGGCAACGTCGGAATTTGCTGGCGCGAGTCAATCAAAGTTTGCCGAAGCAGCGGTCGCCGAGCGTGTTATTAATGAATCATCCTTATTCATTCAGCGAACGTGGCAGCTCATGACGCCGTTGAGTCGACTCGGCAGCCAAGCGGTAAAGTGGCGGACGACTTAACAATGGACGTTCCAGCTGCTTTGCATAAAATCTTTCTTTGCGACCTTCTTCACCTTCTTGGCAGACTTTTTATTGATTCCCTGCCTGGTACGACCTTTGCCTTTGCATCGCTGTTGCCGTGGAAACACTAAGCCGGAACATTCTGGTCTGCTTTGAGAACATTATAGTCCACTACAGTGGAATTCTGGTTCACCGTGAGAACATTTTGCTTCACTTTTGGAACGGCGTGGTCCACTTGAAGCACATTTTGAGCCACTTTAGCACAAACGAGTCTAATTGTTAGAGTCCACTTGGAGGTTATTTTGCTCCACTTTGGAAATTTTCTAGACCACGTGTGAACATTCTGGATCACATTGAGTGCATTCTAGTCCACTTTGGGAAGATTCAATTCCACTTTGTCAGCATCTTGGTCCACTAAACTACTTTATTCATGTTCCCTCTCTGTTATGGGTCTGCTAGACCTTATTAAAGTCATTCTACTTTATTAAGCAATAAAAAAAACAACAATAAATAGTTTTATTACACAGGATTATTCCGGGTCCTAGTCCTCATCGTAGAGTATAAAATGTTGTGTTAAGTTGAAATGGATGCCGGCCAGCCAGCTGAGTGTTCAGGTTGTTGAGGCTCTGGAAGGAAGCCATTAGCATTTAGATTTGGCGGCGTCTCTCTCTCTCTCTCTCTCTCTCTCTCTCTCTCTCTCTCTCTCTCTCTCACTCTCTCTCTCCCGCTCTCTCGCTCTCGCTCTCTGTTCCACTCAATGTGTGCACGTGCATCGCAAATGGTCTTTTATGAGCTGCCGGCGGAGGAGGCGCGCGGCGGCGGTCTCCCATCGATTGGCTGGTCCACACGCAGCGCCTCCTAATGGAGGTCAGGACACGATGCATCGCATTACTTGTCGTTACGGTGCATGTGCTCTCATTTAGTCACCCTTATACGTCTGTGTGTACGACACTTTTTTAGTAATAAAAAAACGTAGGTTTAATTCAAATGCAAAGCAGTATTTGGAGACATTTTATAGGTTATAATGTAGTGAGAGATTAGTATTGTTGTGGTAAAGTGAAGATTTTCAAGACTAAAACATTAAAAACAGAAAAAAAAATTGAATCATATATTACAAGAAAGAAATTCTCAGTTCCCTCCTAGTCTGTGATTGGCTCAGGCCTCACGCTGCTCACCTGAGCGCACAGGTGCTTCGAATGAGCAAGCAGCCATGACCGAAGCCTCTCCTGCTAGTCTGTACTTTGCAACTTTCAAATCAGACTTTTCATGTTATTGTTGTCGACTGGTTCTGGGACTTCGTTTCCAGCCCGACGATGCTGTCCTGGCGTCGTCTGCATGTTGAGCAAGACGCACGCATGCAAGAACGGAGAAGCTGCGCAGTTGTTGGCATAAATCAATGTTCCAGTTCCAGTCGATTAAAAAAAAAAATATCGAAGGAATATAAAGGCACAGCTCCGATGTCTCGGAGTCTTCCTGTTGTGCGCCACATTCGGGATCGTCATCACCTTTCAAAGGTGAGTATCATTATGGCATTTGATATGTTAATTTATGGATTACTATATTCTTAAAAGCCCAACTATAGGGACATTGTGAACCAATTTAGAACACTTTGCTCCATTTATTTTGCTTTTTGGTCGTTGGGAACATTGTTGTGCCTATGTTGGGCATTTCAGTACACTTTAGGACCTTTCTTTTGAGATTTTTTTTTTCTAGCTTTAGAACATTTTGGTCGACTCTGGGAACATTGTGTCACCAAGACAACATTCTATTTTTTTATTTAATCAAATTTGAAGGGCATTTCAATCCACTTTGGGATGTTCTGGTCCAATGTGAATCCGTTTCAATCCACTTTGGGAGCACAGAAGTTGATTGTGAATCGTGTTCTGCATGTCAATCACAAATATGAGTCTCGGCGTGTGCGGGGGTGGGAATGTTTTGTTCGTCGGTGTGCTTCGGCGCCTCCATCGGGGCCAAACGCGTCCTCTCGGAACTAATATGCACGGCGGGATCGCTCCCGTCCAGACGGAACGCCGTCGGAATGGGATGTCGTCGCGATGAGATGCCGCCGTCTGTTGTGATTGCGCCGCTGAACCTGTGCGACCTGGCTGCCCGCAACCTGAGTGAGGCCGCGCAGCGGCCCGCTTGTTTACTCCCCCTCGCCGCTTCCTTTCAAGATGGAGGCAAATTGGCAGCGACGTAGACAAAAAAAAATTGCTTGCTGTTAGGGAATGCTGAGTTTTCCAGCATAAAAGATCGAGGAGCATTTGTTAGCGTACGTGACATTTAACATGAAATAAATAATGTATGTTCTTAACACATTATTTTTCTGTGTTTCGTATGTTGTCAAGCTTCAGTCACTATAGGCAATGTTTTGACAGACTGACTTCCCGACTGCAGATTCTTATGGGTGGTCCGTCGGGCTGCAGGGAGGGTGGGGGGTTGGGGGGGGGTCAGAAAGACAGACTGCCTGACAGACAGACGGACAGACAGCGCGCGTGTCTGATTTCCATCCCCCGGGGCGCGGCGGGTAATAGAGATCAGTAATTGGCTGCTATAAATCCCGGCAGAGGACAAGGTGGGTCAGAACAGGCTGATTACTTGCACATTACCGTCAATCCCGGCAAGACCCGGCGCGGACGTCAGCGCCGGCCGCCGCTTTGTGGTTATGAAGCAATCCGAATCACTCGCCGCGTGTCTGCTTCTCTAATCAGACGCGAGCCGTTCGTGTGAGGGAGGGAAAATAGCATCTCCTGGTTTGGACACTTGACGGCCGTCTTTAGTTAGCGGACGCATCACACTGTGGCTGACGTGTCAGTTAGAAAGCAATCAGCATGTACGCTCTCCACCTTTCCAACAGTGGATCAAGTTTGCATCCAATTTTGAATCCATTCTGAATCCACTTTGAATGAGAAATTGGATTCATGGATGTGCTGCACCTGGCTGCTCGCGTGTCTTCCTGTTCACGTCATCTCGTGAGGCAAATCATTTGTTTGGTATTTCACAGACATGATGACAGGTCTGTCCGGTCACATGGAAACGCCGTCGATCCGATGCGTTCATACACTTGTCTGTTCACACGCGCATGACAAACGGAAATTTCCACTCTTCGCGGTTGTACCTGATTGATTGGTCGCCGAGCGTGTGATTGGCTGTGATGTCGACGTGTGCCGATTTTGGCGTCTATACTTGAAATGGATGGCTTGTCAGTGTCAAGAAAAAGAAAAAAAAAAGAAAAACCTAATTGAAAACGAGCAAACGTGAAGCCGAGGCGACCTTGCCGCGCTTGTCCTTGGCGCACGACTGATCTGGTCTTAATGGACAAACTTGGCGCGGCGGCGCTGCTTCTCACGCGTCCTTCGTGTTTGGACGGAAAACGCTTCCAGCGTTTAGTCTGCATCCTTCACATCCAACCCAAGGCCCGTCTATGGAAATCCCTCTCTGGAATCGACTGGCAAACGAACGGAAAGCCATTTCAGTATTTGATTTTGCCAATAAAAGCCAAAGTGGGATTTCCGTGCCCCCCTGAGGCCTCGTGGCAGCGTTGCCGCAAAAGCGCGACACGATTTTCAGTCTGCTTGACAGCTGCCCTCAGTCCCGCTCACTGGCGTCAGACAAAATGCTAATTCTGTTTTTCATAACCCAAATAAAGTTTGGTGCTGTTGAACAGTGCGATGTTCTGTTGGCAGCCCCACAGGCACAATTCTGATCAAATATTCATATTTCAAATGTCTGATCGGAAGAGTTTAGGATAGAAAAAAAACACGACATAACTAAGTTTCCTGCTGGTTTTTTTGCTTTATATTTAATGATACTTTATCAACTTGGGGGGAAAAGAAGTAAAGTTAGACTGATGTCAAAATTCGCAGCCGGTTTCTGCTGTTGTCGTCAATTTCAGAAAATCAAGTTGGGCGGTATTTGCGCCACAAATCAGACGCAAGCTGTACAATTTTTCGAACATTGGTAGCGAGGAATTAGAAAGATTCCTTTGGTTGGGGGACAAAGATGCCAAATGTGAGGAATGCTCGGTAAAGTGAGAGAAGCGATTGAGAATGCTAGCGGAGGTATGGTCGCCCCCCCCCCCCCTTCTTACGTCACCGCCCTGGCCCTGACACCTCGCCAGGAGCGCTCATTCATCACATGTGCGCTGCCCAAGCCGCGCTAAATCACGGCGGATAAAGGACGCGGCATAAAAGAATGGAATTGCCAAGGCAAGCCTTCCAAATCCCACTGCCGTCATCCCCAAGAAACACAACGAGACTTTTGGACGCTCCTTCCCGGTTGCCGACTTTCATCTCCGGGGAACGGCTCGCCCCGCTGATATCCGCCCTTATCTGCTCTTGCATTGCTGGGCGGATTTAATATTATTTTTTTAAGGAGGCATTTCCACAATTGAACTCTTAACATGATATTTGGCCAGTTTTGAAATTTGACAGCCAAAAAAAAAAAAAGAGACGTTGAAATGACGTGACCTTGTTGAGTCAGTCAACCTGCAATGCAAGCGTGCTAATAACTTGGGAGATGATTAATCTTCCCTCCACTGAGGAAGGCTTTATTTTTATTGATTTGCCTTGTGTGTAATTTACTGTTCGTGCATTCCGAGAAGGGGCAAAGTTTGGCTATGCATGATTGAAATGAAAATTTGCAATGGGGTTTCTTTTCCCTTTTTTCTGGATCTGGTCCACGTGACCACATGTGCAGCTAGGGGCCCAGTTTGAGAACTACGGCCATAGAGGTTGCTGGGAGTTCATTGAGTTGGGGAGCAGTGATTTGCGGAGGTCCACCGAGGCGGAATGAGAGTGATCTGCAGTCGATAGCGGCCTTGACGCCGGCGTGACGGAGAGCGCGCTTTGCTTCCTTCTGGGCCGCCTTTGCAGCTTTTTCCTCCATGGATCAAAGTGGCAAATAACGGCAGCCGTGATGGAGCGAGGCTGGGATAACAAAGCGGGATAACAAGCCCCCCCTCGTGCACCATGCGGTGGCCCCAGGATGGATGGAGTCCGTTTGTAACGGCTCGTCTACTTTTGACAAAGTAAGCCCGGTCGTAACCTTCATCCTGATTGGCTGAGCCAAAGGGCATCTGGAGATGAGGCGCGTCGTCAGGGTCCCTAATAAATTGTCTCCTGACCGAGACCCGCCAGATTGTTTTCCATACGCCGCATTTGCCATCCTGACCAAGGTTCAATTTGGTTCTCACGTTTGGTTTCTTTTTCGCACGTCACCTATTCTGGTCTCTGATTGGTCGGTTCAAAAGTAAATTGCGTAGAAAGAAGTCTGTATGGATCTGATCTTCCTCCAAAAGAGCCCCACCCCTTCCCAAAGTCTCCTTTGGAGCGATCAAAGGTTACAGGAGCCATTGTGCCCTTCCTTCCTTTTTTCCTTCCTTCCTTCCTTCCTTCCTTCCTTCCTTCCTTCCTTCCTTCCTTCCTTCCTTCCTTCCTTCCTTCCTTCCTTCCTTCCTTCCTTCCTTCCTTCCTTCCTTCCTTCCTTTCCTCCCTCGCTCCCTCGCTCCCGCTATCCCTCCCTTCTTTCCTTCTTTCCTTGTGAGTTCATAATGTTTAATTCATTCTGGGACGCCCACGGGACCGTGCTCACAAAAACAAAAGCCTCACAAAGACAAAGGCAGAAAAAAAAGAAACAAGTTGCCGGGAACCAATGTTTCAGGTGGGACATCAAATGCGGTGATTGGAGATGAGACCGCACTCCATCCCTGCTAATCAGAGCTTCATCAAGCGCTCTCTGGTGTCAGGATTAGGGGGCGCCGGAGCTCGCTCCCCTCAGACTTGTCGAAATTGCTAAAATGGCCGCCAAGGGAACGTTGGACGTATCAGTCAGAGAATGAAGCCTGCTTTGCTTTGATTGACCTTCCCGTGCTTGATTGGCAGAGAGTCCCTGGGCACCAGCGCGGTGGGGGCTGTTTGAAGGAAGGTGCCCGAGGGGTGGGGCACGGGAGTTTAGTTGGAGGAAGGTGAAGGTCGCGCGATGAAGATTAAAGTCTCTACATACCGGTGAGACACACCGCAACCAGTCGACCGGTTGGAAAATCTGTGCATCTGAGGTCTGAGCGGATCTACACAAATAGTCCGTCGGTACACGAAGGAACTTTGGTTCACTTGATTGGTTGGAGGAGGGGTGGTTATCCCCGACGGGTCTTGGGAACGAAGCTTGGAGAATATTTAGCTTTTGGAGAACTCTCCAAATTGTGCTGATCCAGTGGCAGCTGCCACAGCGACTCATAAGAATGGAGGACACGCAGCCATGACGCATTTGCAGCTTCGACGCTTTTTGGGGAGCTGGCGAGAGTGGCTGAGGAGGGGGGGAACGGTTATATTTTTGCTTTATTTGACAAGAGAAGACGAGTCACAGGGTCAGCGGACAGATTGAGATTCAGAACATCGTTTGGGTGTGTGGCGATGCCTCAAAAAAAATCTCCCCGGAATGGAACATTCAATCAAATTCCTACTCCAACTTCAAATATTAGCAGTCGCTAGCTCTGTGCGCTAACATTTTCTAGAATGTTCATCAATATTAGTCGCCATCAGCCTTGTAGACTAACATATTTTTTAGTATATTAATCTCAAACACAAACAATGTCCAGCTGTGTAGTATGCGTGAAGTGTCCATTGAGTATCGAGTCGGCTTGCTTTGTCTGCATGTTGAGTTGATTGGTGTGACGTCTTTGGGTCTGAAATGAATGAGCTCATTACTCGTTTCTTTGTTCACTCGAATGGTCGACCTCTGTCTCAGCCTATTTTTAATCACTTGCCGGGGTTTGCAGAACTTACGAATCAGTGATGGCTGGTTATATTAACTTAGCTAACATCCGCTATATGCGTTAACTTCTCTTGATATTTCGCAAGTGTGAAATGGTCTCAAACGTCGGACACTCTGTTTTGTATCGATTATTTCCTCCTGTCTTGCCGCCATCACGCCGACACTTTCTCGCCATTCATTAATCTAGCAAACACTGACTGGCGAAATTAGCCAATACTACCTTGGAATGCTAATGCTAGGTCCTGTTAAGGAATTGATATGTGACCAGGTGATGATTCATGTTGTCAGGCAGCTGTTAATGTAATGAGTCAGGCTGTTGGTGTGATCACCCCCAACGGGGATGTCTCCGGGATCTCGCCCTGATTGATTCCGCCCTTGAACCCGCGTTGATGACAGCTTGCACGGTCGCCTTCGAGATGGATCCTGAGATGGATGCTAAAGGCTTTTAGGGGGAGTGTTGGCGTGTAAAAGGCCGCCATTGCTCACACGGCGACGTCGCCGTGGCATCATTCCCGGTGACTCTGCAATCTGGCGCCGGGGGAATTCTCAATGCGGAATTGTTAAGCCACACGGAACGTCAGTAGTGGATTTACTGCCAATATTGTCAGTTAACTAATGACGTCTCATTTGTGATGCGCTTGACGTTTGGTTGTAATTTAAGTCCAAAGCTAAACAAAAATGCTCCTCTCAGCTTGCCTGGCTGGTTTCAACTTCAAACAGTGAAACTGAAACTGCGTTTGGCTATGGCGGCTCTCAAAGGTCAGTGAGTTGTGCTGGTATTTTTTTCCCCCCGCTGTTTGCTGAGTTAGCATTGGTGTCTTTTTATTGTATTATTGAGCCGTTTGGAGTGAAGCAGTAAAGTCCATTCGGGCGTCTGGAAGCTGAAAGTAAGCAGAAGCGGAAGCACAGGCGGGACCACGGCGCTCTCAGCCCGAGCGCAGCTCCCATCGATCGCGGCGTCAAGTGGCTTAGTCCGGTGTCAATAGCGTCACCTTTTCACTCCAAACTGATAACACGCATAAACACACACACACACACACACACACCGGCTTGTGTTCTTACCTTCCGTCCACATCCGTCATTGGTCCTCTCTGACCAAACAGCAAGCAGAGATGTGGTGCAAGGAAAATGATACGCACTCCGATTTCCACTCGGAATGTAATATGACTCATCTATAATTGACTCCCATGACATCATGACCCAGTTGGAATCATTCAGTCTGGATATGATTCAAAACAATTCAATTTATTTTAATCAAACTAATTACAACTCAATACGATGCACTTCAATGATGTGTTAATACTAACTAGCGATATGATTCACTTCAATCTGATTCCAATCCTGATATAAGATTCAATTGAATCAGGAAACTGTACGCTGCTATGAGTTGCAGCTCTCTCCTCAGAATCAAGATGATTCATTCCAATTCACTCAATCATAACAAATTCCAATACAATCTGATTTCACAAAATTTGGTCACCGCAGTCAATCATGTTGAGGCGCTAATTAGCACGCTGGCCACGCCGCCGCAGACGGACGCTTTCATTGGCTGCGCATCAGGCTGAGAGCTCTTTGGCTGAGAACAAAAGTAGAAGAACAAGGTGACTCGATGTTGTGGCGATAAGCACGGACACTCACTCGATCCCATCGACGCCTCCTCGGGTGCGCGGTGGGGGCGTCACCCGCCCGCCGTTCGATGACGGCGGCCGCCGAGCTCCCCGATATGCATCGAATCCAACGGGCAACCGTTTGACCTCCGATCGCGGAACGCGGTGCCGACGCCGGCGGCCGAGTGTTGATGTTGGTTAATTTGCGGCGTCGCAAAAATAAAAGGTCACCTCTGAGCGGCGCTTGGCGGCTTTATTTCGCTTTTACGGCCTACGCTGCAGATTGAGTGCCACACGTTATCAGATGGCGGAACAACCTCGTCACATAAAGTTCAGCACCTTCAACCGGCGCCACCGAAGGAAGGCCGTTCAAGTGCGGCCAATGCTCGTCTTTGACGACAACATAAAAAGTTCATTAAAAGCGCCTCGCTCTTCCTACCTAAACGAGAAACTTTCAGACCTTGAAGCCAATTCGCTATTGTGAGTCCAACCGCAAAAGATTTTTTAATTGATGTTTTGCTGCTTCAAGAAAGTTCCTGCCTCTGATGGCGGCGGAATCCCCACCAGTCGTCAAATGTTTGTCGTTGACACGGAAATCCGTTCCGACGCCGGCTCGTTATGTCGGGCGCCGCCACAATGGGCCCGGCTTGTTCCTAAATGCCACTCGCCACGTCTTTAGTTGTGAGCATATTAGTCTCCATGGCAACGCGTTCCTTTTCGCCACTTTGTGTGTTTGCTCTCACTGATTAAACGCTCGGCTGACAAAGTGACGCCCCGCTGGCTTCATCTCCGGGAAACTCCGCCGGCATATGTGCCGAATACGGAGACGGCATCCCACAACAAACAGGATTAAGACGCACGCCAGTCAAATAAATACAAAAATGTACAAGAGAAAATATACAAAATAAAATGTGCCGAATTGAACAAACATGACTTGAAGAAAAACATAGACCAAAGACTTGACCTTGCGTGAGTCGCACGCGAACGGCTGCCAATCCAAGATTCACATGGAGCCGACGCGACGCCGTTGGCGAGTTCAGCCGCTCGCGAGTTCAGCCGCTCGCCTCGGGCAAAGGCAACGAGGAGGAGGCCGACCTGAATCAAATGTGCGTCATTCAATTAAAAATATCTCCAAACTATCAAGCAAACGTGTCCAACAACATGAGTCGAACTTGCGAGACGCGATTAGCGTTTCAAACGAGGGTTAATGTTTGGAAGTTGTGTGTAAAATCTGAATTAGGCTTTCAATGAAACGCTACTAGCATACATGCCATGCTTGACCAGAGCAAACACGAGCAGCCAATCAATGAGGACCAAATTGAATCTACTGAAGATGAATAGCATCGTTGACCCCCACGCCCCCCCCCTCCCAGAGTCAATTAATTGTAGGGGGGAGGGGGAGGGTCAAGGGGATGCAGCCTCATTAAGGCTGACAGCAAGCTGCTAATGTGTGCATGCTACACAGGTGGCTTTGATGTAGCGCCCATGCCTACGAGCCGCATTAGCATGAAGGCACGGATGGAATGAGAAAAGGTGCATGCCAAAACAGCAGGGGGCATTAAAAACTGGAAACCTTACAAGAATTTACTGAACCTTTTATCCAAAACAAAAACACGTTAAAAAAATAAATGTGCATAAATTCTGCATCCATATACATTATTATTTTTTTCTGTTGTACCTATCCCAGCTATTTTTTCAAGTTAGGGTATCAGTTTTGAAACCCTCTGACTCGAAACCCAACCTCTTATTTGGCAAACTAGCTCCTGTTTGAAAGTACAAAACTGCTTTTCCGACTCAGCAGAAAAACGAGTTTTCTCGCCTTTGTTTGTGTTGAGTCAAGGTGGGTCATAAAAGCGGCAGGTCGGGAAACTACTGGAACGCGCGGCGCGCGGGCCGGCTCATTAGCCAATGGCTGCTAATAGCCGCTTCCGTGGCATCCCTCGCAAAGTGTCACTTGCATCGATCGGGCCGATCGCGCGGCACCTTAATGATGTCACATTCTTGCGAGAGTCAACGGTCCAGCGCGCAATCAGCTCATTTCATCAATGTACACAATTGAACCTATTTAACATATTGATATGCACTTACGCCGCTAATGTGCGTGACCTTTATACCCCGAGTGGAGGGAGCTCCTCTTCACATCCGCTGCCGTTATTTATCAGCTGACATTTAGCTGGGGCCCCGATGGCGGCGGTTGGGGGAGCGAGGGTGGCGGCGCGGGTGGCGGCTCTCCACTTTAATTAAAGGTTCAACCTCTTCACTGGATGACAAATTGACTTCTTTGTGCTTGGGGAAAGTGCCGCAACGCGTAAAGTCCTGCCGGCGCCTCGCTAACGGGCGGCTAGCCCGGAGCTAAGCGCTGGAATGGATTGAAAAGAATACAAATAATGCTCCAACCATGATGAGAATGATAATGTGCTTTAAAAGCACATACAAGAATTAAAAACACCGGAGGATACAAAGCAAAATGGCAGCCTTCCTCTGTCTTTTTGTGCATGGTTTCTTGAGACTTTTTGGGAGGTGGACTCATTGTGGATGTGCCCACCAAATTTCATGTTGCTAAGTGACACATGTTGGGGGCTGAATTTTCTGCAAAATCTGGGGGTGCCGTGACTGCAACATGGCGGCTTCAAACAAGCGTAGCCAACTTTAGGTGTCTTTTCAGGCATGGCTTCTTGAGACTTTTTTTTTGTGTCTACACGTTAGACCAGTCTACCAAATTTCATGTATTTAAGACTTTAGGCTTAGACTTAAGACTTCAAAGGATAATTCATGGGGTGTTGCCATGGTAATTTATGAGGCCTTCAAATGGCTTTCTTCAGACTTTGCTCTGCCCCCCTCCCAAAAAAGCAGCGGTGCTCCTGACCCAATTTTGCGGATTGCCTTTGTTCATCTGGCAAACCTGCCAAACAGCGATGACATCATCTTCTGTGGATGCAGATCAAATGAAGTACAGCCTCAAATATTGATGGTAATTTTTTTTTTTTTTTTTTTGCGTTGATGACAGCGAAGGTTCCCGCCATCTCTGGACTGGCCTCTGGGCTGCTTTTGTCCCACTGCGAACGACTGGGAAGGAAGAACATTTAATTGGCCTGTTTGCAAACTAATTAAAGGGCTCCATTCCGCCCCGTGGAGGCGCTCGTCGCTAAGAAAGCCAGGGACATCATTAACCAGCGGCCTTGATAACCCTTCAAAGCGGGTTGTGTAGTGTGGGGAACACATTTACACGTGTGTGTGTGTGTTACGAGCAGATGCCAAGCGTTTTCAGCCCATCGCCCACGGCATCCTACCTCCGCGTCCTAATCAAAGAGTTGCGCTGTCTTTCCGAAGGCTTCAAAAGCGCTCGTCTCCACCTCGTCTCTCAGTAGGTGGCGCCGCGCTTCTATTGTCTTCACTTCACAGTCATTTGTCTTATTAGGAGAAACACGCATGGCCTGCTTACAGCACGTTAACCTTGTTTCTTTTGCTTACTACCCAGACTGGCTTTGATGCTTTTGTTCGAAAAAATAAGTTAGCATTTATTGCTGTGAACGTCTTCATACGGCCGCTTTACCTTCACAAGAGTCAGCGGGTGGGGGGAAGTTCGAGATCGTCAAGTAAATGAGATGCAAGTCGATATACTTTTGTGCTTTGATCTGGTTTTAGATTAGTCAAAATGTACACAATATTGTTTCAGACCAGACAGTTTCATTTCTTTCCATTCTAGAAATCAGCAGTAGAACATTTCACCAAAAACTCCACTTTCTGACCAAAGTGCGGAGAAAATGAGCATACGTGATCCTTGACCCTGAAAGTTTGCACCCCCTCGATCTCGTTGCAGATGTACTAAATTTGACTTTGGCAGTCGACGGACACGGTGATTGGAGCCGATATGTTCTCGCAGCAAACGGCCTGAGGGCACATCGAGTTTAACTAATGAAAGCCTCGCTCGGGTCGGCCCGTCAGTCGGCATCGAGCTCCCTCCTCAGCCTCCTCCTCCTCCTAACAAATGCTACAGTGGAGCATCTGTTTCTATTTTTTCCCTCCGTCTCTTCGCCGTGTTTGGTCCCAATATTTTCACTCGTCGAGGCTGACGGCTGTTATTTGGCCCGTGGCTCCTGTCAAAACTAACACGGCTTAATTGACTGCGAGCGAACGAGCCCCGGGATTGATCCTGTCAGGCGTCCTCGGCGAGCCGCGCCGCTCCATCTGTGAGCCGTTACTCCGGCGACGGCGCCAATCTGCTGCTTGGGAAGGAGCCAAGCCGTCGACGGAAGGAGGCGGGCGGACGGGCGGCGGTGAAGGGGTGTCGAAATTCCGACAGGTACCTGAGGCACCGCCGGTCTTGTGATCCGCTGTCACTGATGACACGCTCCTCACACGCCAGTAAGTTTTGCATCATGGTAAGCAAGAGCGCTCGTACGCTACGGATGCGTCAAGCCTTTCTCAGGGACTCGTGCAGATGTCTTCATCCCATCCAGAACCAGCAAACGCTTCCAAATCTGGCAGACGCTGGCAACTTTTACAGAGTATAAGGCCAGGAACACACCGAGACCATCGGACTGTTTTTGTCACGATTTGTATGTACTATAACACAAAATAAGTCCTAACACGTTATAGACACGACATTGTCTCGCTCTGGCGACTCTTTTGTGTGTAATTGAAATCTGCTGGTGAAGAATAGTGTCATGCCCGGAGCGTGGAAAGGGCTCCAGCGGAGTTCATATTTGATATGATCCACCTTGCGCATCAGGGCAGTTAAGGAATTAAAGTTACCCATACTGTGGCTCACGCATCTGTTTCCATGGTAACCGCACAGAGAGAGCGCCCTGCGGGTCCTCGCCAAGCGCTCGGCTTCCCGTCTGCCGGTGCCTCGCCGAGATTTCCCCTGCCCGGATCAGAGAGGAGCTCCCCCGTGCTATTCGTGGCGTCAATCCTAGGGGAGGGGACGCCGTTGGGCATTCGTGGACAAGCGTCTTTTGCCTGCCATGTCCCTGATACGCCAATGTCCGAACCTCTTCCAATATGTTCGGGAGATCAAATTGACAAAAGTGTCCAAGAACGTACATTGATCATATTTACACGCGTTAACAGAAAACTTGAAAAACATTTCAAACAAGCTCATAGCTAATGAGCTAACATGAGACAAGGCAGTGAGAAAATGGGAGAGCCGAGCGAAAAGGAGACGGGGTGGAGTGTGGCAGCTCAGGCGGCATAATGTTGGTCGCAGATTCCGTTGATACCTGTCGAGACGGCTGTCAATCAAGCGTACGTTGCCTTCGGCGATGCGTCATGCAGATTGACAGCTGACAGACGGAAGCCGGCTGAGCGCCAGTCATCAAATGCTACTGCTAACGCTTGCTAACTAGCAGTTGTTGATGCCCACCATATTCATCCAAGTTGGGTGCGCATAGGCAAATAACTGGTCGCTAGACACCGACTGGTCGCGAATCAATCATAAGAGTATGTATAGACCAGGGGTCACCAACCTTTCTTAAACGGAGAGCTACTTCCTGGGTACTGATTAAAGCAAAGGGCTACCAGTTTGACACATACTTCTGAAATAGTCAATTTGCTCAATTTGGCTTTCACTATGTGTTATTATTGTCATTTCCAGTTCACATGTAAGTGTGATTTTAACAAGAATAGCAAAAATACAGTCAAACCTTGGTTTTTGACCACAATCCGTTCCAGAAGGCGGTTCGAGAAGCAAATCGGTCGAATTCCGAATCTATTTTTACAAATAATGGGAAAAAATATAATCCGTTTCAAGACAAAAAAACCCGCCTTTCTTAAGCATTTTTTCATTTGCGCATATTTGTCCGATCGCGCAACATCAGCGCACCGCCGAACGCGTAAACCGTAGCGCGTCGCCCACCGCGCAACTGCACCGCGCCGGTCGCATTATTGTGACAGAGCCGTCGCTGAAATTTAGAAAATATTTCTAAAGTCCTGAGGTACTTTCCAAAATTTAAGTGGACCTAAGTGCGCAGGGAGCTTAATTTTGTCCGATCGCGCAACAGCAGCGCACCGCCGAACACGCAACCGTAGCGCGTCGCCGACCGCGCAACTGCACCGTGCTGGTCGCATTATTGTGACAGAGCGGTCGCTAAAATTTAGAAAATATTTTTAAAGTCCTGATGTACTTTAAAAAATCTAAGTGGACCTCAGTGCGCAGGGAGCTTAATTTGGTCCGATCGCTTAACCACAGCGCACCGCCGAACGCGCAACGTCGCCCACCCCGCAACTACACCGCGCTGGGCGCGTTACTGTGACAGAGCCGTCACTAAAATTTGGAAAATATTTTAAAAGTTTTGATGTACTTTCCAAAATTTAAGTGGACCTCAGTGCGCAGGAATCTTAATTTTGTCCGATCACGCAACCGCAGCGCGCCGGGCGCTCACTGTCACATTGCTTTAAGAGCGTCTTTGTGTTTCAGAATTTCTTTACTGCTCCCACTTGCTGTCTTTGGAGTCATGATTAGGGGTTAATACAATCCTCAAAGTAACGAAAATACAATAACAACGGAGTCAGTCGGCATCCGGGCCGCGCGGTCGGGTTTTCTCGGGTCCTCCCGGCTCATCTCGCGAGGTTCGACCTCCGAATTTTGTTCTACAACCGAAGCAAAAAAATCTCGAATTTTTTGTTCGAATTCCGATTATTTCGAGAACAGGGACGTTCAAAAACCGAGGTTTGACTGCAAAATAAATAGATGCAGCTCAGTGACAAGTGCCGCTATTTGAGCTAATTTTAGAACAGTCCTGCGGGCGACTCGTGCGGTCCTCACGGGCGACCTGGTGCCCGCGGGCATTGTGTTGGTGACCCCTGGTATAGACCAACAAAGGACTGGTCGCCAGTCAATATAAGGACACATAAAGACTGCCTACGCAGAGACCAGGGACATACTCTATTATCATGCTAGTTAGCTTAGCATGTAACTTTGCTGCCGTTTGCGTTGCTACGTGATGTTGACGCACATCCACGGCGGTTGTCAGAACATTTGAGGTGATGACCGCTTATCATTAGACAGGGAATCACTGAGTGACATGACACCAAGGCGTCGCTTGCTAATTACTGGCGCCATTCAATATGCTAATGAAGCTGAGAGAATTGGTAAGCCCGACTTGTGTTGACATTTTTCCATCCACAACCCTCAGCCCGCATTGCGTAGCCTTCATGCAAACGTAACACGCCTGCACATATCTTAGCTTGTTCAAAGTGCTCATTTACATAAAAGCCCCGCCTCCAAGATGAGTCGCAAATGATATGGTAATCACGCCGTGTTACATTAGCGGTCCGGTCGCCATGGATGCGAGCAAAGTGTTTTTTTTTTAACTGCACACCTGAGCAGGTGACAAAGTAGGAAGAGGGAGGACGCTGTCAAAAACACGTCGTGTGCAAGACGCCAACCAAAAGTGAAGGACAGAGAAGCTCTCCTGGACGTGTTCCTCACAAGGAGACTGCAGGCAGCGTGGTTTTGTACATTCGCATGTTTCCAGTCCTCCAGCAGGAACAATGAGTGTTTACATCGTTTTCTTGTTGATCCTCCTGCTTGCACGATTTGTATGTTGCTACGAGTGTGTTTGTGCGTCTAACCTCACCGCCCTCTCGCCGTGTCCCTGCTCACGTTGAGGTTGTTAAGTCGCACTCGGAATGAGTTTTACGAGGCGTCTGCGTGCCATGTTTGCACTCAACCTTTGTGTCTCACGCACACGTTATTGACAATCTTCCGAAGCTCAAGTGGAGTGCGTGTTGTTGTCTAGCACAAAGGGGGCGGTCGCAATGCTCGGACGTGACCTTGAGAAAACCTCATGGCAAGGATAATGAATGAAAATAAGGATTTGAAATGTTGCACATGAAATGCGATCAACTGTAGAGTAAAACCTGTGTCACTAGCATGTGCTCGATCAACTGTCACGTTGTTATCGCCGATTGATTTTGATCATTCTTTGAGAGGCTTGAGATTACGTACTTTGAGGAACTGTTGCGGTTCTGAACCCGAATCCCGATTTCCCCCACATTGGATGCCGCCATCTTATATCTTCTTGTGCTTTACAGACGGATCGCCGCTGGACTTCCCACCACGTGTCTGCTGACCTACGCCGTTAATCGGAAGACCTTCAGACGGGTAGGACGTTAAATCATGTGGTCAAAGATGCGATAATGATGATGGTAGGGATGATAATGATACAAATGATGTTCGGGATGGTGCGGGTGACCATGCCAGTGACGATAACAATGGCGATGGCCTTGACAGTTAGAACTCCGATAAGTGTGAAGCCGATAATGAGCACGCTGATGAGAATGATCATGATTGTGACGTAAATGATGCCGATGCTGATCGTGATGATTCCGATCGTGACCATATCAATCATCACGATGCCGATTGTGACGTTGCTGATTATGACGGTGGCAATTGTGACGATAACAAGGATGTAATTTGGTTCTTGAGTGCATCTCAAGTAGGAAACTTGTGTTGTGATGACTCAGCGCTTGAGAAACAAAAGGTTTTCTCTGGGGTAGCCCATTCCGAAAGTAGGCCATCAAATCTTTTCACTCAACCCTCCCCGGCACTGCCGCGTTGTGATTGGACCAGAGTCTCCGGTTGCTGGATTTGCGGGGCGCACCCCTGAAGAGCGGGAGATGTTCCCAGAGAAGATGAAGGACCGGGTTCTCGGCAGGAGGCGGGCCTGAGGGGATTACACGGATCAATGTGGAGGGAGAGCGAGGGAGCGCATCCGGCAGGTGCGTTCGGCCAATCCCGGCACAGAGCCAGACGGGATAATGTTCCCTCCCGGCAATTAAGCCCAGGAGGTGTTGGAGTGCTTTAGCGGGAGAGCTCGTTAGAGGATTCCGGCACTTGTTTCTGTCCTAATCGCATGGCTCCGTTTTTTCCCCCGCCATCTCATCACTTGCTTGCCCTACAAAAGTCTTCTATCTAAATTCAGTCGGAACACAATGCTAATGCGGATGCTAGTGCTAATCCATGTCACACTCAGCTGCCATGTTCTGCTTTGGATTCTCCCACAATACATTGTGGTTCATTGCATGGCTGCAGGCACCTGTTAGCATGATGCTACTAGACGATGATCTTTGTCTTGGCCCATAGAACTCCAATCATGATCAAAGTCAGATTTTGTTTTGTGTTGAAGATAATCTAAACCTGCATAAAGCTGACGGAATGTTTGATTCTCGCTCCTTGTAGTTTCTGGATCCCTGGGTGAGGTCCAGTAGAGAGTCTGTTACAATCTTTAAGATACGTTTTGTTCTGTAAACGTAATTTCTGAATATTTACCTGCAGCCATTGCTTCTATTCGTCATCTGTCATGTCGTTGCCACTCAGTAACTTTGTCCTCGTCCTTGATGTTGTGTCTCGGCCTCCGAAGACCCTCGGCGCCTTCGGTTCCAGGTCGGTTCCCGGCACTTCTCTCAACAAATGTGTACGCCCGCACAAACACACAAACACGAGCACGCATGCACGCCCAAGGTGGCGGTGTGGCTTGCCGGTCCAGGACAAATTGGAAGCAAGCGGCTCATTTACTCGCAGACTCGGCAAACAAGTGCAAAGACTCCCCAAGGGCGTTCCCGCATAAATAATGACTCCGGGAGACACTTCCATTTGTGACGCTCGCTGGTCGCGCACACGTGGGTCAGCTGGGCCGCGCCTCCATTGGGGGAGCTCGAGGGTCGGCAGTAAACAACGCGGAGAGTTAAGAGCTCGCTTTGTAAGGACATCGGCTTTGGAAGGACGTATGCCTCAGTGGATCGACATAGTACAGTTGTTGTATGAATGAGCCAGTGCAAGAGGGTTCGTGTTTTTGGACCAAAGTCCAGGGCTAGGGTTTAGGATTATGTTTTGGGTTTTTAGGGCAGTAGAGTTTAGAGGTAGTCATAGTTTTAGGTTCAAGCTGTTAGTTTTCAGGTTACGTATGATTAGCGGCGTTATGCTACATTTGAAGCTTGTCATCGTAATACAAGCTAGCAGTCAGCCAGTGAAGCCGAGTCAGTTTTCCACCTGCTGCACCTTTTGTTGGCGTCAATAAAGACGATTTTGTCGAGCTCAGATTAACTTGTTGCAATCATCTTCAGGCTGTTATTTCATTCCTACTTGGCATTGTTTAGCCAGAGACGAGATAATGACGGCGGTCAAGTCGCGAGAGCGCGTACTGTCGGGGTTCCTGCGGGGAAGTGATTACCGCCACGCCGCCCCGACAATCATCGCCGCCGTAATCCCGCTTTTTTTTGTCTTTATTTTTTTTTTTTCCTCTATGCACGCCGACCTCAAATTGTAGCGTGTCACATTGTGTTTGGCACGCCGGATTTAGATATGCTAAGCGCCCGCATCACGGAGAAGGTGCACTCCGGAACGAGGAGGCGGGAAATGTGCCGCTTCGGGAGGGGGGCGGAATGGGGGGGGGGGGGGTTGACGGTTGTTGAAATGGCGAGCTCTTCTCCAAGTGGAACAGATGGCAGGAAAGTAAGAGTGGAGCTTTGCTTTTTTTTTTTTAACTTCAAATGTTATCATGCAGCATGCACACCACGCTTAAGCTAATGAGCGGGAGTTGTGGGGAGGTCGGGGGAGGGGGGGGGGTCTTTGTCTTCCTCTGTAGTTCTTCCGTTCTCTCCCACCGGCACTTTTCCCCGCAAGCCCACGCTCGCAGCGGAAGCCTGGAAGCCTCGCCGTTATGTAAGCACACACAAGCGACACTCACAAAGGCAAGCCAAGCAAAGCCGGCCGCAACATAGCAAGTCAAACACGGCCGCCCGGGGGAGCTAAATTTAGCACAAGTGTTTGGGTCACAAATCCCATAATTGTCCCGCTTGGGGAGATTTCATTTGCACTTCAAGGAAAGTCGGGACTGCGGCAATTGCGGCACAACTACAGTCGCAATCTGTTGTCCCCCAATCTGGATTTATTTGTGGTTTGATTTTTTTTTTTTTGTTTGGGTTATTTTGGACCATCAATCATACCCACAATATCTTTTCCTGCCCAAGTGGTTTTGATTCTTCCCCTGACCCAGATATCAATAAGACAAATGCACGGATGGGATTAGGGCGAGACTTCAGTTTAAGGAGATGAGGGTCAGGATTAGGGTTGGGTTAGTTCGCTTTGGGAGTTTCGGCTCAGTGTGCAAGATTTTCCTTTTACCGTTCCAGTAAATCTCGTAGGCTGCTTTCACGGGCCTTGAACGAGTCTCGGATCCGCAGTTGTCTCTTGGCTGATAAACAAACTCTTCCTACTTTGCTCCCTTTTCTCTCCAGAATTATTTTTAGTCCAGTGACGCCGCCGCTCGTCTGTCTGCCTAATCAACATCCCCCCGCCCCATCCAAACGTCTTCAAAGCGCCTCGCGGTAATCCGAGTGAGGCCGGGATGAAAAGAGCTTTTGGACCGGCGCGGACGGGGAGATCGTTTGCGATCGTCTGAACCCGGCTGACACCGTCGGTGACACAAGGATGACCCGGAAGGTTCTGCTCGCTTTGCGTCGTGCGGAAAGGTCCGTAATGAGCTGCTGAACTCGGCGCACTTCCCCGCTTGCATCAGCTCCGAGTGGGTTTTCCTCCCAGCTCGCTTGCTCATTCCGGTTACGCAACGCCACCGCCGTGTCACTTCGATGTTCCCACCGGAGCGTGACGCCGCCGCGTTGGCCCGACGTCGACCGCCACCGCTCCACATTTTTACCGCTCCGGCTGCCGTTTTTTTTTTTTTTGTTGTACCCCCGCCATGGGTTTCCGCGTCAGACGAGCTGATTTGTGCAGCGTGACGGCGACCCCCCCGAGTGGGGCGGCCCCCGCATGTCACAATGTGTCGTCGCACGACAGCCTTTCGCACACAGTGTAGTGGGCAGGTTTTCAAAAACTCTCAAAAAGTTGCCCCTCAGTCACCACAACCGACAGCTGTCCACTTTTTTCCCCGTGGTTTTCCGTGTCGGGTTCCTTGTCTATTTTGCAGCGCGATGGCCCCTCCCCCCGGCCGGCCAGGGTCCGCCCCCCTCGCGTCGGTACGTGCTGTTGTAGGATCTTCCTGATGAAGTCGTTAAGAAGTCGTTAAGAAGCCATTAAGAGCCATTAAGTCGGCGAGGTGGCGCCTGGTGTTCGGCGCGCGCCGGGCGTCAGGAAAACTTGTTAATCACACCGTTTATTCGCTCCCCCGGCGTGCGACTGTAAATATCGGCGCCGTGTTGTTGTTGTTGACTGTGCATGCTAATGAATGTCGGTATTAGCTTTGCAGCTCCGGAGGGAGGGGCTAATGCTAATACCCGATTGCCTTTAAGGGAGGGGCATTTATCTCGGTGGGGGAGGAGAAAAGGCTCATTTTGCACGTTTCTCATCCAGTGTCAAGCAAATTCACGTTATGCTTCAGTCACGAGAGTCAAAATTGTAACAGTAGGCACTTATTCAAAATATGTTATGTTTTTTCTTCTTCCAGTCACTACGGTAAACAGCAATTGCAAAATGTTGTGACTCAGTCACTAGCACACTTTGGTGTGTCCCGATCGGGACGTGTAGCCCCCGGGGGTGTTTGCTAATGTGCGCGTTTGTCCACGTGATGGTCGTCCTCCACGTTGAGGCGCTCTTATCGGAAGTCATTAGGCTTCCCTCCGTGCGGCTGGCCGTGCTAATTATCTCTTCACGCTCAAGCAAAGCCGCCCATTAGCCCGTTCCTGGAAAGACTCAACAGCGTTTCACACAGAGTTTCCGTATGACGTGTCTTTCACACAGAACCCAGCAGGTGGGACATTAAGAACGGAAAGTTTTATCTCGCTACCTTTCAGTTTTGTTCTTGCTCTTGAATAATTGGACAAAAGTGGCTGAAGCACAAACAAGGCATAAAAATGCACAGCTGTCTTCGGCGAAGCATCTCGCGACGTCACGAGACATTTAAATACGGCGATTGCAGCTGCAGATGCGCTCGTAAACGACGTTTGACTTGGCAAGCGCCCCGGCGCCGTATCCCACCTGCTCCCGACGCCTTTTCACAAACAAACAAAAGTGCGTGCGTGTAAGGGGGCCGCTCGCACCTGCTCGCTAAAACGTCCAGACAGCAGTTGGCCGGCGCATCTCCTTTCTGCCGTTAAACTAATTGCCGCACGCCCACACCGGCGCAGCAGCGTCGTGCCGCGCTTTTATCAACAGATGCCGGCGTCGTGCCGAGTCACTCGCGCCCCTTCGACGGCGCCGTAAACACGACGACTTTTTGTCTTATTGCCAATGTGAATATATATCTGTCCGGCGACCAGTCCGGGGTGTCTCCCGCTTCTCGCTTTCCCGACTGAGTGGAACTAGAGAAAACTGAAATGAGAATCTTGCCACGCTGGTCCAGCTGGGCAGGAAAGGACCAGTTGACACTACCGGTCCTTCCCCTCCCCGCTGCCCCCAAAGTCCACCACCCGCCGCTTGGCTCTGGCCGGACCCGGCTCATCCAAGAAAGCCGTCTTTTCCGGCCGGCCTGCTCACCCGCACGGCGCCTACATGGTGTGTCCAAGACGCTCTTGGCAAGGAGGCCAAACAGGCGGCGGCAACGGACCGTTCTTTTTTTTTTCATCCCCATGCTTGTCTCACCATTGCGGGAGACAGAACAGCAACATTTATTCACCCCACAGTCCCCAAAAAAGAAAACAAACAAACAAGGAAGAACACGGCAGGAATGGTTTCCATTTTCAACAAAAAAAAAACCCAAACATCCCGTTTGGTTTCTTTTCTTAAATTTTTGGATGGTCGCAGCGAACATATGCACATCCTCGCTTCCATGCCAAGAGCTTTTTGGAAGTCTTTCCTCACATTTTGTCTCCTGAAATCACATGTACATGTTGCAAAAAAAAAAAAAATCCGTCATGTTCGATTGCCCGCTGTTCAGCCCCGAAAGCAAAAACATCATGTGAAAGGCCCGCAATTAATCTTAGCCTGGGCGGCGTCCCGCTCTTTATGATTATTAATGGCTATTTAGCGCGCGGCTGGGTCACCGCGCCCCGCTAAAATATTTACGCCGTAAACAGCGTGAATGATGAGGCCCTCCCCAAAAAATGCCCCGTTCGGTTCCGAAACGAGCGAGACGTGGTCGCGTGACGCTGCCACCGATGATCAATTGCCGACTCCTCACGATGCGGGGAGCGGTCGCCGATTCTTCTGATCATGTCCTCTTCCTGTTACGCTGTTACCGTGGCAACCCGGCCACTATTTTTCTGTTGGCTAAAGTGTTTGTGCTTTTCTTTTTCTTCCTTGACATTAATCCTGTTTGGTTGCATGCGAGCGTGACACTATTAATATTATTCTCCATCATTTTATTTACTCTGTTGATGCATTTTTGCCTCCAACTAAATAGCACCATGACAAAAAGTGCGAGCCAACTGGACCGCATTAAATCAAATCATCTTTGTTACCGTGCGCATGCCACCACTGCCAATTAGTTGAATATTTCACAAATAGCGGCCGTGTCGCTATCCTTATCAATTGTTCAATTACACAACGCTTCGCCAAGTATGAGACATTATTGATCCAACAGGTTTATTTCCGTTTGTCTTAAGTGTCTTTGGAGATCATCGGAAATATGATTACTTGTGGCTAATCTTAAGAAAAACTGCCCACGGGAAATTATCCATTGATTTGTTTGCTCCAAGAAAGAACTAACTACAAATTCCAAGACACTAAATCATGGTTAGTTTGTAAGATATAAATTCTTTTTCTTTTTTTAACGAATGAATTGTATTTTTTTACATTTCAATGGGCAAAGTCGATATGAGATCGATCTCAAGGCGGCACTTTGCGGTGACTCGAACCCCCGGCGGATATTACCCCACGTCTCCCGGTTTCAAATTGCCTTACAAGATACTAAACACGTTTAAAAGTGCCGAGGCGTGCGGCGTAATGATCTCCTGCCGTGCTCAGACAGATTGTGACTTGGCGTATCAACGCTGACACGCTGCCAACGTGGTCGCGCTCCAACGCCGCTGTCAGAGAACCACGCTTACAACTTCATGCCATCTTCCAACAACTTGATGTCTCATTAGAGCAACTCCGCCTTCTAGTTTTACGTACTCTTGGGACGGTTTCAACAAAAACGCGGCTTTCGGACCTAAATAAGCTCTTTCACGCCTATCTGTTAAAAATCATGGAACAAATTCAACTCTAATCTTTTTGTCATTTTCCACTCAAAAGTCCTGTCCAACTTTTCAATTGCATCGTTTCTATGGCAACAAGGCGGCGTAGGTAGAAATAAATCGAGCAAATCTTTCTTTTCTTCACTTTTGGTGGAAAGTAGCTGATAGCCAAAGCCAACAAAGGCGGCGCGAGACCACCACGGCTGTCTGTGTCAATAATCGTATTTATATAATCATCTTATTTGACCAGCCAGCCTGAGAAAACAGCCGGCCGACCGCAAAGCGCCGTTGTCCGACTCGGGGCCTCCCGAGACGGAGCCTGACCGGAATGTTAGCGAGCAATAACGCGGTGAACATTTTGAGGGAATCTCATGATAACTGCTCCGAGGCCTGCTACACAATTAGTTTGGAGAGATTTTCTTTGTTTGGCTACATTCCGTTCACGCCACAGTCCCCGGAGTCAAATGGCTCCAAAGTCGTCGGCGTTCCTCATTCCCCACACGCGTGAAGATTTCTGGTCATAAATATTGAACACGTTTAATATTTCAGATTGTCGGCCCGTTTGGGTACAAATGCACACTTAACGGCCGTCAGACATAAAGATCATTTTAGAGGACGATCTGATAAGATGGATGGACAGGAAGTAACCTACGGACAATAACTACCCGATTCCCGTTGTCGGCGTGTTCAGATTGTTGGCCCGCCGGAGTCAGATTATGGCCGGTCACAGCCGGGTCAGCGGCTGCCAATGAGTGAGCAATTGGTGACGTTGTATTGCCGGCATGACTCTCCAACTTCTCAGGAGTGTTGCTCACTTGCTGCCGGTGGGAAAAAAATGACCAAACAACATGACGGCCTTTCTAGTTCGAAGCCTTTCTTCGTCAGATGAAGAAGAAAAAGGAGGAGCGGCTCGACAAGAAGCCGGTCGTAAGCGTGAGGGATGTCGGGAGGCTAGCGGGGGAAAAAACAGCAGGGATGTGCCGATAAAAGGGAAAAAGATCAAGTGCGGATGAAAGAGATCAACTTCTTGGTGGGACGGGAGCGCGAGAGGATGCAAGGACAGACGGCCCGTCAACAAAACAAATCTTAGTGCGGGCTCCATAAAAGATGGATGACGCTTTGAACGACTCCGAGCGGAGTCGTAGCGCCGCCGCCGCATAAAATTTCGTTTTGAAATGAAGTCGTTTGCTTCTTTAACTCTTTCATCTGCGGCCGCGTGCTAGCGACACGGGATATGCTAATCAGGCGACATAGTCCGTGATTAATTATTCAGTCGGCGTTCGGTCGTCGGTCTGCATGTGAAACATTGGCAGACAGGTCAGGAACCTTTTGGAAATGGAGCGCTACTTCCTGCTTACTGATGAATGCGAAGGGCAACCAGTTGCATATACACTTCTCGTAATTTGTCCAAATATCGGCTATGCTATGTTGCGCAATCTGTTAGCAGAAATGCAAATCTGCGCATCCAACAACACTGCAGCTGCACATGCAGATCATTTCGGATGAGACGTCAATTTCCGAACGCAACTCCGACGTCTCGTGCACGTTGTCACCCGCAAGAGGCGAGCGGGATTCCGGGGAGGGCCCCCCCGGCCGATTAATCCAACAGATTGCGCTTTAATACGGAATGGTGGCGATACATTTTAATGCTGGCTAAAAAGCGCTTCCCTCCCCGCGGGCACCGAGAGAAGGCGGCTCTTCTCCTCTCATGGCGTAATTGAAAAAGATGGATCTGGCCGAGTGTTGCGCCGACGCGGCGGGCGGGCGGGGAATTAGACGGAGGAACGCGTGTCGGGGGATCATCGCGAGCAGCGGGAAAACATTGGAGGGAGGCATTTGCAATTTTATGAGCGCTTTAATGGCTTTCTCCATCATTCACCGATCGCGCCAGCTAATGCGCCGAGGTTCCGAGGACAGACGCTCGTTATTCACGCTTGTGCGCCGATTACCTCGTCGGGCCTGAATCGAGCTTGCCGTCCAATCGGGACGTGACGCCATGTAGTGGACAAGTCCTGCTGGACAAGGGACGCGGGATTCAGTCGGCTTCCTGGTCGACGGCAAATCTGGTCAGACCGGCCAAATAACCTTTGTGGTGAAGCAGCATGTGGCTCCTTATCAACTGCCCTTCCCGTATGATGCTCCATTGATGGAATTTCTACCAATGAAAGCTTTTGTGCTCCAGCTCAGAACTCACGTCGTATTTTCATCTCACAACATGACGCAGCGCAGTGAAAGGTTGCCGGGTTGCTGCGCGGCCCCCCGCTACCCGTCCGCCCCCCCTCAGCGGTGCGCTATAATCACGACTGTTGCGGTGTGTGATCCCGGCCACTCCCCATGGCGAGGGACGATTGGAAACACCGGGATGTGTGTGAGTCATGGACAGCCGGGGCTTCCTCTTCCTTAACCCGCCTTCTCCATCACACATGGCAAAGACGCTTGCATCTTTGGTTTCTCGCGCCACGCCTCTGTGATCAATATGGCCTTTCTTACCCTTCACCAATAGGGAAGCTCCGCATCCAATGCAGGAAGGGAATTACACCCCACCCCCGGGTGGCAGCTGCTCACAGGGCGGATTGAAAAAGTCAGCAAAGGCGTCCTGAATCAGAGAGGTGACCTATCCCCGATTGTTTGGCCGATTAAAAGTCCATGTTTGTCATTCTTTTCATTCGTCACAGCGTGGAGATAGATTTGAGCTGGAAAGCGCCGCGTAGCGTCATGGGAGACAGGCGGGGAGGGGACGTGTCTCCGTGGCAACAGCGACGAGCGCCAAATCTCGTACCTGCTATCAAACTTCACTGCCGTGCTCCACCCACGCAAGGCACAATGGCGGCGAGGGAACGTTCTGGCAACTTGGCATATGCCAGCTGTCACCGACGCCAACTTCAAATTGGCTAATATAAATATCGGGGATGTGATTGTCTTTGAAGGAGCCTGTATGCCAATATGGCAGGCTTTCTTTGTCTTGGGGAAGCTCAGTGAGACCCCTCCAAACCTGTAGGTGGCAGCGCTGCTCACGAGAACGGATCAAATGTTCCGTGCCTTATGAAGGACGATTTACAGCTTGCAATCATTTCAATGCGGCGCTAACATCGAGTCCTCTATTATATCGCTCCATAAACGATGAGTCACTTCAACCTGTCCGCTCTCCGACCTCCGCAAAGGTCACCGTGGTGCTTTGCAATATCAAAACTTTACGGCGGGAAAGAACGCTCCGCGGCGCTCGACGCTTCCAGCGAACTAACGCAACTCTTTTGTGCTCTTTGTGGCGACGGCGCATAGGCCGATTGGGCTCGGAAGCACCGATTGTGCAGGCGAACAAAACGCGCGTCCCCAGCGATGGCTTTCATTGAGTCAAATATCTCCCGTGTTGCAAAGGGCGGCCGGCAACAGCGGCCGCACAAAGCAATCAAAAGGACTTCATTGTATCGTCTGTAACAAGCACCCCCCCCCCCCCGAGCTGCCTGTGTTGGAAGTAATGAAGTACAAATACTTTGTTCTAATTACTTTTGCCGCTGGCTGAACAAATGCGATGCTTTATGCATTCTGCCTCATAATGAGAGCGAGAGCTCAAAAAGCAAAGCTTGCTTTGGCTTACATTGTCATCATAGAGAGGCAATCACATTTTCCGGACCTTTAATTTGAGATATGACTTAACATAGTTTGTAGCAAATTAAATGTTGCCCTTGATACTTTGACCCGAGCAGATCACACCCAGGAAAAAAACAGGTAAACCAAATGGTTAGCTACTTGCTACCTGAAATAATCCGCATCAATATTTACAATTATGGCTTTCACTTGGATTTTCTAATTTTTTTTTACGCTTTTTTTTTAACTTTGTCACCAAAATGTGCACTTTTGACTCTTTGAGTTGCTGGAAAGATTTTTTTATTTCTTTTAAGCAAACCTGAGTCGAAATGTGAAGCAAAAAGAAGCGAAGTTGTTATTCATCAGTTTTGCGCAGGGCATCGGGTCAACAAAAGTGAAGGTTCTGTCGGGAATGAAAAGATCCATTTGTACCTTGGGGAGCCAGCCAAAAAAAAGAAAAGGAAAAAGAAGGCGATTTGTGTGCTAAAGCGTGAGGCCCGTGCTCAGCCCCCATTTTAACTTGTCATCGGCAATTTAGCCGTGCAGATGGAATATTAAGTACATTCTTTTTAAAAGGAGGGGAAAAGCGCCGCAAAAAGGGAATTAATCCGCTTGCCTTCTTTATTTTGATAATGTTGTGTTTTTTTTCTTTTTTGTTTGCTGCGCTTCCTCCTCGCAGACGAGCCAATTTTTAATCCCAATTCATCTAATTGTACCTCAGAGTGCTAATAAATATTGTTATGAATTATTCAGGCACAGAGTGGGCTGATGACACAGTGAGCGGAATTCAAAGCACTAGAAACTGGAAAAGAAGGGGGGAAAAAAAAAGGGCACTGAATCCCCTCGGAATTTTAAAATAAGAGGAAGTGCCGAGTGGGCAGCACGGTGTGAAAGTGGTTAGCGTGTTAGCATGTTAGCTTCATTGAAAACTCAAAATTGTCCATAAACACGCATTTGTATTAGTTTTTGTGCGGCTACAAGTGATCTGTGTTGTTGTTTACGAATTTGTGACCACAAAATGTTGAAACCAAGTATTTTGTGGCTATGAATTTATATTAAATATTTTGTGCACACTTTATATCTAGGTGGCTTCAATTAAAGATTCCCCGTCTACGCCATGTCTGGGGTTCCATAAATTTCTGATGCGATGTTACATGCATAAAAATGTCATCGTCGCACCTGCTGCTCGTTTAAAGTGCACATTTTCATCCGCACTCTGTCTGTTTTCAAATGTTCTTCGTGTTCGGCACAGCTGGAGCTTTTACAAGCGGCTTCGTGGCAGCGGGTCCTCAGGGAGCGCCCGGGGATTAGGTTGCGCGGAGGCAGCTCCCGGCTCAGATCGCGGCACCGCTGAGCCCCGCTAATGGCCGCCGCTCAGGCCGGGGCCTCATTAGGGCAAGAGTGACACCGCCGAACGCCGGCGCGCCAGGCGTGATTACTTTCCAAGTTCATACGAGCTTTAGCCCGTCGTAATTTGCCCGGATCTCGCCCTACGCAAATGGACAAAAGACGGAAGGGCAGCCAAAACAAACTGCTTAATTAGCCCCGGTGATTATTCAAAACCACAACCATCCCCGGAATGCCAAAATTGGGGCTCAACACTTCAAGAACGGAATTAAAAAAACATCACCAGCTTTGTCCCATATTTGGCTTAAATATAATTTCAAGCCATAAATTAAATATAAATCCTGGCTCAGACACTTCTGGTTTACGTCAAAAGATTGCAATATTTTCTTTGTTTCCAAATTGCTTGTTAAAAACTGTAAATTGTCTTCACCGTGTTTGTCAGTAGCCTGTTAGTCGACCTGTTAAATGATAAACAATCCGTGCTGGTCGCCATGACAACGCCTTAACTTGTGTGACAGGCATCACGGCATGACAATTTGAAGAAATATGAAAGTTATAAAAGAAATTTCCCGGTAATCAGATTACCTCATAGGAGAGCAGGGAGGTAAAAATATATCTTCCTTTGACAAACGCTGTGATGGATGCGAGCTACCAAAGCCGCTCACGTGTGTGTGTATTTGTATGTGTGTGTGTGTGGGTTCAAAGGCAATATTAAGACAATCCATCACTGGTGTGCTTCCATTACTTATCCACCCACAATGCATCAATCGTCTTCATGAGACAAACGTACACGCGATACCATATTGCGGTAGGAATGAAAACACACAAAGACCTGCTAGCAAATATGCTAACATGTACCGTATGCTTGTTGTATAGTCGATGGTAATAAACAAAAAGTTTTCTTAAGACACACGTATAGTTGAGACGACGTACCTGCGCAGGCGTTGAGGCACGCGAAACGTCTGTGTCAGCCAAGACAGCCAAAGTGGCGTGAAGATGTCGTCTGGCGCCGACTGTCAGGCAAAAAGGTCTTGCGTCTGGCCTGGACGCTGGCCTTTAATTGGACAGGTGCTGACACTCAACGTTCTGTCTTTTTTTTTTTCGCTTTGTTTGTTTCCCAAGTTCGTTCACGCTGTCCGTCATCGCTAATGAATGATTAAAGAAGAGAGCAGAGCTTTGCCAAGGTCAAACAAAACCCATTTTGTCATTGAAGTAGGAGAAAATGAAAAGAAAACGGCCTTGACAAGCAGCGATTCATTCTGTTGAAACAAATTGCTTGACTTCAAAGTTGTTTTCATTTCATTGTATTTTCTATTTTGCTATTTTCTCACAGAAATGTTCTAACTAACCAAAAGACAATCTTAAAAACACTCAGATGGCGTCGCTCTTGTCTGCAATACCAAACGTGTCCACTCGGAGTGCTATGTCATGTCAATTGGGGAAAAAAGCATTAAAATCCGTCACGTGCAAACAAAGAAAAAAGAAAAGTAGTTTGTCGCTTGCCGAGTTAAATTTGCGCATTTGAAACAAAGGCTGTAAAAAATGTGCTGAGGTCAGGCGGGCTGGCAGGTATGCAAGGAATAATTGCTCAGCGCGTTGGCTCCACATGTGGCTAGCGCGCGTAGCGACAGCTGAGCACCGCAGCTGCTCGCCGAGCGGGAGAACATTTTGAAACGACGGACGCGCGGTCGCGCCGAGTGTCGGGATGTCGGCCCGCTCCGCAACTCATTAGTCAAGGTAGGAAGCTGGGCCAAACAGCTGCGGAACATTTTCATTCCCGCCCAAAAGCTTTAGGACGCCAGCTGCCCGTTTCGATCGCTTGCCGCATGACGCCAACACTCGCTGAATAATTGTCGTCCTGTCGCTCTCGACTCCGCCACGCTAATGTCGCCATGGCGCCGCAACCGCCGTCCTCCCATCCAAATTTTCGATGGGCGGAAAACCCCAAAAGAAAAGCCACTCGTGGAGTCCGCTAGCAACATGCTAAAGGGCCCGCCTTCAAGTCCCCACTGAAGGCTTGGCCATCAAATTGTCCATCCTGCCGCCGAGTTTCAAGGTATCCAACCTCCAGTGGCGGCAGACGCAAGCTGTGCAAACAATCCTCCCGCACGCGCCATCCCGCCGGCAGATTTACAGCCGAGTCTCGCTTCCCCTGGATTTGATTCTTTTTCGTCCCGTTGTTCATCATTTTTCAATTTTTCACTCCCGCACACCGGCGGCCATAACTCAGGACACCTTGTCGTGTGGCCGCCCCCCTCGGGGATGACGAATAAAGGGGCTGTTTTTTCTCGAGGGGGTCGTCTAAAGGGGGAGGGGTATAAAACCTGAGGCGCTCAAAGGCACCCCCACCCCCGCGGCCCATCGGCGGTGGGCGATAAGCAGGTGGGAATCAAGGGCACCGAGCGGGGAAAGTGACCTACAGTAGTGGGTCGTTATCGCCGGGGGTGGGAGGCCCACAGAAACTGAATCACGATATCGCCGCCATATTTTAAGTCACGTTAAGTGCAGTTGCTTCACAATTTGCACGAAGCTTTAGAAGTCATTCAATAAGACACAACAAGCGGTCACGTGTGTCCCGGTGTTGCTTCGCTTGAATTTCTGAAGCGGCGTAGTCGCTTTGTGTTCCGGCTGTGGTTGTTAGAGGCAGTCAACTGTTGTTGCGTTATATTGTGCGGAAGTGTGTGTCTGTGTGTGATGCCCATATTGTCGGTGAGGAGTGCGAAGAGTCTCCAGGGTTTGAGGGGAACGCTCATTAAAGCCTGGCGTCTACTCGCAACGTCGCCTCATCCTTCAGCGTCCCTTCGCCCCCCCCACCTCCTCATCTTCATCCTCGCCGCCTTCATCGGTGCTTCTCTATTTCCGTCTCGGCCATCTGTCTATGTTGTCACAACAAGCAGTAAGTTGTAAATTCACGTTGGGTCGTAGCGAGGTTTCCAGTCGCTTTATGTTCCGCAAAAAGATTTGTCGTCGTTTCACGATAACTTCGAATAAGCTGCGAGGTTTACGCTTTCTTTGCGTGCCTTTATTTTGAGTGGCGAGCTGTAAATTACCAATCACGGCTCAGCTTCAGGAAACTGGTGAGCCGTGATTGGTTGTGAGCTGAACCCTGGCAACTGTGATGTCATTTCAGCAAAATGGCCGCCAGCTGAGATGGATCAAGGCAGGTGCAGTAGTTTTCGAAATTTCGAAAATTTGGTTCTTGAACTTCATTTTTGGTGTTTCCTTTGCCCGAGTACGAAGGTAGCGTTACTTTAAGAGTCAAGCAAACTGCTTGCGTGTTAAGCCGCAAAGTTGTTTTTGTCGCTCGACATCTCAGCCATGAAGTTGAAAATTCCCACACCTGGAAGTAGTCTGAGACGGCATCATAAGCCGCTTGTTTGGGCTCTCGCTGGTCGACTTGCAATTAGGAGACGGGCGGCTTTTTGTTTCTGCCTCATTTCCCGCTTTGGAATTAATGAGGTGACTGCGCATGCACACGAGCACACACACACACACACACACACACACACACACACACACACACACACACACACACACCGCAGCTTTAAAGGATCATGCCTCGTAAATAAATCCCCCACTGATCCCACAGTCAACACTCACTCCATCCCGCTAACAAGTGTGTATGTGTGTGTGCATGTGTACGTGTGTGTGTACGCGCATGTACACTCCAATCACTCTTTTTTAAAGATGAGAGCTTGTGAAGGATAATTGGTGTAAAAGCCCATCTTGAAGCTGATGTAAAAATTACATTTTCTCATCTTGTTGATGGCCGTGGTAAAACAAGCCAAGAAAAAAAAAACCATTTCATTCAAACAAGAGCTTGTGCGTTAAATCAAATCATAAGAAATCAGCTGGAATGTCAAATAAATCCACCGGCTGCTACATTATTACATCCAGCAAGATTTCATAAAAGTCGACCCAAAAACCGATCTTGGAAATTGAAATTTCGAACCCAAATTTGACCCCTGAACCCTGTTTTGAAAACCTAAAACAAAATCTTTCCGTGGCGGTGAAGTAAAAGCCCCCAAAGACGTTGCGCCACCTGAAATGTTGGCGATCATACCAAGTTGTTGCGCCCGTGGCTAGTTATCCATCACACAGACAGGTGGCGCTCTCTCAGCTTGATTACCGCTCGCCAGTCAAACGTTCCAGCCTGCGGCGGCAGCGGACTCTGGAAGGCTAAATGATGCCCCCTCAGACGTCCCCCCCCTCCCTCCCATAACCCGCCTCCTGCTCCCTGTGTGATGCTCTCACTGCATGATGGATGGCCTGTTTACTCCACACACAACACACAGACACACAGACACACACAGCGTTGTAAACACACACACAAAGACACACAGTCGTACATCACGGCAGCTGAGGTGTGCTGGAGTGTCGCCTCCGTGAAGGCCAAAGCAAGTCTGGAGTCTTTACGAGCCCAACGTTGGGTCGGGGAAAAGTAGCCAATATGGATTTGTTGTTTGATGGAAAAAGCGACGGCTAAAAACACAAAACAGGTTCAGGGTTTAAAAAGTGAAAAGCAAGTGAGAGGCAATGATTGCAATGCCAGCCAGAAGGCGCTTTGACGTCATTTTTTATTTGCTGTCAAAATGGCAGCAATTTGAAATGGATGACATTAGAGCTTCTCGTTTCTTCTTGAATTCAGAAAGCAGACTGTCCGGCACAAAAAAGGTACAAAAGCAAATGGTGAGCGTATAAACAACTTCCTGGCTGGAGACTAATGATGTGCTTTTTTTTTTTTTTTACCACCACACCCAAAGCGGAGAAGCGCTTTGATGATGGAGGACGGCGGCTGACATATAAAAAGACACAATCCCCGTGCTGGCATCCCGCCCCTCCCTTCGCTGATCCCTCCATCCCCCACGAGATGTTACCCATTTCTCCTACTACATAGTTATGTTATCGCCATGGCAACCCGTTGTTATCTCATTTTTTAACTGTGTCGGCCGAGTTCAAACTGAAGGCAACGGAGACGCCTCGTGATGCTAAGCGCCGGCCAATAAAGAGCGCGTTAAAATAGTGAGCATGGCAACAGTGCATCATTTGAAACCCTACCCCGGTCTTGAAACCCTAACCTAATATTCAAAGCCCAACCTACGCTTTCCATTTGCCCAACTTTGGAAAATGGCCAAAAAGTGTCGACGTGCGATCGGGCGCGGCCGGCCTCTTATTGTCGCAACCAGCCAGGTGCTCTTAATCGTCCCATCCGAGCGGATTGCCGGCGTAATCCTCGCCTGTGTCGCCAGTTTGATTTGTCGGCCACATGCTGGGAAACGAGCAGAGATGTGCCGTCTGACTCTCTTTTCTTTTTTTCCAAAAACGTATTTGGGAAGACTGAGAAAAAGCCGACCTACTTGTAATGTCACGTAAGCCAATCTGCATAAGAGCATTAGCTAAATGTCTAAGATGGAAATGTATGGAAATGGTCAATCACTCCCGTCTGGCAGCGCATTATCTCCGGTGACGAGCTTCCATTTAGCCCGCGTAACCACTCAAACGATTAGAAATAAATAAACAAATAAATAAAAATTACCCTAATGTGCCGTCTTGTTGTGTTTAACAGAGCACCCCGGCTTCACGCAAAGCAAGCAAAACACTCTCGCTAATTCCTTGTCAATCGACTTCGCACCTTACTGCTTATGACTTAACTCGTTCACTGCCATTGACGACTATAGACGTCAAAGATGCCTTTTAATTGGGCTATAGCTTACCGTGTCGCTTTCTGCAAATCAACTAAACCGCCAAGCTATGGAACAAGCAGTGGATGAAAGCGAGCCCACATTCGCTAGTACGCGAGCATCAGTCTCAGGGCTACGGCAGCTGCAGCTTGTGATGTTCCAGCATTTGTCGAGTTTTTTTTTTTTCTCATGTCCCTTCGTCGCCTCCGGAGGGTCGTTGCGCCCACTCTGCCCTCGTCTAATCCCGCCTGTCCGAGAAAGATAGAGGCAGGCGGGTGGCAAACACAATCAGCCGCCTTTCACACACGCTTAACGGGCTTTCGCGCTTGTTGGACAAGGCCGAGTGCGGAGGCGGGCGGGGATGGCTTTAATAGCCGGCCCGGCGCGGAGGGCGGCCAAAATAAATAAGCGCTGACACCAAAAGTGTCACAGCAGTCCGCTTGGCCTCCGTCCGCCGCGTCGGCACGGCGCCGCTCATCGGCCGCCGCTGTTCCCATAAATCACTCCCTCCCGGGCTCGCTACATTAATTCCGCCGGGCCCCGCGGGGGCCGACTTGCTACTAGCACTGATCTGCATGAGGCGCTAAATGATCTGGGAGGCCCCCTGCTAGCAGAACCTGCCCCCTCCCCCTTCAGTTGCTTCCTTGCGGTGTTAGCTGCGCGGAATCGCTAATGTGCCGGTCTAATGGCACGTACCAATGACATGCTTTTGGCAAGGGGGGGGGCAGAAATGAAGAAAAGTTAGTTTGCATCCTCATCGTGTCGACTCTTTGCCGAGAGAATCGAGCGCAGATAATCTCTCCCGGCCAGGGCGCGTCTATGTAAGCCGCATCATCCGGTATGCCTTTCAAAGGTGCAAAGTGGCGTCTGAGGGGAATGTCAACGCGGCAAATCCACATCAAGGCGACATCTCGGGCGAGCATCTGATGGCCGAGTCGGTCCGAGCACATGCTTGCGATTAAGCTGCCGCCATCTGAGCGCCGCCGCCCCGCCCTGCAAAATTTGGCAGGCGTGCACTGTGGATATCGTCACGTCTTTCTTCTGAGGGGCTTTTCCAGCCAACCTCTTGGCGGATTACCCGCCGCTGCCTCCCCCCCTCCCTCCCCCTCTTTTAAAGATCACAACTCCTCCGCTCGAGGTGAGGTTGCCATTGGTATGCGCCACCCGGAATGCCGCTGGGAGATTAAGGTGGGATGACAATGCCAGCCAGAATTCAGAGATGGCCAGTAAAATTTGATTGCTTCTCCGTTGGCTAGTAAACACACACACAAAAAATGCTTGCTGGGAGAAGCGGTCCCACACACTTCCGTGAAATTTGGCAAGCCGACCAGGTGAGGGACTCAAAGAACCCCAGGGAAGAAAAAAAAATGTTTTTGTTGATGTCCCTACTAAATTTCACGTGGCTAAGTGAAACTGGCTTCCAAAGGAACATTTTCTCGAGATGATGACACCGAATCGTCGAAGCGCATGAAGATCATTTTTACCGGCTAAAGCGTGCGTGACTTGCTGCGAGCGCGGCGGAGAATGTCTTAATTAATTATCAGGCGTCCGGCACACTAATCTGTCGGCGTTGTGAAGTCCTTGTCCTTCCCATTAAGTGCCACTCACGTTATCTCCTAATCAAATTAGGCACTTAATTGCGCTCCTCCCTTGACGGATCTCCTGTTTGCTGGTGGGGGGGGGGGGGGGTACATGACTCGCTTTTACACTGCGATATATTAACGAAAATATAATCAATACAAACGTCCAAGGCACGGCTCGAAGCAGAATCTGAGCTTCACATAGACACAAACAAATGAGCAAAATGATCTTTCAATTGAAATATTTATGTCTTCTAAAGTGTCCATAAAGTAGGCATGACTCGCCGCTTTTATTTATTTTTTTTAAATAGAAATTTCAAGGCTCAAGAGTTCCGCTTTTTTTCTTCCTTCTGTCGCTTTGCTCGTCCTTGGAGATTGTCAAGATTCAGCGCTTGTGAGCTCGCTCCACTTTGCAAATTTCCGCGAAGATTTCTCCACATTGTCACGTCGTCTTAAAAGCGGTTTGCCAATAAAGCCTCGCGCCGTGCAGCTACTTCCTCGCGCCTTGTCATTGAAAAAGCTTTGCGACATGGAAATGATTACCTGCGAGCGAGCGCGTGGCTTGCTAGCAAACAGGAAGCAAGGACAAAGAGGGCGTGTGGATGACTTAATGGCCGCTTTGATGGCTTCTCTGGGCGAGCACCACGCCGGCGGGGGCAAGCAAACAGATGAAACCCGGCGCGGGAGGCATTAAACGCACCAATAATCTATAAATAAGCATCCGGGCGCAGATAGTTTATCGCCGTGCCGAGGTTGTTTGGCCGCCCCTCCTCCGCCGTCGTCGCGGACGCGTCAGCAGATAAACCGGCGGGCGCGAGAGATTTAGACGACGTCAGGTGACGGCGGGGCGGCTGCTCGCCGCCAGATAATCCCGCACAAAGACGATCCTTCAGGGCGCCCGCCCTGCACGTCGGTGGACGCTGCCGCCGCCGCGTTTGTCACGTCAGGCGTGGGCTTTAATTAGGGTGGCGGATTGAAGGGGGCTGCGCGCGGGCGGTCCGCAGATCCGCCGCCCCTCGCAGGACCCCGCGCTCTCTGCGCGCTTAAGATAATAGAAGCTGCCGAGCGCTGTGTTAATTGAGGGGAGATAAAGGGCGGCGGTGGTTGGAAGGGGGGCGGAGGGCGGACTACCTGATTAGAGGCGCTGTTTGGCTTCCATGACGGCCAGTCGGCCGCTATGTAATGTCAAACACCGCGGATGAGGAAAAGTTTTTCGAAAGTCACTTGCGTGCTTCGACATGAAAAAGTGGAGCGAGGAGCCTGGACAATGGCGACTCAATTCAGTCAGTCTGGGTGGTGTGGCGGACCCTGTGGGGGCGTGGCCTACCTGACTGGAGGTGCTGATGTTTGGCCTCCATCTCGGGATCGTGACAGCCGATCAATCTGTCATCGGGCTTGACATAGGGAAGGTACCGTAAGGCGACGCGTCAGATGTGACTGGTGAGGAGATGAAGATAAAGCACGTCAAGATTTTAAGACTTTTTGGGGGGAAAACTCTGAAAGTCACTTTGACATTGGAAAGTTGAGGCAGGAACCTCAGCGGTGTCCTCGTTTTACACCCGAGTTTGTGAAGTCAGACAGACGTTACGCAGGGATGAGAGGAACTTTTATTTCTTTTATGACAACTAAGTGTACATTTGGACCAATGTGTCCATTTTCAGGTTTTGAGCGTGATTAAAGGCATGGTGTGAACGAATGCTGCACGAATTGCGATGTAAGCTGAGGTGGGCTGGGGTGGGGAGTCGGGGTTGTTGCGGTAGTGTAAGACGGGTGAAAAAAATAATGAAAGGAAAAAGAGTTTGAGCAGCTTGTGTAATTGTCGGAATGCTTGGGACTTTTTTCATTTCATTCAGACCTTCCAGACACACTGGAGTGAACGCAGGAACGGACAGGGTGAGGGTGCGCGTGGAGGGAGCGGGAAGGGTGCGGCGGTGTGAGCGGAAGGGAGATCCGTCAGTGAACGCACACAAACACACACGCACGCGCGTAGACGTGTGAACACACCTTCCTCCGTGTTACTCGTCGGGCGATCGCTACCCCGCAGCGTCGGAATCTGTCAGCGGCGTGAAACTCACACGCAACAGCATACGCGTGTACTTTGTCGGGACATTGATGCAGATACTAAGGGTGTGTGCGCGTGAGATTAAATGACACTGTGTGTGTTACTGTGAAAGCAAAAAGTGTGTGGGTGACTGTTAGTGAAGTCGTGCGTTTGTGTGCATGTGCGTGTTTGTGTGATCATTGTGTGTGAACGATTCTATGTAATCGGAGTGTGTGTGTTCGTGTGCGTTGAAAGAATGCGTGTGTAAAAGGTATGCGTGTGTGTTTGTGTCTGTGTGTGTGGTGCTGATGATGAGGCAGGTGGACTGCGCAGCAGAGCTGTCAGCAGTGATTGTAAGTGCAACCCTGCGTGTGTGTGTATGTGCGTATATGTGTGTGTGCGCGCGCGCAGACACACGCAGTTCTCTTAACACCCTCCCTTCCGACACACGCGCACACGTTCTTACGCAGACGCACATTCCTGGAGGATTCCTTCATTTCTTTATTTGTGCTGCTTTGGATGCTCCCTCCTCTTCCTCCTCCTCTCTGTCTCTCTCTCGCTCTCTCTCCGAGTCGACTTTCCATTCCCCCCTCCCGTCTTCCCATCGAGCGTGCGGCAACTCATCTGCGCGTCGGCTCGGCGACCCTCCGACACCGTGAGTATTCTCATGCTAACGCTGCCGCAGCGTTCTCCGTTGGCCGGCCGATTCTCAAGACAAAGCGAGACGGATAACCGGAGGAGGATGAGCGGGAATTACGCTCGTCGCCGTTCTGGATGAAGCGAAGGGGGCGTTGTGTGAGTAGTTGCGCGACCGTGACTAGCGCCCTTCTTTTGACAAGTGCTGCGTGTGTGCGTGGAGCAACTTGCCGTTCATTCATCCGCCACTTTTCCCACTCGCGAGGCTTTTCCCCTGCCGTGACATCACTTCCTGTTCACATAGGAGCGGAATCCCGTGCGGGCATTTGCATTCTGAGCTGGATTTAGTCGAAAAAGTGACTTTTTCATGCCCAATTGTCTGTTGCGAGTGGGGAGATGATGATTGTCAATGAACTGTTGTGGCCCTGCTGTGACGTTACTGTGGGATCAATTTGCATAATCCCGCCCCCACATCCGTTTTATCTGCAAAGGTAAATTTAGAAACAGTAATTTTTATTGTGTCATATAAGAGGGCCGGCTTTGATTTACCTGTCATGACATCACTTCCTGTTCACGGGGAAAAGAACTTGTCCTGAAACATTGAGTTCACACTTTGCCTCTACTATTGTGATCTCACAGTTGGCAAATATGGACCGCCCCTTTGTTTCTTTTTGGAACATAGCAGCAGCTCATATGTGTGCATGCCGTTACACAGCAGTCACGGCGGCCCCACACGGTGACCCTCGATTATCCGGCCCACCGCGTGTTTGTGTGGGCACAGCAAGATGCTGATCTGCCGCCCTGACCACAACCTCTCTGGCTCTCCGCGACCCCACTTGCCAAAACATGAATCCTCACCCGTCAGGGAGTGTGCTCGTGGCATGCTAGTGGCAGCAGGCAAACTGAACTGTGTGAGTTTAGCAATTAGCAAGTGCTATGGTGTGTGCTGAAAGTTTCCCAGGTTGTCCACACTTGTGTTGAATATTCTTCTACTCGTGAATACACTCAAAATGATCACTATGAAAAGGTAGTAGTAGTTATCAGTGGCTCAGCTTCTCGCCAATTAGCGAACAATTAGCAATTATCGTCCCCGCAGACTATCGGAGAGCAACGGCCCTCTTTATTCTAGAAAAGGGAAAAAAAATGACAAAGATGGAGTTAGCCCACTCTCGTTGTCAGCGTCATTTACTTTCTGAAGGGTCGCAGCGTCCACGACGAGCAGTGGCCAATTAGCCGGCAATTAGTGATTAGCTGCAGACATGAGGCGTTCAATGCGCTTCGGGCTGGAGGAGAAAAATAAAATGCAAGAGAGGCTGCGCACTAATTAGTGGGGCTGCTATGAAGGCTGTGCGTGTAAGGTTCCTTTAACGCACTTCAAGAAGAAGACGAAGGAGCGTCTTTCTGGGGCGAGCGCAGAGAAGAAAAAAATCAGGCGTTTAGCTATTTATAGAACGCCTTTCCAAGTTGTTGCCTGGACTGCTTATTTTGCCTTCAGTACAAAGTCATTAAAGTATCATCATTAAAAAATCGACAATGTTTATAAATACAGTGCACTTCTGTTTGAATCTAAAAGTGTAGATCTTAGTTAGAATCCCAAACTTGAGTTGAACCCCTGCTTTCAAACCTGAACCCTATCTAAAAACCCTACTCTAAGAAATCTGTCTTGTTTGAAACCCTACCTGGATTTTCAAGTATGCTTTCAAGCTTGAGTTTGGCTTTCAAACAAGAGTTAGTGATTAAGCTTTCAAGATCGGGTCAAGGGTTTGAAGTCAGGATTCAGCCAGACTTAGTTTCCAAGTGGGCTTTTAAGGCAGGGTTAAGGTTTGAAACAAGCTACAAATTAAATTTCACCCTGGCTAATGCCGGCGAGGAGGTGATGCATTTTTTACAAGGTGAGCTCGTGTTGAGGAAGAAGAGAGGGAGGGAGCGGGAGAAAAGAAGAGAAGGTGTAGGAGTCAGAGCGGCTGCATGAAAGCGCAACAATAAGCGACCGTTAGCAGCCGCGACGTTTGCCGCGTTTGGCCGCAACCCGCCGCACCGCTGGGAAATTTGAAAGAGAAGCAATTTCGCATGCACACAATGAGGGGGCGGTGTTTTGTGCCTTGGGTGTGTTTTTGGTGCTTTTTTTGCCGCAACTTTAGGCAAGGTTTGAAATTGGAATTTGGTGATACTTTGACATGCCACAAGAGGGAGCCTGTATACCATCTACTAGGCATATTGTGGCCCAAGTGTCAAAAACATTTGCTGACTCGGCAGAAAGCACCAAACAAGTCCTTCGATCCAATTTTTTGGACTGTCGAGTCAGGCCTCGCCACCCCGGGGGGCTGCGTCAGGTGTTGGGTGCCCAGCCGAACGGCGGCCCCCCCCGCTGTCAGCGCCTGCTATATTTAAACTGGAGGTCACCTGTTGTGGAGCGCCGCTTTCAACAGCGGGGCAAAGGTCGCCGGTCTTGATTGACAGCCGGGGGAGCGCCCGGCCCGCTGGCGGCGGCGGCGACTGCTCCGACTTCTTCTGACTCAGTGCTGACACACGCTAAGAGTGGTTGCATCAGCATGGAAAGTAGACTTTCAATTTAGACTTAGGTTCTAACGATATCCAGGTTTCAAATTAGGAAGATTGGGCGAATGTTTTCCAAGATGGTTGCGGGGGCGGTTGAGGGAGGAGCGTAAAAAAAACCTAGAATGATGTTCTGCCGGTGACCTCGGCCACGCTCGGCTGAAAACGGAATGTCAAAAGTTGCCGGCGTCATTCTTCACTTGATGGAAGCAAATCCCCCTGAAGGACGCCGCGTCCTTCGCCGCTCGAGCGGAGGAAGCGGCAAGATGGCTTGCTGGACTCTCTCCACCCCGAAAGTATTGGGACGCCCCTCTATTCTATCTGTCAGTTTGTCTGAGTGTATTTGGAATGCTGTAGCACCCCTGCCTGATCATGATAATGGTTCCTTCCAGTTTCTTTCCAAACAGACTGCCACTGAGCCACCCTGTTCGGTTTTCCTAAAAGCGGGATTAGCCATAGGATTAACAGTCCTTTTGATGAACTTTCTATATTTTCATCTCCTTAAAAGCTTCCCAATCATTTTTTTGGGCTCCATTTATGGGCAACGGTTCCGGCAAGCTGTTGCGTGTTGAAGCGGTGTTGGCACAAATTGGCAGGCTGTTTTGTTTTCGGGAAATGTTGGCAAGTTTCCATGGAAACCTGCCAGCAGGAATTAACGGCAATTGGCAGGAATTTATGGGATTAATATCTGCAAGTGTAACAAAAAGGTTAAGTTGACTTCAGTAATAATTTTTGTTGTCTGCATTTTGCTTAAATCAAGCAGGTGTTTTATCGCTGCCCTATCCAACCTCTGCTATAGTTGAGATTCATCCTTGATTATTTTAAATATATTAAACGGATCAATGAAATATGTCTGTCATTAATGGTAACCTTAACATCTGATGCGCCAATTTTGCAGGATGTTTGTCTGAAAAAGTTGACAAAGTTTTTTGCTGTGTTTTGTGTGAAACACTTTCCAATACCCGCTAGTTTGATGTGTCTGATGTGCCAATTTTCCTGGATCTCTGCGTGAAAGAGAGGTCAGAACTGTCTTGCTTGCCTGGGTTCTGTGTGAAGGAAGTGAACTGTCCCGCTTGGCTGGGTTCTGTGTGAAGGACGCAGCCGAACAAAAGCTAGATCGAATGCCTCAGCTTTTGCATGATCTGTGTGAAACAAGTGACGGAGGCAGATGTTGTCCTCATTTTCCAGATAAGTCCCCTTGAGACGTTAAATCCTTTCCCTCCCCATTTTTACTAACGGAGGATTTTTCCTCCTTTTATCAGCGCTACTTCACACATGCTAAATGTCATAAGGACCCTAGTCTGTTTTGGGCACTAGCATCTGCCGCACCGTCAGGATCACTTGGCATCTTGAAATTTGGTAGTAATGTCTATCATGAGTAGACCCGCAAAAAAGGTCATGCCTCAAAACACACGACGACTCCGCCATTTTCATCTGGCGCGGCTTGCAATCTTCTCATCACATTTGTATGATGTTCTTGTAGCGCTCGCTAACCTGCTGCCAATTCATCAGCTGTCCGTCCTCCGAGGCAAAACCACTGTTGATTGTGCATCAACATTCCAGCAAAGTGCTTGGTCGCTGTCAAGACGCCTTACGGCTCATCGCTGATGAAGATTTCAAGGCAAACACGCTATTGATCGACTGATTGAGTCTGACAGCGGCTTGCGATTATGCTGACGTGGCCAACATTCTGATGAGCCCCGTCGTTCATTAGTGTGCGCAAAAAAGTCCAATAGACAAAATGTTTGGTGTTTCAGTACGCGGCCGAGGTGTCGATGAGATGACGGTAGGACAACATGGCTGCCCCGGCAGAGTGTTGCCGTGACAACGGGCTGATGCTACGCCGCCGCTTCGCATTCGTCCACCCACGCCCGCCGCGCGGCTCTTTGCACTTGGTGGCCTTTTGTTTCCCTTCCGCGGTTTGCGGGAAATAAAAACAGACTGAAAGTCTCACTGTCACACTTTTTGAATCAGTTAAGAGTTGGCACCACTTGAGTGCACTTAGCAAGTAGAAAGTCAAACGTCAAAAATAGAAAAACATATCCCATGCCGTTGTCAGTCAGTCATCATTTCCTTCATTGTTGAAAGTGAGTGAAACAAAATCTTCCCCTGTGAGAAAGTTTCCCACCGATGGCTTTTCTTCTCAGCCTTCATGAATCTATTTTTTTTTCGGACATGCTGGTGTCGATCGATGGCGTGTTAGCGCGCGTGCGAGGGCGGCGTCACCTCTCAGTTAAGGCAGCGCCGGCCTCCTCGGGGCCCACGCTTGTGCTCGGACAGATGGCCTCTGAGTTAGCGGCTGACACGGTGGACGGTGGCTGAAATTTCGCTGCTCCGACGGTCGCCCGAGGTGGAGGCAGAGCGCGGCGAGGGCGGTGGCGTTGCCGTCTGCATGCTAACGCGGCAGACGCCTGAAATGCATGCAAGTACAGCGATCTTTCGCGTCTGCAGTTACATTTCCAGGCGCACTCCACCCACTTTAATGTCACGTCCAAGAACCTCTGAGGTGCAGTCTCGCAATTCTGAACATCAAAAACCTAATTGGGTTCTTGAAGTTCCAGAAAAAACGAGCAAATTTAAAACTCGTGGAACTTGACTTGTAATCGCTGCTTTGACATGGGACGACCTTCTGGCTGCGTGACAGCAACACAAGTGTTTCAATTAATTCAATTCGCTAATGGTTTGTTCCAAGCAGATGCTAACATAAATAGCATGTAGCTGAAAGCATTATAGCCAACAATTAGCATGGAAATGAGTAGGGAAGCTCGCCAGCGAGCCGCGAGTAAGCTAGTGAGCGACTACTCGGACTTCATTTCACTTGTCTGGCTTTATTACACGCGGCTCTGTTGTTTTTACAACTTCATGCGTTGTGTTTGATGCTATGCTATATTTATCATGTGCGAGGTGTGTTATATTTTGGCGGGCTCCTTCCTGGGCCCGGGCTGTTGTGTTGTGAGTTATTGTTGTCGGCGGCAGGCCGGTCGCGGCTCTCCCGAAGTGATTAATTTGCGCTGCTTGTCATTAGCCGAAGCCGTTAAGAAGAATTATTGCTCATCTGGATGCAAATAGTGATGAATTGCGGCCGGCCGCGCTCCATTTGTTCTAATGGAAGTTCTGCCCGGCTGCTTCATGCCGCCGACGCGCCGGGTCTCGTCCGGCTCCGCCCACTTGTCGCAATTTGGAGCCAGTGGGTGCACAAAATGGCAGCACCGGTCATGAGGCGACCCATAAACGTCTCGCAAACTCACGGCTGAGAAGACACGGCAAGTCTGCCATTTTGCTTTGAAGCCACCATTTTGGGATCCTTCAAAGATGAACTTGACATTAAGTTTATTTCTACCGAGCAGCTTTAACGTTATTTTGTGACGGCTTTTTCTCACTTGTCAAGAAGCGATAGAAGGCTGTGTTGCTTTTTATTCTGTCTTCAATCCAACCTGTCACGTTTAAAGACCTTTTCATATCAACGCCATTGAGATATGATTGAAAGACAAGAGCGTGGTGTCATTGCAATTTAGGACGCACGGATCAGATTGGACGTATCAATCAGAATTTCCTGCACACCAGAACCAATCAGGACTCAAAGCCCTGCGTCTTCGGCCTCGACAGCGAGAGCTCTGTGCATCTGATAGCGCGGCTCGCACCTCTGCGCTGTTGTTGTTTGTCTTCCCGGCCGCTGTTGGGGGTTCGCTTTCAACGTTGAGTGACAGATGGCGGCCATTAGTGTATATTCCATGCATCTGTTGCAAGCCGCTAATTTACCTCATTAGAGGGGAGAGCATAGAAAGGCGGGGGGGGGGCGTGTGGAAGCTTTTTATTAGTGGGAGTGTTAAACATGAGGAAGGAGAAGGATGGGGGTGCCGCAGAGATGTGAGTGGCAGCTGTTAAACTTTACACCCGTGGAATGGAACAAGTACACAAGTACGCCACTCATGCTAGCTTTCAAGCTAGTTTCCAAGCTAGCATTGGCAGCTTTTAAATAAACATACCCATCAACACCATTACTGTCACAGCTCGATTTTTTTTTTTTTTTTGTGGTCAGACATGAGCGGGCAAAAACAAAAAGTGGATGAGAAAGTTCCAGGCCAACAGCTGGAAAGCGACGGCGTCAATGAACCTCGCAAAAGCGTCTTCAGACGATTAACTCGACCGTGCTGCGCTTTGTTTCCGTTTGAATTCACGTCTGTGTGCGAGCGGACAGATTGTGAGCAAGGAAAAGGAATTCCACAAAAAAAGAAACACAGACTCACACACGCAGAAAAAAAAAGAGAGAAGGAAATTAAATAGCACAAATCCGCACATTTTAATTAAAGCTTTAAGGTCTGCAGGAGCGTGCTGAGGCTTTATCCCGCGACAAAGTAGCGCACAATGACATGCTAAAGCTCATTCTGACTCCTCTCTAATTATCTACGAAATACGCCAAAAATCACACTTTTTCACTCAGTTAGTTTGGTGCTGAACATTTTTCCAAAAAGTGGGTCAATTTGTCTGTTTGATTACTTTGAAGACTAACGTAAGCGGTAAAAACTTTCTGTCATTGCACATATACAGATCATGGCACAGAATTTTGTTAATTCATCATAAGACACCACCAACTTTTGAAATTCTTGAATGTTTTGTGTAAATTTAGAGTCACTGAAAAATTTGCAGGCGGCTCGGTGGAGCACTGGGTAGCACTGGGTAGCACTGGGTAGCACTGGGTAGCACTGGGTAGCACTGGGTAGCACTGGGTAGCACGTCCGCCTCGCAGTTAGGAGGGTGCGGGTTCGATTCCACCTCCGGCCCTCCCTGTGTGGAGTTTCCCCGGGCCCGCGTGGGTTTTCTCCGGGCACTCCGGTTTCCTCCCACATCCCAAAAACATGCTTGGTAGGCCGATTGAGCACTCCAAATTGTCCCTAGGTGTGAGTGCGAGTGCGGATGGTTGTCTCTGTGTGCCCTGCGATTGGCTGGCAACCGGTTCAGGGTGTCCCCCGCCTACTGCCCGTTGACGGCTGGGATAGGCTCCAGCACGCCTGCGACCCCCGTGGGGACTAAGCGGTTCAGAAAATGGATGGATGGATGGAAGAAAAATTTGCTTCTCTGTGGGTGTGGTCATGTGACTGCCCGGCTCTGTTTGATTGGTCACTGGGAATCAGCAGTGTCACGGACGAAGTCTCTGATTGACAAAAACAAAACAAAAAAACCCAACAATTTGGTCAATGTAAACTAAACAAAACCTAAACCTAAGAAAATCTAGGAAATCTGCTATTTGACTTTCAAGTCAGCATTTTTGGGTCATTTTGTCCATTTACAGGGGTCCGCCAATAAGAACGAAAAAATTGAAGAGCCCAATTCTCCTCATTTTAATGAAAGTATTCAAGTCTGTGCGCACACGCTGAGGACAAAGTAGCACGCGACGACCCGCTCGGCCTTATTATGAGCACATTTTTTAATTGCTTCAGCCAAACACTTTTCAGTCAGTCGGTGAGTCCGGTGGCCAATGTTTTAAAAAAGTGTGCCCGTGCGGATTTGCGAGGCCGACACTCAAACTCCCTCCAAGAGAGTTGAAGCACGTCTTTGTGAATTTAAGCAGATTTGCTATCAGGACTTCTTTTTTTTTTTTTTTCTTCAATTGACCTGGCGGCCTGCCCGAAGGATTTAACCTGGCCGCCAGGAAAATCCAATATTTCTCCAAGTTATCGTCCAATCAAGGCAGCTGGACTGCGAGTGAATGTGTGTGTGTGTGTGTGTGTGCGCGCGCGCGCGTGTGTGTGTGTGTGTGTTTGTGTGTGTGTGTATTTGCGCACGATGACCTGCAACCACTTTGAGAACGATTCTTTTTTGCTTTCGTTCTTTTTTTTCCCCACTCATCAACATGTTTGACATGCAGTATTTTCACACTTAGATCATGAACAAAACAAGTGGCGAGGCCACCAGTTGCCATGGTTACCTTAACCAACTCTGGAAATAAACAGCCCTTTTCTGCACACAGTTTTTGAATGAAAACAATGATGCAAGATTCTATTTTTTACACAGACAGCAGCATTGTTGTTCATAAAATATATAAACATTATGTAAACAATTCTAGATTGGATCCACATGCTGTTTCACCAAGTCAAAGGCATTATCTGACCTCTGGAAGCTGATCACAGTGGCGGAAATTTAATTTCAACAGACGACAGTTTGGGTTTGAAAGTGTCTTTTCATTCCTAAGTGCCGCGATCTTTATCTCCGTCGCTGCAATCTTTATGCACATGCACGTCGACGCCAACGCTGTCTCCCCACTCGCCCGAGGCCGCCGAGCATCAAAGCGGAGTCTACGCCTGCTGTGACTCTATGAGCACAGATGCAATTTTTTGGGGGTAATAGGTCACGGCTAGGTTACCCTTTTGTGAGACTGACTGGCGTGTGCGCGTGTAACAAAGATATATAGTTTTTCAAAGTTGCTATTATGGTAGCTCTCTGAGCAGAGGTTGTCTCATTAAGTCAGTGCCGGACGTTATTAGCGTTACAGGTTGACCTTACTTTCACATTTATAGATGACATCAGAATATTTTTATTTGAATCATGGACTATTTTGCCACCAAAATCCCATTTTCGGCCTTGTTTGTACTGTTTTATAGTTTTGAGACCTAGCAAAAATATTAGCATTAAAAATAATTTTCTGCATGTCACATCAAATGCTCTTTTGGTCACAATTGGTTGTTTTTGGTGACACTTAAGACCAGAAAAAGGAGAACTTTGGCATTAGACCACTAATGCTAATCCCCCAAAAAACAAAATTCCCTAGATTTCATTGCATCCGTAAAAGATGAAATCACTCAAAATGACCAAAAGTTAGCCCACTCGACTTCCAAAGTAATTGTGTAATGCCATGTTTATTATTGTGCCGGTTGTGCGGCAAAAATGAAAAAAAAAAAAATGAAAAAAAATATGCTATCGGCAGTGGTGTTGGCGTTCAAAGAATCAATCCGATATAAGTTTGTGTTCAAGTTTCCTCGCCAAACTTCTCTGAGCCCCGAAGCAAATGTACAGCACGTCTCTGCCCCGACACTGAAGAATTCACTCCGTTTCGTCAACAACAGCTCATCCAGGGAGAGAGAGGGGAAAAAAAGTCTTCATTTTTTATTTGTTTCATGAAAAATCTTCACACCACTTCCTCTTTTTGTGTTTGTGTGAAAGTTGCTGTGATGTGATATCACAACAATCGTATTCTTCTGCGGCGAGACGTTGGTAGCTATTAAAAAACAAAACTGTGAGCAAAATTTGGTTTGACCTGCATTGTGGCCAAATGTTTGTAAACACCCACATGCTTGTTTTGTCACAGTGTTGCGAGTAAAAAAAAGCAACAAACAAGTTTAAAAAAACAATAAAGGATTACTTTTCACCTTTCCCCCGACGCAGAATGAGTTTAATAATAAAAATACATATATATATTTTTTAGGCATCTCTCGACTCCTACGATGAACATAAACATGAGGGTGTGTGTGCGCGTATGTCTTGCTTGCTCGCATGCGTGCGCCAACGGGCGCAGCTTGCGTCTCAGCGTGCGCCAACATTCCCGTTCTCAGCGTGCGCGCCGGCTGCGCAGCTTTCACCCGAGGCCAAAGGAATGTCCTCTGCTTTTCCTCGTCCTCCTCACAGCTTCCCCCCTCCCACGCTCCCTCGCTCGCCCACGCCAAACGCCCGCCGGCCAGGACGGCCTTGCTCACCTTAACCGGGACAAGGTCGCCGAGTTGACTTCGAGAAATTAGATAGGAAGACCTTTCAGTCTCGCTTAGCCTCACCGTAGGAATATTTCATCGTCCTAGAGGGCTAGTGCGCTTCGTTAGCATGGCACGCTAAGTTGAAATTGTTTTAAGTTGTCTCACTCGCGAGGACAAAGCGTGTACTAGTACACGGACCATAAGCTGGATGTCAAGGATATTGAATGAATGCTCCAAGGGCTTCCTATAGAATCGGATAAAGAATAAAAAAAAAGCGAGAGAGCGAGAGAATTTGAAGCCGGGGCCTGCGGCGAGCAGGATCAGCGTGACGCCTGCGGACCTTCTGTTCCTTTTCGCAGCCGACTCGACACAAAGTCGCAAAGTGAACATCTTCTAGCTAACACTTTTTGTCTTGTGGGGGATCTTCCATCGAACAAGTATGATTAAAGCGTCCCCCCATCAAAAAAATCTTCATGCATTGTGGCACCCCCTAGTGGCTCATTTGTGTCAAGCAGCAACCTTTAAACTTCTCAGTTGGCCTCGAAATGACTTTGAGGGGTTTGCGTATTGTGTGTGCTTGTCTTTCTATACATTTGGTGTTATCACACTGAGACATTGTGGCTGCACCTTGTAATGGAAAACATGCACGAATGTGTTCTCTGGCACGCTTGTCTTTCTATTGTTGTGTACCACAGCAGTTTGTACGTGTGGTAGGCCTGCTGGAGACAGAGTTGGATCTTTTGCGCGTGGACATCCTCATTCTTCTTCACAGCACAAGTGGGAGCTGTGTACGTATGTGCCATCGTGTGTGTGTGTGTGTGTTTGCGTGCGTGTGTGTGTGTGTGTGTGTGTATGTGCCCTCCCACTCCATCCTGCTCATATTTCTTTTATTGGCCGTGTGTGTGGCGATGTATCCATGGGACAGCAGGTGTGTGTGTGCGTGTGTGTGTGTGTGCATGTGCTCGTATAAAATGGCGAGTGGCGCTTGCCCGGGAGGAGCGAGTTGCTTGCTGGGAGCAGTGTGAACAGCTGCACAGGGGCCTCGGGGGCCCTTATTGTTGAACACATCAATTCATTATTCAGCTTGCATGTGGCTGTTTTTTTCCTTTTTTTTTTTTTTTAACATTTGTGTTAAGGTCAGGCTCCAGCAGGGGGCGCTGTCACCCCCATGGTGAGGCCTGACAGTGGATGTAGGTCAGTGGTTGAAGGACGCAGCATGACATTTAGCCTTCGCCCACCGTGGCGTTCCATTTCACGCAGCTAGAGGGAGCTTCAGGGTTGTTGCTGGATATGTAAAAATTACTCCTAATCATTGCAATGTCACAAAATGTCAATACATGTTGCTATGGGTTACTAAATATTGTATAGCAGTCTCGAAAGGTCGATAAATGTCAGTAGCATAACTAACCGGCAATTAACGCTGCTTTGTGTCGCCACATCTGGATAAACATTTACTAACAGCGCTGAGTGTTGTCAAATGTCACTTGAGGTCGCTAAACGCCGATAAACGTCAAAAAGTTACTAAACTTCACTCAGAGTTGTTAAATATAGTTAAGTGTCAAACATTTAGCCATAAAGTTGATAAATATTGCTTAATGTTATTAAATGTTACTTAAGTCATAAAATATCGGAAACGTAGCTCACCTGACAAGGTGTGCAGGTAATCCCCCTGCAGTTCACTTTCAGCCACCAGAGGACGCTCCTGTACTTTGAAGACGATGACGCGGAAATGCGTATCCTGAAGGCCGTGTGTGTGCACGCACGCATTTGCGAATTTGTGCGCGTGAGTGTGTGTTTTTTGGGAGCGTGTAGGCGGTTGCCTGTCTAAAAAGAGGGTCAGTCGAGGACAAGCGGAAGGCCCGAGGTATTTCTTTCTGTACAGTGACATCCAGTGGGCACATGCGCAACTACAACATCAGTGGAATTTAATAGAGCCACATTGTTCAGTCCAGCCAGTCTTTTTCTAACCTTGGCTGAACCTACATAGGGGAAAAAAATCCCACAGCACACTGCCAAACAAAAATGTCACAAAAAGTTGAGATGTTGAAATAATAATCATCTCGATTCAGTTCCTCAGGGCGAAAGTTGAACTGAACGCAATCATGATTCAATGGTATAAGAAACAGGTATAAGAAGCACGCAGCAGGTTAATTATTATAAAAATTCGTATTTGTAGCAAATCATTTCTGGATCAATGAAAGAAAAAAATCTGTTCGATCAAATATTTGCTTTTGGCCATTTAATGATTGATTCCAACCAGGCACGTGCACTCGTAGGAGGCAGGTGAGGCAGTGCCTCATCTTGCCACCAGGGGCGGTAAAGGGCTCAACATGGTTTCCTAAACTGTCACCATAAGTTGTTAAAAAATGAATAATATAATAAAACATAATATAATAATAATATATATTATTATATATACTATTATATATATATTATATATATATAATATTGTATATATTATAATAATATATACCAACTGTCCTGTGGTCTATGCTTTTAATGCAATTCTGGTGTGTTTCCTATACATTTGGATCATTTTCATAGTCAAAATAGCTGTATTTCTTGTTCAAATAACAACGGGAGACGAGAATCATGGAGGCTGAGGCAGTGACAGGTAGTGCCTCTCAGGGCGTGCGTGTGAGCGTGTGCACCACTCACACACACACTGTAGTGAGCGCGTGCAAACGGCGCGTGCTTGCAGTCAGCGGGAAAAGGCGCGTGCCTTGAGGCAGCCAATACTTTTGCCTCAAAAATGGGGCGATAGTGAGCCACGACACGAGTAAATGCGAGAGTAAATTAAGAAGAAAAAAAAAGAAAAGAAAAACAACCAACAACATTCGGTACTAACGCGTTGCTATTTGGCTTTATTTTCCCTGAAAATGGAGGATATAATCTCGAAGATAAGAAAATTTTCAAAACTTGACTGTCAGTCAAAGCAAGAAATCATAACTAAGGGAAGACTAATGCCAGATTTGCGAGGATTAATTCAAACTACGTTCCTCCCGGGACGGACTACAACACATTCGTTTCAAAAGGAGTGGTACTCTAAAAAAAGACTTCATTTACAAGTAAAGGTAAGAATACTGCAGTGGTGTGTTTAAATGTACAGTGGTGTGTTTAAAATGTTATTAAATTTAATCAAGAATGGGATCACACCCATGCATGCTTGTAAATCTGACTTGTGAGTCAGTGCCTTAGCGTCATCCAGTACATTTGTAAATCTGACTGAGTCAGTGCCTCACCAACCCCAACCCTCACCGCACGTCACTGATTCCAACTATTACATTTTTCAAGCCATGATTAATAACCCTGCGGCTGGCCAATTATTTGATTTAAACAAAATTAAATTGTTTTTGAATTCATATTTTTTTAAATTAACGATTTAATTCAAACAAATTAATAAATGCATGTGTAAATTGTTTATTTTGGTATTCTTATTTATTTTTCTTAAATCAGCCAATCATTTAATTTGATGAATGTTTCAAGGTAATTTGCTCACTATATTAAAAACAAACAAATAAAGAAATTCTGCCAATCACAAGTGTTCAAAATGGCCTATGGAAAACAACGAGGAGACCCCCCCTCCCCCCATTTTTTTGTGTGTGTGTGTGTGTGGGGGGGATTTCTGGCCTCCTCTTCCTGCTGTGTTTTCATCAGTGGCCACAAGATGGAAGCAGTGATCTGGATTAGCTTTCCTGAGGAAGTGTGGGAATGAATTGCCTCTTCTTACAGGCTCTAACATTTATGCATTTTACCTCCACAACACCTTTAATAGCATCCCCCTGGGGAGTAACAAAAAAAAATTCATCCCCCGCCAACCCGTACGTCCGATTACCACCAAATCCGGCACGCATATTCATCTTGATTCGATGCACATACACACAAAAAAAAAAGACTCAAGAAGCCAAGGCTGTAAAACAGCATCCATTTTATTTTGTCCTGAAAATTAGTGAGATCATCTGCGGAAGGAAGTCTTGTTCTTAATGAGAGGATGACATCTTATTAATCAGAGTGGACGGCCGAAAGGATTTGCGGCCAGGAAATGATTCTCACTCACAAGTCAGCATTTTTACAGTATTTATTGAGCAACTTTCTCATTTGATGGTGAAAAAGGCGTTTTCGTCAACGAACAGCAGCAGAACTCAAGTGAAGGTCGCCCGCGGGAGTCTTTCGGATTTTTCTCCTTTTGAAATTGACGACCAAACATACACAGATTTTTTTTTTTTTGGTCTTTTTTAAGGTGCCTTTTATTATCCCATCTTCTGTATTAATATTGAATAAAATGGGACTAACAGTGAGAGCTATTAGTTGAATGTTTTATGGTGATTTGACATTCCTTGCATGCGCAAAGGCAAAAAAAAAAACCTCAAAATATCAAGGCTGAGTTTTTCTTTGATGGACCAATATGACCCTGAAATACCGTACCGCAAAACAAAATGACAGAATTCTGATGTCTTTTTGGGTAAGGCTTCTTGAGAGTTTTTTGTAGGTCTTCTCATGTCTGTCCATCAAACTTCATGTTTACTGATACTCGCTTCAAGGGCTGAATTCATAAAGTAAACTCCGGAATAAAAAAAAAATGTCCCAAATGACATCAAACCAAAATGTCAGACTTCAAATTTCTTTTCTGGCAGCAATTGTTGACGTTTTTTTGTGACGCTATCAATGTTAGAATTTAGACATGTCTGCCAAATCTCATTTTGGTAACTTATACTACCAAGGCAAATATTGCTGAATTTTAAACAACACTCAGAGGTGACCAAAAACAGTCGAAAATGTCCATTTCGAATCAAAATAGGCATGGGTGTTTGAGATATTTTTTTTGTGGGTCTACTAATCAGAGCTAGGTCAACCAAATTTTATGCTACAAAGTGGAACTGAATTATAATTTTTGAAAGTGGCTGCTACTGAGATAATTTTGAATCTCAACCTCGCAACCCAAATGTCAGCCCTAAATTTGTTAGTTCCCTCCAAATATTGATTGATTTGCCTTCTAATTGGGATGACTTGCTGCCTTGATGGCATAAACAAACCATGTTGTTTGTGTCGGGCGGGTGGAAAGAAGAAAACTCAAACCAGAGCGCTTATTAAAAAGCTACACTAATCTTTTGCGGAGCACACATTTCTCTCAGATAAAGAGCAGCAAATTAATTACCGGTTAATTATCGCTTTTCACACTGCTTGCTTGCTGCAAACACGACAATGGACGCTTTTTATTTTTCATTTTGCCATTAACACTCTTCCCTCCCTTCTAACAGCGTTTGTATTTTTTCCCGCCTCTTTTCAATGAGCGCTTATTTACTCCTCGCTAGACATTTTTACTCACAAAACCTTTTGCTTGCTTCTTCTCGACGAGCGACAAAATCTGATTTGAATGCAAATTGCCGAGCCCAGCCGGCCGCGTTTGTGTTTTTGTGTCGAAGGCACAACGAGATTGGAGTGGGACAAAAACAGGAAGCACTCGAGTTAAACACTCAGCGGGAAGCACCTTTTTCACACCAGCTTTTCTTTATATTATTATTTTCAAGAGTAATGCATTTAGGCCCCTGGCATTCTTCTGTTAAAGAAATATTTGAATATAATGTATATGTATATATGCTGTGTGTGTGTGTGTGTGTGTGTGTGTGTGTGTGTGTGTGTATGTGTGTGTGTGTGCAGAGACGAAGAACACAACTATTTTGTCATTTTTGTCCAAATTTTGCGATTTATTCAATTTATTTTACTCCAAAATATGCAATGAAAACTGTTTGTATGTGCGGTATTATAATATTTTTGCATATTCTTTGAAGTGTTTTAAATTCAAACCATTGAAGTTGTTTGGTTTGGTGAGATAAAAAAAAAACTAAAATTTGAAATTCTCAATGATTTTTTTAATCAATTAATCTTTTAATCAGTGGCAATGTTCTTTAAATTGGTTATTTGAGGCATCTTTCGCTTGTGTCACTTTTGATTTTATGATGCGAGAATTCAAAGAGATTCTGCACAAACGAGCATCCAAGTGCAGCGGCGGTTGTCCGGCGCTCTTTCCGTCACATTAGCCTCATCGGGAGTGCAAAGTGTTCCGCTAGACGAGGGGAAAAAAAAAAGAAAAAAGTAAGGACTCGGCGGAGGCTAATTTGATTTGACCGGGCAATCACTCAGTTTGTTCCCTCATCAAAGCCACAAAATGGACTTGTGAAGTGGTCCTTATTAAGACCGGAGTCAACGACGAGAGTGGGACAATGAGCCTCGATGACCTCAGCAAGTCGCTCCTTTCATTCGGGAACAAAAGTCTCGCTTTCAAAAGTCATCGTCAGCTTGATTGGCACTTCAAAGAGGGCGGCTCTGTGTCGGAGCGCATGCACCCTTACAGAACCATACCAGTCGTCACAAAATTGCCAGGACGTGCCATACGTGACAGCGTGCACCAATAAGACCCACCGCGAGAGGAAGTCGGCCATTTTGGTTTGAAACCGCCATTTAACGGGCAAATTTACCTTCAGTTTGGGAGAAAGTGAAATAACAATTCAGCCCCAGACACTAGTTTCAAGAACTTTTCGGTCCCGCTGAGCATTGCAGTTGTGTACGACCCAAAAGTTCTTGACAGTGACGACCGGTGAGCAGCCAGAGTCGGCCCATCGTGTCATCAACTTTCAACGGGACACGCACACAAAAAAACTCCAAATGCAAGCACTTTTCTCGCCGTTCTTTCTTCCCCCCGGCGAGGTTGGACCGCTGAGTGGAATTTGGGTTCTCTCCAGGGAGAAAGGGGTGTTCTTTATTTATTTCACCCCCCCAGTCAGGTTCCCGTAAGCCATTTTGGCTGATGGGAGGGCTAGGTGGTAGGGCGGGTGAAGGGGGGTGTCAAAATGGCAGCACGTGACGCGTTAAAGGAGGATGTAAAGTTCAGCACGATACGGCAAAGCACGAGATTCCTCAAGAGTAATGTATTCCTCAACATGTGCCCGCCCCCTAACGCACCAAAATGCAGACGAGAGATTAAGATGTCACCATCGTTGACATTTGAGCGATGGTGTGAATGGAATTGGATTATTGGCACAAGCTTTTAGTCTTGTTTTGGAGTATAAATTATATAAACTGAAGTTTTCACATCACAACTGTCAAATCCACAAAATGGATGCTACTGCTATGCTAATTTCCCTTAGCCTGTCAATGCCACTTTGGGTTAAATGTTAGCATTAAGCTAGTAGACAAAATGGTTTCGATGAACATTTTTGTCGATTTGGATAGGGTCATCTGCCAGTTTTTGCACTCGGGGGGGGGGGGGGGGGGGGCTTTTGAGCGCCCACTTCTCAGTGCAACTACCTTTCTTGGCCAACTTGCTCACCGCATGTCAGGTAGCGTCTCTCCAGAGATGAGTCATCCCGCTCTCTCGTAACCAAATTTGCACTTTTGCGGCGCGTGGCGTCCACCCCGGCGGCTTTGAGGTTTATTTATTTACGCCTGGCAGCCTTCTCCTCCTCCTCTTCTTCTTCTCCTCTTCATTGCGGACCCAAGAGAGAGAGAGCCAGCGCCTGCGAGGCCGCTGGGATGGGGTTAGCATCGATTGCTTTATTGGTGCGCTCGGCTCCTCTCGCGTTGGAGCATTTGTCTTGTCTAGGGCCGGCCTGGAGATCGTTCGTTTATTGCTAACGTCGTGGCGGGGGTGGGTGGATGCCTGGGGTGGGAGGTTGGGGGGCTTCACACTGGGAGGGGCGAACCTGGCCAGGTTGATCTGCAACTAATGCAAGTTTTGCTACAGCTAAGTGAGAGTTGCAGAATTGATCCGTTTAATGAGCGCCAATGCAGAAATGTTTTTATATCAACTTTGAGTATCTGACTTTTCTTTAACATTTCTTAATATCCCCAGACATACTTTCTAGCATTCACCGTGACACATAATTGCTCTGTTCACGTGTTAGATCTCGTCTGACTTTCAACACAGTGGCATTTCTCGTCATGATCGAGGTGACAAGCTGAGATTCTTCCTCTGATCTTTTTCTTCAACCCAAAAGATCTAAAATTAGTGATACAATGTTGCCATCTACTGGCTTCTCGTCATCATTACAGTCATTTACATGACTGAATTTTGCAGTTGACACGCCAAAAATTAACTGGACAGAAATATTTGTCATACTTTTGCCTATTTTAGTTTAGGAGTTTGGCGTTTCCGACGAGGTCAGCTTGGCCAGGTGGACCCACAACTAATTCCCGGTTCGTCGCGGCGTGAAAGTGAGGGTCGGGGGGATTCATCGTTTTAACGAGCGGCGACGCAGGGCTGGTCGGCATCCTTGCCGGTTCCGCTTTTCATCAGCGCCGAATCCAATTCCTCCAATCGGGCCCGTTTAGCTAATCGTCCGGCGTAATTGCCACCCGCTCCGACCCTGAGGAATATGGATCCGACCCAGACCGTCTCCGTCATCCTGGGATGACCCCCGGCCGGCGGCTCCCGTTATTTACGGCGCGGGGCGGCCGCTATCCCCCGCGGAGCTCATTGTGGATGTGCGCGGGCATCGATATGCGGCCGTTTTGGCAGGTAGCATCAATAGCGCCGCCATTAAGATGTGGAGCCGGACACGGACGCATTTCTCACTTTGCTAGCGATCGATGATGTCGTAGGGCTTCCGCCGCCATCGCCTCGCGCCGCCATTGGAAATCTTTGGGGCAGAGCGCCCCCAATTAATTACGGCCGAGAGCGAAGGGTCTGCGAGCGCCACCTTTTTTTATTTTGTCGGGGGGGCCATTATCAAGTGACACCTCCAACGATTGTTTGTCCCGCTAATGCGGCCCAAACGACGCCGGGCCGGCCCATCATACGCGTCATTAGCGGCTCCAAGAAGTTAACCCGGCGGGGGTTGGAGGGGCTCGCAGGCGCGAGTGAGGCGGATGACAGAGATGCTCGTTAAGTGCGCCTCCTACTGGAGGAACATTTTGGTCTACTTCAAAATGCGTGGATTCTTTGTTCCTGAAGTGAAAGTCTGCTTCATTTCATTCCGTCCATATCTTTCTTTCATTTTTCTTCTTGGTGTCAACTTTTGGTACCTTTAGTTTTTCGAGTGATTCTAGATTGCACTTTACCATATTTGGCTTTTTCTTCAACACTTCCTTTTGTGGCTGACCAGTTCCTTCCAGACTAAACCATTTTTTTAATCAAATAGGCTCTTTCACTTTTATCTAACAGCTGCCCCCCCCCACACACACACACACACACACACTTTCAATATTGAGGTGAAATTCCGCATAAAATGTTTATGTACAATGTATAGCAGGAGGCAAACAAACACTAAGAGCCTGCCACGTTTTTGATGTCTTAGATGTCATTTCCTGAGCTGAGGATGGAGGATTCCTCCAAAGTGTGCCCAGGCTGCATAATGTAGCGCAACCCCCAAAAAGTCAAGCGGTAAATATGTAAAATAGCGTATACGTGTGTTGCGCTCAGGTGCCGAGTGATAATGTCGAGGTTGTTTTTTTCCTCGCCGTAGACTCGTCAGGCCGGGTTTTTGCCGAGTGGCCTCTGGGCCTGTCGGCCTTTGAAGCTTGAAAAGTGCCTTTCAAAAATAAAATGTCTTTGTGTTGTTGCTTTTGTACTTGAAATTCTTTTGGCTTCCAGCATTCATGAGATGTAAATGACAGGCCAAAAGGAATGTTTTTTCCTGCGTGTTTTTTAGCGAGTCGCATTGAAAAGGTGAGCACCGACGCTTTGTCAAGTCCCGGCTGCTGATTGTGCGCGTGCAGCTGAAAGCCGAGTTGAGCTGCTAAACTCATTTGACGGCTTAGTCACTCGCTAAAGTGGAAGTTGTTGTTTATCTTATAATGTCTAACTGGAGTCAATTTGTGAACAGATTCTGAAATGGTAAAAATGCTGATGTTTTTAGTTGATGTTGTTGGGCCCTAATAAGGCGCCCTGAGGCGCTCCCGCAAGATGGCTGCTGAGTGGCACGCTGTCGCTGCTCGCACCATCTTATCAGCTCTTTTTCAAATTGCTCCTGTGACAAAAAGGGAAAAATGTCCAGTTGCAAATGAGCAAGTGTTTCACATGCTGGCAGAAATGATAATAAAATGCATGTGCGCATTTTTTGCTTGTTGCTAGCATGCGGCAGTGCGCATTTGTCTTACAGTTACTCCAACCCGGAATCCGTAGAAAACGATTATCGTGACTATCTAAGCTACGGTGCTGCTCTTACACATAAACGTGAAAAGTGATTTTGTCCCGTTCAAATTGATTTTGCGGCAGCACGTTTGTGTCAGCGACGCTGCGGTCAGAGCGCTTTTGACCGCCGGCATGGCTCGCTCGCTCGGCTTGCTCGGCTCTTCCATGAAATCTAATCAGGCACTTTCTTGGGGCTAAACGGCGTTTTCACGTTTGAATAGCGAGCGACGCGTGTTCCTTCGATTAGCTCGCAGCGCCTCTCAATTATGTTCCCTCGTCGGCCGCTTGTCGGACGCTAATGAAGATGAAACGCTTTCATTTTGACACTTAATTAGTTCATATTTAAGCAAGGTGTGCCGCGCCACGCTCACCACGCTAGTTATTTTTCTCTTTTTTCTTTTTTTTAACTAAAAATGTTCTGCGTGTTACCTCAAATGCTCGATATTTGACATAGTATAACTCGTTGGAATTTTACTGTGATAATTTGCAATATTTCAACTTTTCTACGTTTGTGTTAGTTTCGGTTTCACCAGAACAACAACCACACGTTGCTAACGAGGATCACCTTGCTTGCCGGGTTGACTTTGTGTGCATACTCCAGCTGGCCTTTCTTTGTCCTGCAGGCTGACATATGCAATTTTTTAGAGGACCATTCACATTTGTAAATAGTCTTCTTTTTTTTTTTTTTAAAGGAAATTATTACTCTTTTAGGATAATAATTTCATTGTTTTAAGTTTATAAAAAAAACGTTTTTCCAGAACAATCTTAATTTTCGGTGAAGAGAGAGAAAAAACTTACTGGAATAAAAATATGAAATGAATTTTTGAAAACCATAACATTTACAAAATTATTTATAATACTATGAGATTAAAACCACACTATTTTTTGATGGATTCTTCAATGAATAAACTCGTTGCATTGGGTGAAGGCGCCGCACGATTCCTTACCGTGCGGAAAGCGCCGGCGTCGGGATCAATGCTCAACCGGCGTTGCAAGCTGCCCTTTATCATGTTAATATGATTCGCATTGATGGACGACTTTTTCACGCCCGACTTTCTGTATCGACGGCCGTCGCGACGCCATCGCTCTTGCCGACCGTGGCTCGCCGGATGCCGCTCTCGATGTTCTTTTTTTTTTTCTCCCTACGTTGCCGCCGCCCCCTTCCTCAGCCGGCAGATGACATGAAAATATTTCATGTTGATGCACGGAGGCTTCAGCGCGCCATAATTTTTATTTACTGCATACTTACAACATCGCACATGCTCGAGTGTCCGCATGAAGCTTCTGGTGGCAGACGAACATGTTGATGTGAACGTGCGCATCCGGCGCTTTCATATCTTCAAGTTATGATTCAACTTTTGAGAAGCGAAGCAGGAAGGCTATTGATTTCCAATCACAGCTAACCCGCACCTGCCCAATCTAACGATGACATGATGACACATTTGGGGAATAGTTTGATGGCACGTTCTCTCAGCCACATGAAATTTGGTAGGGGTCGAACAGTTCGGTTTGACTCATCAAAATAAAATTTGATTGAGCCGCCCAAAAATCTCAAGAAAGCTGTCTGAGTCAGCCATTTTGTTTTAAGGCAACCATTTTGAATGCTAGCCACATTTGAGTTTTCATCGTCTGTATGTAGGTAAGTGTGGGTGATCATTCGTCAGGAAAGAAAAAAGGGGCTCTTTGACACCCCCTACAGGCAGAGCGAGAATATGCGCGTTCCAGCAGTTCAAGACATGGAAAGCAGAGTCGTTTTCTTCCTCGACGAGCCGCGCGGCAGCTGCCGTCAGCTTCGCGGCCGCCAACTTCGCGGCCGCCAGCCCTTGGCAGCACTCGCAATTAAGTGCAAGGCTGACTGACGCGATCTGGTCCAATCGCATAAAACATCTCAATTAGAGGCCGGCGTAGTCGGTGGCCAATGGCCGTGCGGCAAAAGACGGAGCCTACGGGTCCCCGCTAAGCGAGGCGAGCGATCCTCTGTGCTGCCAGAGACTTTGTTACAAAATATTGCAATTAGTCATCTGGCGAGCCGGCGTCGGTTCCAGCGCAGTTTTGTAACACGCCGAGTCTCGGAGGGCTTCGCGCTAACTCGCTGAAGCGCGCCGGCGGATTTTTGGCGGCGGTACCGCGACATTTGGTTCATATTTGTAAAGCGGGCTCGACGGCGCTCCTGTGCTAGATTTGACTTTTTACAGTACATCACGTTTGTGATGACGTTACACAGATGAATGAATGATCATTTGGAATTTTAGTAGCGCCGTTCTTCATTTTGCCGACTGCTTTGACAATTCTGTCTTTTTGTGGAAAGGAAAATGCTTTTCTTCATATGTACATTGGTGAATGGTGAATAGTCAGAAACACGTTTGTACACAAATGTCCAAAGTGGGTCGTTTAATTTCACGTCTACAGGCGAGCGTCGGGCGGGTGCCCAACAACCAGCTGGGATTTAATGCGCCGGCGTGCCGTGGAAGTGAGAACTTGCCAAGTTGCACAAAAAAAAAAAAAAAAATCCAAAGTGTGAATTAGAGGCGGCGGAGTTTAACATCCAGACGTGCAGCTGGATGTTAAACGTCGGCTGCCAAGAAACTCAAGACTTTTTACTTGAGTCTTTCATCAACTTTTTAAAGCTCTCAAAACTGCGGCAGATGTACATGAACCATAAAACCAAAATGTACATCAACCCAAAGCTGTTGCCTTCTGAGGGCATAAAAAGCAGGATTGAAGAGAATTTAGTATTCAAAAGGAGACCAATCTTGAAACACTAGCTATTTTCACTCTTTAGTGTCAAGCCAAATAGTTGGCTGCTATCTGGTGGTTGACTGTGGAATTACACTCAAAACAAATGGGCAAAATAATTTTGAACAGTGCAAAAAAAAAGATATTTTTATTTATTTATTAAAACCAGGGGTCAAACTAGATTTGGGTTAATGAAAAAAATTGTGTGTCCAATCCCCCCACCCCCCAACCTGTCCACATGAATGCTGTCAGGTTTTTTTTCGGTGGGGGTGGGGAGAGCAGAGTGGTTGTTTAATCAGCGGCGCTTTTTAATGGCGTGTCAGTGAAAGGCTGAAATACGGCGTCGGGCTACCTGGTGCAAACATTCCGATAAATCCCGTTTGCCTGTCACTCGCTGCCGCCGCCATAAATCAGCGCTTTGGGGGAGGACGCCGCCAAAAATGACTGCTATTAAAATAATGAATGGGACGATGAATTTCTGGCATTCAAGTCGAAACGCGACGAGGGCTGTCGTCAGGTGTTTGAGGCCTCGTAAACGTTTGGGGAAGAGGCCTCCCCTCGTTCCGCCGTTCGGTCGTGTACTTCGTGCTTGAAGTGCTCCGCGGGGCCTCCTCGAGGCTCTCGTCCCCGAAGACGAGGCGACGTGAGCGAGCTGTGGCTCACTTAAAGCATCCAAAAGCAGAACCAATACGCAATAATCAGACCAAGCCAAGCGCAGATAAAGCGAACGCAAGAATAAGCTCGGTGTAAGCCATCGATACTAATTAATCGGCAGAAATAAAGTGCTAATTGGCGGCATGGAAGGATCAATGAGCAGAATTAAAGCATCAATAAGCACATGGTAAAGCAGTAAGAAGATGAAGACAAACAAGTCAATTCAAGTATTCATACAATGCCGCACGCACAATAAACAGGTTTCCATTTTCTTGGAGAACGTAACGAGTCGACGGTCGCGATAAAAGCATTTGCTCCCGGTGCTCCTCTGGATGGTTTTATTGTTCTTCAATTTGATGGAGCGGCCTTAAAAAAACGGTCTAAAAATGTCGACAACGGCGGGCTCAGAATTGATTTTCTGGAATATCGATTAGCTTTTCATCGCCGTTGCAAGTCATCGGTTGGAGTGCGGAAAGTCTTTTTTCGTATGTTTTAAGAAACAAATCTGGAGTTAGCTTTAAAAAATGACGGAAACAACGTCAAAGAAATTTCTTCTGCTGAAAAGTGAATTTGTGCGTCCTTGACTTGTTCCCAAAAGCGGCACATACATGTCAGCAGATTCAGTTCAATATCTGTCGCGTTTTAAAATCTGATCATTTTTGTACGACAGCTATCATTGAATAAGTCTCGGAGGAATGTCGCTGAATTTTCTTGTTAGCTGATCTTGATCAAAAGTTAATCCGTTCATCCTTGCGCCGCTCATCTGACTTGCAAGGACATTTTGGAACATGTTTAGAGAAGAAGTCCATTACATTTGCTGTTTGCTGATTTGGATCCAAAGTTAAGCCATTCGTCCTTCGGAAGCAGCGCACCAAATTCCGTTGGAAGATTTTACTTTTACCTGTGTGAAAGCGAGACTGGGCCCCCTAGTGGCCATCGTATGTCAGCCGCCTCCGTTTGACTTTTTTTTTCCCCCGTCTGCTAACGATCGAATGGGACCAAATGAAGAGAAGTCAAACCACGCGCTCCTCAACCCGCCTCGCTTGGAATCAATCTTGACATTTTAATTCCCAATTGACGGAAGCCGATGGGGCCTTCCGAAGGTTGTTAGCGGCCCCGAAGCGGACTTTGTTGGCTTTGTTGCTATCCGAGCGCAGCGATGTGACTTTTTAGCGCACGCGGTGGCAAGCATCACCTCGCGTCACCGCTTTGGCTTCCGCGCAGCCTTTTAAGCTTGCCGGTCAATATGCTAGCACTAATATATTATTTAGCGCCTGTGGGTTGACGGTGTACGCGCACGTGTTTGCTAATCATGTCGAGGCAGATGTCTGGCCCCTCCTTTTTTTAGCCGTTCCTCCTGCAAAATTCATCTCGGCCCTCTTTTATTTATCCCCCTTGCTCGACAATTAGTCAATCCCCAATCAAGCGGTGGGAACGGAATTGCTTTTAATTACTTTTGATAAATGACAAATTACTTTGGTGCATGCTGGGTGTTTTTGCGTGTGTGTTTGTATAGCATAGAGTTTTGCCGAGATGAAATCGATGTTTCGTTGGCTCTCTTAGTCGCGGTTCAGCGGCAGGACTTCTGGGCCGGAGCCAGGCTGCGGACCGCCGACATCCCGAGTCAGCAGAATAAAACCAAACCACCAGCAGCGTGCACGTGAATGCTGACACGTGCGCTATGTTCAGCAACAAGCTCTCTCCCTCTCAAATGCTTTCTTTTTTTTCAAATTCATAGGTGGAAAAATGTCTGATTTTAATGAAGGCTATATTGCCCAGCCCAATAAAATAAAGTCAGACTCGCTTTATGATCATTTCAATTAATGGACAGCTAGCATCCGATTCTTTCAATTGCTAAGCTAGTGAGCTAACGTGTTGTTATGAAGTCAACTAAACTTAGGCTGTTTTCAGGCTTCTTCATCCCATCGTGAGGTCGACGCACCAGCTGAGAGTTCAGTGACTCAGCCTCAGCCCGACCATCTTTACCTGTACATGGAGACCCCCAGCTGGGCAGGTAGGAACCCCCAAAAACCCTGCCATTGTGTCGCAAAGTGTTGAGAAACAAACTGTGTATGATGAAAATTTCCAAAGGGGGACTGGATTTTGGTCTCTCAAAATCTATAATTTTGGTCCGTAACAAATTAAAATATTTCGAGTGTGCGTGTCACAGTACTTGTGACTGGATTTTGGCCAGTGATAAAATTAAAATTGTTAGTTGATATTAATTCATTTTAATACATAGCTAAATGTAAAAGTGTGACGGATCATTTTGTCATGTTGCTGCAGTATTTTGTCTTCCAGCGCCCGTCGACAGTCCCACTCGGGTGGCCGCGCTTTCGTAACGGCTGCGCTTCGCCGCCCCCCCGTGTGTGGCCATATTGTTGCTAATGTGCGCCACGTGCCCGCGGGCGCTGCTTCGCCGTCACGGTTCCCCCGTTGCTGCCCGGCCTCGGCGGCGCCATGGAGCAGGTGGCAGCGAGGTTCCGCCTCCATTTGCTCGCCTTCTCATAGGGAGCGGGTCGCAACGATCGTTTTGGAAGCGGTCTAATTATCTCTTATTGCCGCCATCGCCGCCCTGCCTCCGTAATGACGGAGCGGCGCCAGCGCATGTTGCCGGGAGGCTGCGTTTTGGCCGCCCCCGACGACAATCCTCACGTTTGGGAGGAAGACTTTCGACAAGTTACTTATAATGCTCGATGACTCAAAATTTGAGTGGATCTCAAATTGTGAGTGCGTTTGGGTCAGCACTGACATTCTGATATCCTGAAGGTTTGCTGAGGTCTTGTCTGTCGCCCCGTGCGGACTTTAATAATCTCGTCTTGCTATGATGTCAGCCAACCAGACGTAATGGCGTTCCTGCGCCTTTAAGAGCAGCCGTCGGCGCAGAGGGAGGCGAAGGAGCGCGGCGGACGATGGGTCGCCCGCTCGCTGGCTGGCGGCGCTGGTGGGAAAGTGCTGACGGCAGGACTTTGCTTCGGAGCATGCCCATTAGAGGGAGCCATAAATCCTGGGCTCTCCGGGCCAGGCTGTGTCAGCAGTCCGCTGAATGAATTGATTTTAAACGCCACCGAGAAGAAAGTGCCAGCAGACCGGCCGGCCGGCCACTATTTAATTGTCTCGCTCTCCTTGCCGGAAGCCCGCACGCGCTCGTCGTTGCCGCACTCCAACGTGTCACCGACATGGCGGCCATCCCTCGGCGACCCCTCGCCTTTGATTTAACAGTACAAATATCAAAGAAGTGCGCCGTCTTTCTTCTCTGCTACTGAAGTAGCTCCGAGTGGCACCGCCATCCATTATGTGACAATTTCCGATATCAAGTCGCTGTCCGTTGTTAGCCTGTTGACGTTTGGCGAGGGAACCATTTTACACTTGACTTCAATGGACCAAAGAAAAGTTACTCTTTGATTATGTATTCAATTTAACAATTAGATAATTTTATTCTGCCAAATATCGGAATTGGCATCGGTTTAAAAAAAACAATCCATATCGTTCGGGTCCTACGTAATTATGTCGACCGTCTTCGTCACTTTGAGGACTTTCCAGTTGAATTGTTCTATAAAATAACAAAAATCGAGTCTCGAGGTGGCGGTGCGACGGATAGCATTTTTTTTCCCACGGGGTGGCGTCCTCTCCGGCTCATTACACCGTTTAAAGAGGCGTCACTTTGCAATCACCCGCCACGCTTCGGCCAACGGGGATCATACATCAACTTGAATGGCGGCCCCGCCCCCCACTTTCACTTTTTGAGGGGGGGAGGGGTCGCTATTAATAATATCCCCCCCCCCTCCCCGGCCCAACCCGTTCAAAGTCGTTAATTTGAGAGTCAACTTTGCCTTCGCTTGACTCGCGTGTCTTATTTGTCGGGCGTCAAGTCACGTGTGATAAACGGGCTTCAACTTGTCGCGGGAACACCTCGACGAGCCGCCACCGCTGCCGCCCGAGTAATTACTCTTTTTTTTCCCAACCTTTTCTTTCTCCAATCACACTTGATGGATTGAGTGGAAGGAGGCGATCATCTGGCGCTTAGCGGGCTCACTGAGCATACTTGCCCCCCCATCACACAACTCCCCCACACCCTACAACACGCCCCCCTCCGGCTGATTAATGATATCTGCTGCGAGTCACCAAAAGCGGAAATTAAGTATTTCTCTTTAAATGTAACATTTGTCTCCTTTGCCGCTGTCGAGGAAGGCATTTGTCAAAATCCTCCGGCTTTGGTCGTGCGCCGGATTTCCTTTGGGAGCGCGGCGGGAATTACTCCCTACTTTGGCATTAATGGCATTCCGTGTTCCCCTTTTATGTCTTGAATCCACTCACCGCCCTTTCACCCGCGCCGCATACTCGGAATAATGAAGTAGTCGCTCGAGGAGCGCGGGGGAATCAAAGTGGGCCCGAAAACTGCCAGCCGGCTCAGGCCCACTTTTGCCCTCATTTGCTTGCTACCCGAGTTCCAGTACTTTTGGCTGTTGGTCCACAATATGTTTACTGACCCTTGTGCAATTGAGCTGCACCAAGGGTGCTCCTTCAAAACCCCCATTGGTGGGATGCCGCCAACGGGCCCGACCGGCCCTGACAAATGCTCAATATTCCGCAATGTGGAAAATGAGTCGACTTGGCAGAAACAAAGCGGTGGTGACGGATATTTTACGTGATGCTTTGTCGCTTTGCCATGCCGGCTGCATGATGTCCGCGGTCGGGGTCGCTCAGACGTCTCGAATAAACGCGCAAAACACAAAGGCGACGCAGCCCTGCACCCCCACCCCTATCCACCCCGGGGACCCTCATCCAAGCGGGCTTGTACTTTTTCCCATCAATGGAAATCTAATTGCGTGAAAAGCGATCAATGGCTGCTAAATTGGTTTTGTGTCGGGGCGCGCTTAGAATAAAATCTGCGAGCTCTTAACGCACGCTGCGTTTGCATCCTAAATCACGGTAATATTCCGAGTGGGGTCGGCCGGCAGGGGTTTTAACTTTGCCGGTGTTGAGCGGGGAGGCGCACCGTCACGCCGCTAATAAAAATCACAGCCTTTAATTGTTTCTCCAAACTCGTAAATTGCCCCGCTTTAATGGGTTAATAAGCGGACGTGGTGAGGACGTCGGGGAGCCTGCGGTCGGTCACCGGGCGGCTACCGTGGTGCGCGAGAGGCGGTGGGGGTGCGCCAGCTCTATGTTGCCGCCACCGCTGATAACCCTCCAGTGATCTGATAGCGCTAATCCCCTCTAATCCCTAATACACTCTTTAGCATGCTGCTAACTGACAGCGGTCGATGCTGCCGCTGTGCTTCTACCACACATCTCAGGAACGTCACCCGCCTTTCAAGCCTCAGTTGGGATTTTGTACAAGGTTTCAAATTCAGGTTCCAAACAGGTGTTAGGCTATTTTGATTTCTGAGTTAGCATGTCGCTAAATGACAGCAGACGAAGCTGCCGCAGCGCTAACGCCAAGTAGCTCTTTCTTCAATTCACAGAGTTAAGCAGGGTTAGCATCCTGCTAAGTCACATCAGTCAATCTCCTGTTGACTGATTTTTTCAAAAATATTTTTAGAAACTGCTGACCCCCCCCACCCCCAATTTGTCTTTCCCGCCCAGCAATGTCCGATGCCGTCGCCCCGGCCTCCCCGACGAAGACAAGGGAAAGTTTATTGACATCTGGGCGACGTTCCCGGGGACCATCCCTCAACATCTTATCTTTTGGGATCGGTGCAGACAGAAGCTCGGCCCGGCTTGTATTTCTGTCCCATTGTAATTGCGTTGTAATTGATCCGGCGCAGTAAGTTTGCCGAGCTCCTCCACGGCCGCCTTTTGCGACTCTTATCTGCAAGATGCCTGCGGGACTTTGTCGCCGTAAGCAAAAGCCAACAAAAGCTTCAACAGCAACAAAAGGAGGATGAGAGAGTGAGCGCGTCAAGGACGGAACAGAAACGGCAAACTCGCTTGTCGGGTTTTTACGCTCTTAACTGAGACATATCCAACTGTTAGTTTGAAACAAAAAATGCGAACAATAAATTTGTGACCCGTATGTCAAATTAACAACTTCAAACATTTACACAAAAACAAGTAGTTTCAGAAAACAAATTAAATATTTATGTAAAATGACATATTCCTGAAAAAAAAGTGTAATTCTGGGAAAAAAAGTTTTACACTTCCTACAAAAAAGTTGAATATATATTTTCGTCACTAATCACTAGCGTTTTGGTAATTGTTGAGGTGTGTGTGTGGGGGGGGGGAGTAGGAAGCGGCCGAATGCGCGTTCAGGTTGCTACAACGCCATCGCCCGCTCGGGCCCGCACCGCCATGCGCGCTTTCCCCTCATTTGTCATCCTGACAGCGGCTACTGTTTTTTTTTCAAGAGGTAGAAAAATGGCAGAGTCAGCTCTTCCTCGGCTCACAAAGTACGCAAAGAAGTGTGTGTGTTTGTGTGTGTGTGTGTGGGGGGCTTCTTGGCTATTGTGACAAAGTGAAGCTTGTCATTTGTCGTTACACGAGCCCTCCATATTTGTTTGGGGTTAGAGACCAAGCAAAAGTGCACACAATTCCTTTATTGACAGATTAAAAAGTTAAAAAAAAAAAACGTTTATCATATTTATGAAAATACATTTCTCATGAAAAGTTGGACATTTCCAGGAAATAAACTTCTGTACTTCTATTTGTTGTATTTCATCAAATATGTCCAGTAAAGTTTCATACTTCATATTTTTTGGTCGTTTTTGAATGAAGTTGAGCCCCGGCACGCGGACGCGCTTGAGAGTCCGGCAACACCTGGGAGTCCAATTACGCGCTGGGAAGAGCCGAGCGGGCGCTACTCTTGACATTTACCTGTGCCGCCGCTGCGGCTAACACGCCGGCTAAATGGCATCAATAGATATGGCAACGGCGACACGTATAGATCGCCCAGGGCTACACGCCTGACATTATGATCCTTCTCCCGGAGAGACCGTGATAAACACACGGGGGGTTGTGTTAGCTTTGCTTGTGCGCGTGTGTGTGCGAGCATGTGTGTGTGTGTGTGTGTGTATGTCAGGTTACAAATGAGTTTGTTTGTGTTGTGGCCTTTGGTGCCCTGGGCGATGTGTGTTGTGTGGGTGGCGCTTGCTAAATGTGAGCCACACCGTGTGCATTTGCGTGTGCGCCACTACCACTTCGGATTTTTCTTCAAAGTCAAGACTAATGCAATGAAAGTCATGTTGAGGTCAACCAGTGGCTGATGATGTCATGGTGTTTTTTGCAGCATTGCGAGAAGTAGAGAAGGCGAACTCCATTTTTGTCAGATTGTCGGAGAGTGATTTCAAGTTTTATGACCGCAATAAAATATGGGGGAGAGGGGGGTGTATCTTGGTGGTTCAGACGGCAATGAGGATTTCTGGATACAGAAACTATGCAATGGTGGTCTAAGTCTGCCAAATCCCTTAAATTTTCTCAAAAGTTGATGTATCACTCTTTTAGTCTTCTATCAATGTGTGACCGTCGGGTTGCTGCGTATGAACGAACGGTGGGGGTCAAGCAGGTGACCTATTGGTGAAAGTGTCTCGTGTGCCAATAAGCGTCCGCCGGTATTCATCAGGCGTGGCGGCAGTGGTGCGGAGAGGCTCAATGTTTTAAAGGGCAGCGGGGATCGAACGTCGACGCCGTAAAATGGTGTCCCTACGTCGGAACGCCAACATGGAACGGTGTCTTTTTGCCATGCGTCCTTGCTCATCCATTTTGGACTTGTTTCCCAATTGGTGTAAATCGACAGTTCTCCTTCTTTGATCTTGAAAGAGGTCCTTGGACCATTGCTCCACATAAATCCGTTTATTTCTTTTTTGGCAACCAGCAAGGAGCAGCTGCAGCCTATGGTGATCTCACATTTCTTCGCCGTTTGCCGACCTTGTTTTGTTCCATTTTTATGATTATTTTTGAGGTTACTGCTGTCGGGATCGGTTGCGGCCGAGCAGATGTTCTCCATCTTTTGTGCCCCTTCTTGCTGGAAAACAACAGCAGCAAGCAATAAGCCAGATGCGGAGCCGGATGGATTTGGCATTGATCTACGCGGGCGTCCACTATTGAACGTATCGGTGGCCTGGGTGAAATCCATCCAAGGCGAATCCAATACGGCGCAATTATTGCTCTCTAAATAGCCCGGCTGAATACTCGCCAAGCTAACGGCGCGTCTGTGCCGCTCAAAGGCGGGCAGATTCCATCGACGCGCCTTTCCCACGTGCCGCTCGGTTGCCAGGTGACGGACACTCGACCTTGGCGGCGCCATTCAATGCTCGCCGCCATCCGGAGTTGATTCGTCATCTCAAAGCACTTTTGGAGGAAGACTTCAAACACGGCATTGTCAAACTTGAACACAGTTAAACTGCACTTTCCGTGAACAGGTGGCTAAAGGAGAGCCGCAGTCGTAGCCGTTTATCAAACAGTAAATTGCAACCAAAATGGGCACACCCAATCTCGTCAAGCTCCGCCTCTCAAAGGCACAACGATAATACGTCCAATATTTCTATTCGGCTTGTTAAGGCTTAAACGACACCACATATGGCATATTGCGCTTGCTTATTAATGTTTAAATGGCACCGCTTTTGGGGGCGTGGCATATTAAGGCGACGTGTTAAGGTTACGTGTGGCATACTAATGCCGCATGTGGCATAATTAGGGGACATATTAATGCATGATGTGCTACAGTATATGAAGCTTACATATTAAAGTCACGTGTGGCTTATTAAGGTTTAAATGCCAAACGGTACCACTTTGGGGGCCCGGCATATTAAGGTTCAAGGTTCCGCTATAGTTTGCCACTTTCCATTTGCGCTCAATGTCAGACATTTGCATTGAAGCCCAGCCAGGACCTCGCCTGATTCGGGACACCGACTCCCCCTCCCCCTCACTAAATGGCCCTTCGGGAGTCTTGGAGTACGCACCCGGCGGGCCGGTCCTCTAAATTGAGCAAAAGGCGCTGGAGGATTAGCATACGCAGATTGTCAGAGGCAAATGAATGACAAGACTTTCATCTGGCGGCCTGTCGACCTCGCTTAGCAGCGACACGCTTCAAAGTCCGCCGGGGTCGCCCGCAGGACGAGTTGGAGGGCGGGGCAAAAAGATGACTTAATCAAGATCTGATAGCAACATCGTCAAAGAGAAAACAAGCTACGAGTAGGCGTAAAGAGCTGCTATTTATTGTCAAGGTAGGGTTTCAAGTTTGGGGGTTTGAAGCCTAGCTTTGGGTTCCAAGTCAGGATTAAAATTTGGTTTTCAAGCTAAGGTTTTGGTTTGGAGCCCTATGCAAAATTTAGCACTTTTGTACTAAATTACTTTTACCTTGATGGAGGTCACACAGGAATGAGACACATTAATAACGTCAGTCGGAATGTGCGGCCAACAAGATTTTCATCAACCGGCAAGTTGACGGCACGTCGATGAATTTCTTGCCGTGAAGTTGCGCCACTCATTAAGAGTCAAAAGAGCGAACGTTCACAACAGAAAAATCCAACAATCATCCTGTCCCGCCTCCCCAAAAATCAATCAAAAGTCCAACAACGTCTCCATTCGCCGCTAATGAAATCATCTGCGAGGTATTTTAATTGTGATGAGACGACATTTGTTAACGCCGTGACCTCCAACATCTCCCATCCCCGCCCCCGTTCCTCATCTGGGAGCCCTGACTCGACGGAATTCCGCCCAAATGGGCGGCGTTCATCAAATTTCTCCATCAACGTGACGAGCGTGGCCGCGATTAGGAAACGCTGGCGCCGCGGCACCACACGCTCAGCAGATGGCCCCAGATTACAGCCACCCTATTAAGGTTATCTGTGACGTGTCAAGGCCGACTGCAGCATATTCAAGTCTGGGCTGGCACGTTAGCTAATGTATGCGAGACTTATCAAAGGTTGAGCCCGGCGTATTCCGATCACATGACGTACCGGGTATATATTGTAGATGCATACACATCATTGCATAAATGCATATATGTGTATGTATATATATATATATATATCTCGCCCATCAAAGGAAGATGAGGTGCTGGAGGGACCATCATGGGAGGACAAGCCCCTACATGGGATGTACCACCGTAACATAGCTGAAGTGGCTGATATCCAGAAATCCTACCAATGGCTAGAAAGAGCTGGTCTGAAGGACAGCACAGAGGCACTGATCCTGGCTGCACAAGAACAGGCCTTGAGCACCAGAGCAATAGAGGCCCAAATCTACCACACCAGACAAGACCCCAGGTGCAGATTGTGCAAAGAAGGTCCTGAGACAATCCAGCACATAACTGCAGGGTGTAAGATGCTGGCAGGTAAAGCATACATGGAGCGCCATAACCAAGTAGCTGGAATAGTGTACAGGAACATCTGTGCAGAGTATGGACTGGAAGTCCCAAGATCCAAGTGGGAAACACCTCCAAAGGTGGTAGAGAATGACCAAGCCAAGATCCTCTGGGACTTCCAGATCCAGACAGACAGAATGGTAATGGCGAACCAACCGGACATTATGGTGGTGGACAAAGAGCAGAGGAAAGCCGTTGTGGTTGACATAGCCATCCCAAATGATGGTAACATTAGGAAAAAGGAACATGAGAAACTTGAGAAATATCAAGGGCTCAGAGAAGAGCTGGAGAAGGCCTGGAGAGTGAAGACTTCAGTGGTACCTGTGGTCATTGGAGCACAAGGGGCAGTAACCCCCAAACTGGAGGAGTGGCTGAAACAGATCCCAGGAAAAACATCTGACATCTCAGTCCAGAAAAGTGCAGTACTAGGAACAGCAAAGATACTGCGTAGAACCCTTAAGCTCCCAGGCCTCTGGTAGAGGACCCGAGCTTGAAGGGAAAAAGAGACCACCCACGGGGGGTGAGGATTAGTTTTTTACATATATATATAGGGTTCTTAGGTATTCAGTTTCCAAATGGAGTCGCCAACTTTTAGGTCCTCCATCCTGGTCCTTTTGGGTGAAGAGTCAAACGGTGCTGGCTGAAATAACGGATTAACATATGGCTGCCGTGATGGAAAGTGTGCTGCCTTTCAGCACCTCAGACTTTTCTTTAGCGAGACGGTTGCGGAGGTGAAAGGATGCTTTCTTCATTGTTGCCGTCGCTCTCGCGCTTCAGGCAAGGCCGCCGCCGTGGCCCATTAAGAGTGCGAAAGGGGGCGTCGTCCTTGAAGACCGCAGCTCACGGCACTTGACATCAACAGGATGTTCATCATTTTTCACAAAACGCTAACCGCTGTTAAGCGTCTCGAACCTGAAGTACACGTCCTTGGTCTTCACCTTAACCTTACCACATGTTAAATTAAAAAAAGAAAAAAAAATCAGATGAAGTTGACTCCAATATCACTCACACGGGTTTGTTACCTCATGAGCAATCGGGACCGCGACACAGTTTTGTGTCAGACAGGTGACGTTGTGGGGTTGTGGTTTGTGCAATCCTTACCGGTGCCGCCCACCACCCGCTGCCCCTTGTGGCCTGTCACTGTAACACACATCCATGATTTAACCCTTGCTACATGTACTAGGACGAGGCGAGCAAGCCGTCTTTAGCAAGAAATTTGAGACATTCTTGGCAAAACGAAATTGGCATTGTTTGGGCAACAATGCGGAAAAGTTTGGGGTAGCGCCTTCATAATTTAACGCGTTTACGGAACACCGAGCGTGTCGAGTAGGGCACGTCTACCATGAATAATACATGCGGGGTTACGCCAGCGACGACGCTACGGCAGCTCAGTGGTGGCGCGCATAAGCAAGAGTAAATGTCCTGACATTTCCAATATCCAGCCGGGCCCAAATGTGCTGAATGCACACAAGCGCTCGCTCAAGAGGCTCTTAACAGCGGCGACGGGCGGGTGGGGATAGTTTTGTGTGTGTGTGTGTGTGTGTGTGTGTGTGGGGGGGTCTTTTGTAAAGGTGCCTCTAATTATTGTTGGTCCTCACTTGATGGATGCGTTTGGGTGATCGGATTTTGGTTGCATTTTGTCACTGAATAAATAATCCCATCATTTTATTTTAACGCTTTTACATACACCTCAACCGGTTCGAATTTGAGGAAAATTGAGGTGCCTGGATGTCAATTAATAAATTGTTGCTAGCTATTAAGGTAGCCAAACGCTTTAGCAGTTCGCTGTCTGGTGGGAGCCGTGCGAAATGGGTGGGCGACGTGCCCCTTGCCATCCCATAATGAGGCGCACACGCACATACGGAATTAAAACAACATATATATTGTGGGACTTTGAGGCGGCTGTAATTTGGTCGGAGCAGCGCCTCCCGTCAATAAAGTGTCAGCGTCGGAATCCCCCAACCAAATCGGTCAGAACCCGGAGGAGGGTGGCGGCTAATATAAAGCCCGACCCGAGGGGATGGCGCTCGCTGTCACTTGACGGGGGGCGGGCCCGCCGTCTCACCCGCCGCAAATTTATGACGGCCAGAATGTGCGTCCGGGGACCCGAATCCGGCGGCTGACGGACGGCGGCGCCGGCTTTAGGTGCGGTGGGATTTATGAGCGTTGTCCCCGTTTCACTCTCCCCTCACACGACAGGTCACTTCATCAAAGGAATCCTTTTAACGCACATGCCAAATATGATTTCACTACATTATTTTAAAGCCGGTCGGATTTACGAGCCACGACGCCACTAATTAACGTAACGCTCGGTGGCGGGAAAAACGTGGGACATTTGGCTCATCTTCATTTTAGGTGCCGAGTCAGCGTTTCCTGGCAGCGAGTCGAGCTGGAATGTCGTCGATTAGCAGAAGCGCTCTTACTTCCTGTCTCTGAGAGGCTGCTTTGCTCTGATTGGATAACATCATCCATGCCGATGATTCATCCTAAAAAAGGGACCAGGAAAGAAACGGAAAGTTTGTACAAACGCTATTCATAGCCGTGCACTTTTTTCCCCCTACGGTAATGTAGGGGGGAAAAAAGTTAGCTAGCAGTCATTTCAAAGTTGAACACCGTCCATACGATTCAAATGTTAATATTTTGATGGTAATGTTGCACATTTCCAAACACATTAAGAGTGGTGGCGAGTTCACAGCGCGTTAAACACCAACAGCCTGAGCATGTTTGCGTTAATTAGCCGCTAAGCCTTCGAGCGGGCTCGTCGGGGGCCCGTCGAAGCCGGCGTGTATATTTTTCTTTTTTAGCGCGTATGTAGCCCATCTAGCGAGAGAGCGAGCGACCTTCTAAGAGAAACATTTGCACAGATTTGGCGAGTCAGACAAATGAGACGGCGAGTCGCCGCACTGCTGCAAAAGACAGAGAAAATTCACACTGGTATTGATCTTACTTAATTAGATTCCTATCCGCTCTCCGGGGACCCGCGTCACGGCGACGCATTTCACGCACACGCACGAGAGAGCGAGCGAGCGAGCGAGAGAATATGAACTGAATTAATATCATTTCAAAGCCCGGCGTACAAAATGTGATTTGATTATCGGGAATATTTTTCATGTCTAATTACTCGTTCCCTTCGCCGCTGTAAAGTTTTCTTAACTTTGTTTTCGGCAAATCCTGATGAAAGAACTAATGGCCGAGCGACTCTTTGCACGCACACCTCTCAGTGCAGTAATTCAATTTGGGACGTTAGGGAGATTAAAAAAGAACAACAATAAAAAATAGGTGAGGTTTGAAAGTGTGCGGTGCGATATTGTTTGCGCCGACGCTAAATGAATTTGCTCATTGGAATGCTAATTGGCAGCAATTTGATTTCACTCGGCTGCAAATTGCAAATCGGAGCGGCAGCGGAGGGAAGTTCATGGCTGATTGTTGTGGCTGAGGACGAGGCGTTAGCATTTGATACAACTTGATTGGTCGAATCACTGATGTGGACGCATTTGATTGGCTAGACTTGATGTGAAATGTTTATTGTTTTATGCTAATTTTTAGACTGTCTAGTTTTGTCAATTTCTCTATTTTTGTCAAGTATTTTGAGCATTCTGGATTTGACTCAAGTTAGTGTGTGAAGTGTAGCTAATGTTTTGACAGCCGCCGCTCTCGTTAGCAAACTCCGGATGTACGGAAAATTTGCTCGGATGGCGTCTTAATGGCAGTCAAGCTCGGTTGCAAGTTAGCAATCGATGATGTCATTAACAAGTCGGCCTCCAAGTGTCAGGGATGTAAATTCTGTTGCTTCATTTGAATCAACGGATGAGAAAATGGGATTATTTATTGCCAAAGCAGAGACACGTTAGCTAAAATCGGAGGAGTGGACAAGTTGTGACTTCACACTGTTGCTTTTTGATTCTTTGTTGTTGTTGGTAGTTGCTAGCATTTGATTGGTTAGCTAGCTCATTCTAATAGCTACTACGGTGCCATTTTTGGGTCTCACTAAATTGATATCATTTGCTAGCGACTGTGAGCATTTGAACACACCTTTGATTGGTAAAAAAATTCTGTCAGCACAAGATGGAATTTGCAAGAACGGCAAACTCCTGGCAGGAGAATTAACGGCTGGAGAATTAACGGCTTTTAAAAGGTCGCGTTGATTAAAACCACGTCTGGGGCGTCCGGCGGCAGGATCCATGTCGGGGGTCAGCCAAACGTGTGAAATACAGCGACGTTATTCTGATGCGAGGGACATTTGAGTAACGCGTTGATGATTCTCCTTGTGTAACCCCCCTTTTCTCACGGATTCCCTCGCATTTCATCGTACGGATTCCGGAAAATACCCGGGCCGCAACCCCCCCCCCCCCCCCTTCTCACCGTCTCAGCCTTCTTCCTGATCAACCCCCGGCCGCCTTCGGGTTTCTCCCGGTGCGGGGGCTATAATTGTTGCCGTAAATCGTGGCGCACCCCCGCGCCCCCGTCTTAAGCGGCCATTACGCACGCTTCACTTCGGCCCTTGTTGATTGCAAGTGTCAAGAGGGGCGGATTTATGCACTCTGGCTGGGTGAGACGCAGCCAGCCACGCGAGGAAGCAGGGACGGAGGGGACGGGGGCGGGGGTGATTACTGAGAGGGGGGTGAGGGGGGTCAGGTGACGGCAGGGAAGATGGAAGTGAGAGGAGTCGCTTTTGCTTTTTCATGTGGAGTTTACAAATAGTTGGCAGGACCTTGCAGAAAATCTGCTGTTCATTTGTCTGTGCCTTCCAAGCAGACAAAACTTCTACTGCCATATTGGCTCAAATGTTTTTAAGTTTTTCTAGCATTTGTGTATTTCCTGACAAATACTTTACTGATTTATATGTATTTTTTGCCAAATATTTTGGGCTAACTTATGTGTGATTTCTTGACATAGCAAATCATTATTTTTTTTAATGGCATTGCAGTAGCGTGTTTATGGATGCAATCAATGATGTCATTAATAATTCAGTCTCAAAGTCACATGAATGCAAATGTTGTTTGATCATTCAGATAAACAGAGAAAAAAAGTGTAAATATTTATTAGCAGAGCTGGAGAGCTGCTGCAGAATGAACATTGATGATATACATTCATGTAAGATGATGAAATACATTTTTGATATCTGACGATGTGCTTGAGCTTGACTGATGAATTTATTTCCTGAACTGATGAAAATGAAGGTTAATCTTTACACGGCGTACGCAAATAAACGGATGATTGGCGGCGACATCAGAGCGGTGCGGAAATTCTGTTCCGTCTCTCTCATCGATATTTCCTTGCCTCCTTCATTCCATTACGTCGTTGGGAATTTTTGATTCGCCGAGCCGCGCTCGGGAAAACGCAATCACGGCCCCCATCCATTTTGGGACTTCAATAAGCTGACGGCCATTAGAAGCCTCCAAATACAAACCGTACAAACACAGAGCACAGTAAGCGGATAAAAAGTAGCAAGAGAACTGGATAGAACACAAATCCTCCAAAGTGTTTTACAAGAAACAGATAGAAACAGAAAAGTAGAAAACTCAAACAGTAGACACAGAAACTGTCAAAAAGGCAGCAAGAAAGAAGAAGTAGAAAGAGAAATAACTAAAACTGTAGAAAAACAGAAACAAACAGAGAGAGAATTCTCCACTTGAGAAGGTCACAAACAGAAGACACAGAAACTGTCAAAAAGGCAGCAGGCAAAAAGTAGAAAGAGAAATAACTTAAACTGTAGAAACAGAAAAAACTGCAACAGAGAGAATTCTCTACTTGAGAGGGTTGAACTCTCACCCCCTCATCAAAAAATTAAAACACAATAAAAACAATAGTGATCTCTCAAAAGATCACAGTTGCAAAGTAAGTGGAAGGGACGCGACGTCGGGCCGTTGAAATATTGAAACCGACGTTATCCCAACACCGACTCATTAAGTTAAGTGTAGACACGCGTCAGAGGCATCTGATAACGAGGTTAGCCGTTAGCTTAAGCGGCCAAGACGCGTGCTGTCCGGACGCCGCCCAAGATTAGCCGACAGGGGGCGGGCCTCCGGCACCGACCCACAAGTGAATGAATGAATGAATGAATGAATGAATGAATGAATGAATGTACTATGCAAGGATGAACACATGAAGAGAAGAATGGCAACAAACAATTGTTTCCCCTATTTAATTTGTTTTAGTTCTGTCATTTATTTTGATTGTTTGAAATGTTTTTTGATATTTCTTTCACTTTTCCTCAATTATTATTTTTTATTTCCCCCATTCATATTTTCATATCCTCCCTTTTCGTATTACTTTCCCCTTCTTACATTGGTGTAATTTTTCCGAGTAGGTTCCCTCAAGATTCGCCGTGGCCAGCACTTGACAGCGTTGTTGGTTTTGTGATACGTAGCACATTTGTAGCATAGCGTTGCCTGATCTCCAACTACGATAACGTCCATGAGAAAAATGCTAATGTCGAGCCTCTCCCGCGACACTTCACTATTTCCGATGTGTCGGGAGATAAGTAAACTTTTGCCGGTATCTGGAAGGGCACGCGGCGATCAGCTCCCTTTTCTGCTGTTAAAATAAATACCTAAAAACTGGCAGTTACTTCCGACTTGTTTTGGTATCCTTGAACGATGCACGGCGGCTAAATTGTCTGCGCAAGCGGCTAATGCGCGTAATGGAATTGCGAGTCGCCCCGCGTCGCAAATAAATAATTTAATGCAAATCCCACATCGCGCCTCCCGCCAATTAAGCTAACCTGTTTTAGCCGTAAGTGATTCTATTACATTAGCGTGGCGCGGCGCTGACTGCATTAGGGAGGCTTTAATCAGTCGCTAATCAAATTAGCGCCGCAGACAGACGGCCGGGAAATGGCGCGCTTTACGCAAAGCACCTTGCCGCCTCACCTGCGCCAGGCTCCCCTCAGAGACGTCGCCTTGAAAAATTTCAACTTTTACCCATCGTTGATCAGCCTGTGCCTTTCACGCACAACTCGGAGGGCAGACGCAATATTTCTCTGACTGTATACGGAATATCACTTTCAGGTAATTAGACGAAAAAGCTTCTGCAGTGATGGATAGAAAAGTACTCGAGGGACAAACATTTACCATCAAAACCATTTGAGGTTTTCCCGGACTGAATGCAACCCCAAAAGCAGTATGGTACACTTTTTCCCCCTCCGTATTATTGAACTCCTTCATTACCAGTACAACGTAATATTTGACGTCTATTCTCGTCAATGGTAGTGAATGAGTTAGGGTGTCAACCAAACCTCGTAACTTATAACGTACAATGTGATATTTGATGTCTATTCTCGTCGATGGCAGTGAATGAGTTAAGGTGTCAACCAAACCTCAGTAACTTTTAATGTATTTTTTCTTTAACAAGTACAACATTTCACTTTATCTGGCTCACATTAGCTGTAGCTTAGCATTCAAGGCCTCAAGTAACCCTCTCCTCTACGCAAAGACGTCAAACAAACTTGCTGAACTATGAATTTCTTCTTTTATCACAGCAAACATATCCCTTCAATGTTGACCCAACCTCAGTTACGACTTAGATATCCTTTAATTATATAAAAACGTTTCAGCTTTTTCTCTGGCTAGCAGCTAGCGGTAGTTGTAGCTTAGCATTATTAACATGCTCACACTGATACGAGTGCACTAAATGTGCTCTCGTTGAAGCACTTTTCAAGTTATCTCCGTTTTGAAGCTGTTGAAAGTAAAGTCCAGATCATATCTGCCGGGCGTTCTCCACCAAGTAAGAAGAAATTGTGCCTTTGCCTCGTTGCCTTTGGAACATGATAAGAAGGAGCAAGGGGGTGAGCGACATGTCCACTTCTGCAGCGCTCGCTCGCTTGCCGATAAGAATCCATCTCTGATTAAGGGCTTGCTATGCCAAGGTTTATATTTGGCTTTTGCACATTCAATTTGCTTGGTGGTTAATAGCGACTCCTTCACCCGCTAACACAGACGCTGGTGCCGGGCCAGACGGCTTTTTTTTTCTTTCATCTTTAGGCTAATATAAATCAATACGTCGTAAATGTGACGCTCGTCATTGTGTCAACAAGCTGAAATCCCCCCAGACTGACTTTTTTCTTAACATAGTGTTTAAAGGGCTATATTTGCTATATTTATATAACAGGGCGCACACGGATAATTTTGGCTGATAAGCCACATGCTGCTTCATCAAGTCAAAAGACTTGCGATGAATGCCTACGTTTCCTTGGCAACTGTTGACTCTTGTTGCGCTGCTGTTGTTGTTGTTGTTGTTGTTGTTGCTGCTCCACCAGCAGCAGCACCCAAACCTGAGTGGTGTTGGCTTTTTATTGGGGCGCGTGGTGAGAGTCAATGGAGCTGTTTTCAATTAGTTTTGCGAGTGCTTATCCCATTAAAGCTAATGACTTATTGATTTAACGACAGTGGCGCTTTTGCTGTGAAACGTGCCGCCATTATGACTCTCCTGACTCTCACCGTGACCGATGGCCTCCAGTTTTTTTTTTTTTTTACCTCCCGCCGCCCTCGGGGTCGTCACTGAGCGTCTTGGGTAAGTGGACAGGCTTGTAGGTTTTGACACTGCAGCCGTTCGAGACGGCACTTCTGTCTCCTTTCATCTCCCAAGTCAAGTTGAATAGAAATTTGAATTCTATTCAGTGTCTTCATTTGCAGGTTACTATTATCGATTCAATATCATATGCTAATTTCTAATAAATTATTTCACAATTATAGAAAAAAAACATGACACGTTATGGCAATCATTGAAAATGTGATGATAACCATAGAGCAGCAAAAAGTGCTGTTCCAATTATGAAAGGAGCACCAATTCAAGGTCCATGACTCGTTTTTGACCTTTCACTGCTAACAGTGGTAAACGTACACTTAAAACATTGTCAGAGCAGTTAAAGCTTTTCTGATGGTGGCACTTTGATTCAATTTTGCGCGCCGTCCGATGCGAACGCTTGTAAATGTGCCCAAAGGTGAAATCCGAGGTGGTCGTGGGGCTCGCCATCGTACACGCCGACGTCGCCGTCGCCGCACTACACTCGTCACTTCTTATCGCTAATTGAGCTCAATGACCAGCAGCTATTTGACTCTGCCTCCTCTTCCTCGTTCCCTCATTTCCTCCCTGCTGGAAGATCCTTCCATGCTGACGACGGCGCTTTCTCGTAATGAGGCGAGCGATAAGGCGGCCGCCGACCTTGATCATCTTCCTTTTTTTTTTTTTTTTTTTTTTTTTGCTCCATGCCTTCTCCAATTTCCCTCGCACATTTATCTCAGCCAAACATAAGCTAGGCGAGCTGGGCCAGGTCGGGCCGGACCGCAGGCGCATCTTGATAGCGATGACCGCGTCGCTGCTTCTGCTCATGCTTTATCAAACAGGAAGTAGGAAATAAGCGCTTGAATTCATCATTAGTGCAACAGCTGAACAATAGATGCCTTCACAAGCCTTTTTCCTCTCCGTAGGAAAGCAGGATAAAAACTACAATAAATGTGCCTGCCATGCATGTTTAAAAAAAAAAAAGTTACGATTTGAAAAAAAGTCTACACACCCCTGGTCAGAAATCTTGCGGGGCAAAAGTGCTGGTGCGGGAGCGCCTCTTGGAGTCTACCTGTCTCACAAATGTAGAAGGCGTGTGTGTGTGTGTGTGTGTGTGTGTGTGTGTGTGTGTGTGTGTGTGTGTGTGTGTGTGTGTGTGTGTGTGTGTGTGTGTGCGTGCGTGCGTGCGTGTGTGTGTGCGTGCATGTGTGTGTTCATTTAATCACAGTGAAGTTATAATGAAGACGCCTGACCTTTACTTTTAATTTTATGGGAGGTAGCTTGGATGCTAATGTACTTGCGATGTAGGGTCGTTTGATAGTTTGATAGGCTGATTGGAGGCGGAGCATTTGGATGTCCGGAGGTCGGAGGACAAACAATTTAGGGTGTGTATTAATCATGGAGAATGTTTGTTGGTGGACGTTCGATTTAGGTTGAGCATCGAAGTGGTGAAGCCTGCCAAGAGGATACTCGGCAGACTTGATGACTTTTTAATAACCTTTCACTGTGTTGACATTTTACCACTACTGCACCGGCCTTCTTATTTCCACTTTCAAAACTCGGGACAATTATCCCCCGACTCTTGAAATCAGAGTCGTTTTTAAAAATGTTGTATTCTGTTAAATTCACTTGACTGTCGGCCGGTGATGTTTTACCCCGACGGCGGCGGAACACCTGCTCCCGCCTGCTCCAGATGGTTAGCAAATAAAAAATTATTTCATAGCATGTTGCGCTAATGTAAACGAAGCGCAGCATTCCAAACTTGGCTTTTGCATTTATACTCTGATTTGGTATGCTAAGCTAGCTAACTTGCCGCTACGCATCACCTTAGCCCGCCTTAGCTAACCTGTGCTACGGCTAACGTAAATGTGGGTGATCAATATTTCCAGATGAATTCCCGTTGAATATCATCTGCTTTTGAGTAGTTGAGTTCCTCCGGACCGCCAAGTCCGCTATCCATCCTCTCCGACCCCTCCGGGTGGGCGGCTCATTAGCCGATGTTCCCCACTAAGCGGGACTGAAGGGAAAAAAAACAGCCATTAGCAAAACAAACGAGGTTAGCACGGCTTGCAAAGGACCAGGATTATTTATTCCAAAATTGCTGCGTCGAATCTTCTGTATTGCGTCACTTCCTGTAGGGCGACAGAGCTCATAATATTTAAATACTAACACGAGAGGCCATCAGTGTTTTAATTAAAGAGGCGGCCTGAGGGCTGTCACACATTCTTACATTTTGCTTCGTTTAAAAGTTAAGCATCAGACGCTTTTCTGTCATAATTAAGCAAAAATGATCAAAGTTGGCCATCGCCTTATTATATTTTCCCTCCAAGTTAAATAAAAAAAATTGGCTATGAGGAGCAAGGATATGCTCAACTTTGTGACACCTTCAGCAAAATAGAACAGCTCTGTTACAGTATGGAATCAATGCTAACGTGTCACCGGCAACCACTGTTACGTAAGGGGCAAGCATTTAAAGATACACTGAGTTTTTTGTTGGACTGTTTTCAATATTGTTACAAAATTGTTTTTGTATTTATTAAAATTCATGAAGAGATACCTTGTTATTGGGTTGGGGCTTCAGTTGAAACCTGCTTCTCTTGCCAAAAGTCAGCCGGGATCCACTTTATCTACACCCCTACCCTTCGGCCCCATGGCCGTCAACAAGTCGAGCATTGGAAAATGGTTGACTGATGTATTTTTTCCTGCTCGAGTATTCCTCGAAGAATCTCTCATGGAGCCTGGAGGACCAATCGGAGAGCAGCTTTTCATCCATATGCTAATATGCTAATATACTTGATTTATGTTGTGCTGCTGCAGGGTGGGAAGTAAAAAAACAAAACAAAACAAAACGGAGGAAGAAGAAGCGAGGGAGGGCAGGTAATAGGATGCATCCGAGTGGAGAGGAAGCCGTGGCCTCCTGAGACTATTTGGAAGCCAGTGAGCCCTCTGGATGGCAAAACGGCTTTGGCGCGCGCATTACTCAGCCCCATAAATCTGGGCGCAGCCCCTCTCGGACGACACCCCCAACGCCAGCCGCCGTCCGCCGTCCCACCCGATTCGTCTGCCTGCTTTGGTTTGCCTTTAATTACCTGAGCGATCCGGCGCTCACCGGCAGCACTTCCCTAATGGAGCATCACTCGCGCTGCCAGCTGGCAGCGTGGCCCCCTACCGGGTGGGGAAGGGCGGCTGGAGACCCAGTAAGGGGCGGAGCGGGGGGGGGCACTGGAACTCTCAGTTATAACTCACTTACGTCTATAGTCTTCATCTCACACAAGGCCATTAGGCATTTGTTTTACAACACCGGATTAGTGCACCTTTATTGATTTGTGGATTATTTGGAGTCTTTGCATTACGGATTTGTGGCAGTTATCGTTAAGATGAGTCATGGCAATAATTAGAGACTTCCGACTGTATGAGAATTTACTTGCCGTGTGGATTGGCTTTTGATTTGGTGGATTATTTCCAGTCAGTGAGCTAATTTCTATTCTGAAAGGCGGCAATGATGATGACTGACCGATGCAAGAAATCATTGCATAATTGACATGCAGCTTGTCAAATGCAAAAGTGGCTTTTTTTTTTACTTTGTTTTTGACTCTGTAAATTATTTCTAGTCTTATTTGTGACCAAATATTGAATGTTTGTTTTTGACCGTGGATTATTTTGATCAATTGTATTTTTCCTATCCAAATATCAGGTTACAGGAGCCATTTTATTTCTAACTTTGTGGATTATTTCTGTTCATCATATACATTTTTCTTGTGCAAGGCAAAAAATATTTCCCTAATTGTCAAAATCCAAGCGCCATCAATATAATTAGACTGGAACACTCAGCATGTGTATGGTGTTTTTTCCCACTTTGTGGATTATTTGTAGTTTATTCGTACTATTCAAGCAACTTGCGAGAAATGATGCGATTATTGTGATTCAGCTTTGAAAAGATAAATTGCTGCAGATGAAGTTTATTAGCAGCACGACAGCCAGGACAGGTGTGTGTGTGTGTGTATGGGGGGGTGGACAGGAGGGTTCCATCTGCCAATCAACATCCCGTCAAAGCCGTCTGCGGCCTCTTGTCAACATTTTACTCCTTTCTCCTTACGTACTTGCGCTGCTAACAATCCCCACGCAGCTTTAAAATGCATGGGGCCTTTTGTGCACGGGGTAAAAAAAAAAAAATAAGCCAGCAGACTGTTGAGGAATGAGGAGGCGGTGTTGCGACCGGCGCTGACCTTGGAGATTATTGCTAAGCTCGACAGAAAAAAATGCTGTATGTTTGTCAAGAGCTGTCCGTCATCAATGAGCTTTTGTGTTGGATATCGATCGCTCGCCCGCTGACTGATGCACAACAAACACGCTCGGTGACAGATGCCTACACACACACACACACACACACACACACACACGCACACATACGCACACACTTTAATGGGATGTCAAGTCGACTGGGCCACTTCAGCTTCCTCTCAGATGCAATCTGGGCAGGCCGGCCACACCCACTTGGACGACTCATTCGCAAACATGGCGCGGATGAGCCAAGTCGAGCCTGGACGTGTTTCAAACCTTTATTGGAAACATTTCTTGACACAAACAGAAAAGTGACACGAAGTGTACCTTGACTTTTGCGTTCAACTCGTTCCAATGCAATTTACTTGCATAGCAAATCAATGTTGCCCATTGAAAAGAACTGAAATGCCATTAATACATTGCAGCCCCCACCCCAAAAAAAAATCACCAGCATTTTGAAGTTATTATTCATCACCTTGACGCCTTACCTTACAGGCCCCAAACCTGCTTGTCTTTCTTTTATGAGCTTTTATTATTAAAAAAAGTCTAAAAGTTAAAAAATGATTGCGCATTCGTGCACGAGTGTCATTATCTCTCCCCGTCCTCTATTTTTATCCTTTCATATTGTTAGTGCAGACAAATATTTGGTCTTCACCTTACGTCTGGCGAGCGATCCATTAAGGCACCGCTGCGTTATTAGAACACAAAGACCGCCGAGAATGTAAAACAATCCGTTGTGTACTAACACTCTCACCTCAGAGAGATTGCCGATCCCCCCACCCAAATTCAGCCTCATTCAAAAAAGTAACCCTCGTTTCGAAGTCTGAAACCACTCCATCTTGAGATGTGTTGGAAAGCCAAACATAAGGAAGGGTGGAAAAAAATAAGTCGGGAAAGACCCAGGAGGGGGTTCAATACAACTTTAATAATGCGGAGCAGCAGCAGCTAAATGAGGTGTTCGCTGCTACTTTAAGACACACACGCACACACACATACACGCGCACACACACGCCGCACTCTCAGAGCAGCTGAATTATTAAAAGTGTTGTTTTCCTTATTGCGTTGCAGCATTGCGCCTCCTGCTTTAGCCAGAAATTGCATCAAAACCTTTCGGACTTGCCACAACTAATCCTTGACGCCCTACTTTCATACCCAAGCCCCATCCACGTCTTGACGCACTGCTTTGAAAACCTCACCTTGATTTGGCCCAGTAGGGGGCGCCGGCTCCCGCTTTGACGCGCGCTCTGGCGGCCCATTAATAACGGCGGCCGGCGGCGGCGGCAGAGGCGGGGGCGGTGCTCCACCCCGGCCGGCCGACCCGCCTCCTCGGCTGCTCTGCCCCGAGCAGTGCTGACATTTTAATGGTGCCTTTCTATTTTTTTCTATGTCTTCTTTTTTCTTTTCTTGGTAAATAATGCATGTGCTACTGGTTGGCTCCTCCCCCTCCCTCCCCCCATCCAGTGCTTTTGTGCACAAATTACAACGCCTTGTCTCTCCTGCTGCACCGCTCGCTATATCACACCACGGCCTCGCTCTGTGTGTGTGTGTGTGTGTGTGTGTGTGTGTGTGTGTGTGTGTGTGTGTGTGTGTGTGTGTGTGTGTGTGTGTGTGTGTGTGTGTGTGTTTAGCAGAAAAGCCATGATGGCAGAGTCAAGTTTACCGCCCAACACTGACTTCTGTAGCGTTGAAAGCAATTTCCACTGTTGTGATATCGAATTATCCGATTGTGGGAATTGGCATCAAGCCGGCGAATGTAAAAAGAAGTCACACTAAGTCCATGACGGGCATACTGGCCTCGTCCCGACAACAAAGCGAGCTACAAATATTGCACACGGCGGATAGCTGGAGTTGCACCCCCGCCAAGGCAGACGTGTGACGCCATTTTGTTTTTTGTTTGTGTGCAGGTAACGCGTTGTGCAAGTCGGGAAGCATCGGCGTCTTCGGGAACGTGGTGTACAGCGGACTGCTCAACGAGCACTTGTGGCATCTGGGAGTACCGCTCTTCACGAGACTGGTGAGTCTTCTTCCTTGTTTCTCTGACTGCACCGGTGCCCTCTGTAGGCTTGGAAGTCAAACTGCTGTGTTTAGGCCAAGGCAAATCTGAGCTTTCGGGATCTCATGCTATGCCGTCACGCTGGCCGGGACTTAATAATTGCTGACATTTAAATGTTGCTCAGCGTCGACAAAAAAAAAAAAGACAAGGTTCTAATTAAAAACGGGAGCAGTGGAAGAAATAAGGCTTTGGTGGCAGAGAGAGTTCCGGATCAGGACGGCTTCCAAGGCTGTTAATTGCCCCCCCTCTTCCACCACCACCTAGTTTGCATCAATATTTACGATCGATTTGAACATTTACGAGGCGGGAATTAGTGCTGATTGGTGCGCCGGGGTCGCACCTAAATGGGTTACGTGAAACGAGATCATTCCCGCGATGGCATAAATGTCCAGTTTGAAGCCTCGCTTGATGAGCGCCTCGTCGTCTTGTCTGTGGAAGTGCTTGTTGGCTTTTTTTTGATGATTGTTTCAGTGATCCTTTCAGGAAATGTCTCCGAAAGGGTGAAAGTGGATCCTTTTTTATGCTTTTGCCATGCTTCTCAGAAAAAATACACGAAACCAAGAAAAAAAAAAAAGAATGTTACTGGCTGGAATGAAGTCTGGGTCTGCACTGCCAAAACTTTGTTCAACATTTGTGGGCTGTTGATAGTCATTTCAGATTGTGTACCTCAAAGAAACCAACGTTGCTATCTGAAATGAAGTCAGGAGGCAACGGCAGTGGACTAGATAACCGAATCCCAAACGTGTTCCAACTTGAAGTCAAACTCGAAAGTTCAGTTGCCACCCTAAAAGCGTCTGATGTTGCTCTGATCAGCGCCGACGTTTCGTGAAGTTGCCCATCCAAACCTTGGAGGGATTCCGCTCTGCCGCGTCCTCGTGTCAGCGCGCCGGGTGCGCCCTCCGGTGGCCCGGTAGCCGTCGTCCGGCCCGCTAATTACGCCGCAACCCCGCCGAGAGTCCCCGAGGGGGGCGGCGCCCCACATGTCGACTGCTCAGATCACCTAGATGTGAACCCTGCGTGATCAAGCGTGGCGCACGCACGGGTCGGTATTTGGTGGCACGGCCATACGCTACGTTTATACGCCGCCCCTCCCCCCAAATCGGCAGATGGGCGATTTGCTGCCTATAGCGATACGCTTACAAATGATGCTTAATCATGTCTTGCGGGGCCAGCGCGTAAAATGCAGCATGTTGTTTTCTTTTTGTCATGTAGCGTACATGCTACCCCCTTTATTGGTCTGTTTGTTTTATGTTACAGTCCCTCCAGTTTACAGTCAGTGGTTAGTGTAGCTAGCTGAATTGCTATCAAGACCTCGAGAACCAAAAGCCAGTTCCCAAACATCAGACGGAATTCCAAGTAGAGCTGAGATTGTGGTGAAATGTCGAGGAAAAAAAAAACAATCCGGCGTGGTCACCCCTCACGGGACCGTCAGACATTTTAGGCAGGAAGAGCTCACTTCCTGTGTGAAAGCTTTATCTTCATAATGGATGCGCTGCTCTCCAGGGGAAGTCGAGACCACACTCACGAATCCAAATGGTCCGCCAATGCTATTTGAGCGAGATTCCCCGAGACTGCGGGATTATTCTGCCGTGCTCCCGTGATTTTTTTTTCCCCTAATCCCACCGCGGCAGAGAGCGCTCTCCATGGCGAGACCTCGTTGTTTTTTTTCCAATCCTCTCTTCCAACACCCGCTCCTCGGCGGCCTCACTTATTTATGAGCGCGACTTGAAATAGACTTCAGTGTTTGATAAAAGCGCCAACCTTAATCTGGCGTGCCCGAGAAGTGCATTTCATTTTTATTCCCCGTCAGAGATTGATGGCGGAGCGCCGCCGTTTCCCACCGGCTGATTGCTCATGTAAATCCGGGCCGGACCCGCAGACAATGCGTGCGTTTGCATGCCAGTTTTTTTTTTTTTTTTTTTTTTGTGGATGAGATGAGACCACCACATCACGATACGTCCGCCGGCCGGAGTTATGTCATACAGTTTTAGATGTAAATTTGTTTGAGTGGGTGTCAAATTATTTGGTTTGACCTATTTACATTACATTCAATATTTTTTAATGAGATCAATGAATAAAAAATACATTTCAATGAGTATATTCTACAGGGAATTGAAATAGTGCCGGTTTCTGGACGAGCACAGCTGCCCTTATACAGCCCGCCCGTCATACTTTGCCCACCCTTGGGCTTAAACGTCCCCCATGACACCCCCCCTTGCCTTTTCACGACACTTTGCATCTGACGTGGAAATTAGCGTGGCGCTGGCATCTCATTCGCTCCCAAGGCAGCCAAATGTTGTCGGGGTGTCCTCCCGGAATAAAATGAGCTCATCCCGCAGGAGGCCTCTGATTGGAGGAAAGGGGAAGAACGTGGGAAGGGGAGGGGGGCACCACGGAAACCACCGGAGCTCGCCGCGGGGTTAATGCTCCACCGCCCCCGCCCCCCCCTCACAGTGGTGTATTGATGATACGTTTGGAGAATCGCTGAGGCAGGCGTATTGTTACAGCCAAGAAGAAGAAGAGGAGGAGGAGCCCCCCCTCCCCCTCCTTCCCTCCTCCTCCTTGGTTCCTTAGCAGATGGAAAAGACGGCAAAGCGCGCTGCGGTGGTATCGCGGCGTACCCAAACACTTTGTCGGGTTCTGATTGCGGCAACCTGGCGGGACCCCGAAGCGTTCTTTCTTCATCGCACTCTTCTTCCTTCAACTTAATCCTCCAACATCAACACATAGCTCACCCTGCTTAGAGCCCCCCCACCCCCACCCGGCCGCTAACCCCACCGCTCTCAATCCTTCCCGGGACGTTAAATTTCCCGGCGGCGGCGGTGGCAGAGGAACGCTCGCAGGCAGCTGTCAGGCGGGTACTCCAATTGAGCCTCAATAAGAGACGGCCCAGGAGGGGGTGGTAGCCGAGCGGGGCTGGTGGGGGGGTGTCAAAAGAAGAAAAGGGTTCTAACGTCTTCTCCTCAGAGGAAGGAGGGGGGGCTTAAAAAGTGGAGAAGAAGCGGTGAGAGAGACATTAGAAGAAGAGTGAGGTGGTGGTGTTGGTGGGTGGGGGCGAGGAGGTGGGGGGCAGCCCGAGTCGAGCCCCCCCTGAGCCGGGGAGAGGGAGGGCTGCCTCAGCGGATCAGCGCCAGTCGAAAACCAGGCGCCGCGCCGGCCGCACCGACCGGTCCCTCCGCTTGGCCCACGCTTGCCCGCGTCTATCGTCCCACTCGCCATGATGATGTACTTTTGGGTGAGTGATGAGGCCTCGTGACCACAGCGGAAACTTCCCCGGCATGCCGTGTCACCTATTTTGGCGTAGGATGAAGATGCTGATGAGGAGGAGAGCGAATTCCCTTGGTCATTTTCGTTCGCTGGTTACTCGTCTCTAATTTGCTTTTAATTGTTTCTGAATCGTCGTCATGTTGGTGCCGCCGCTGAGCCGAAACGTTTTCCGACTGCGGCAGTTGTTGACGTAGAGTTGTGGGTGCACTGTTTTGGTCAGGGGAGGGGGGGACTTAGTAAATCAAATCATTTGCTTAGAAGAAGTTTACCGATTTGGTTGCCTGGTCATCCGATCTCCCAAGTTACTGTCGTCTAAAGGTTTCTCGAGACGGAATTTTGAATCTCTGCTCTGGTATTTGGTGTGCCTGAAGAATTGGCTGAACCTTTAGGTCTCTTTCTCGGCTCAACTCTTTGAATCGAAATACAAAAATTCACATGCTGTACAACATTTCCAAGCTACTTTCGACAGTTTCGCAGTCTCAGGGTTTCTAGAGGCGGGATTCAGGATGCAGCTTTGGTTTTGGGTCCCTCAAGAATTGAGCTGATGGCTGTGCTTTGAGGCCTCCCACCAAGGCCCAGCACTCTTGTTCAATCCTGAAGAACAAGTTGGGCTAAGTTAAGAAGCTAGTTAGCACCACACGGCTAAAAAACAAACAAACAGGCGGTTTGTCGATTCTTCGACTAAGCTAAGAGACGGATGTGCTTAAAAATAGACCAGATACAAAATGACAGGAAGTTCAGTTCGCAAGCTAAATGGAGTTTTTGAGCGCCTCCTGCAGGTGGCGAGCATCACCTGTACCTCATTAGAATATTTATTCAGCGGACAGATGTTCTTCGGCGGGGCCATTAGCTTTAGCTTACAAGCCCCGGTCGCTGGCTGATGGAGACGGATGCGCGTTCAAAGTCGTCCAGGTTACTCACCCGGGCCGCCGCCCTCCCCCCGGGGCCCCGCCGGCCTTGCGGTAATTGTCGGAAGTGCAGGTGGCGTGTCCTTGTATATCATGGCTGCCACGGAAGAAGAATAAGAGGCTCCGAGTGGAGTGGCCGCCTCTGTCCTCGCCGTCATGAATAATTGAAAAGCGCCGGGTGCAGACGCTGCGACGGTGGTGTGGGTAATGGAGAGCAGGGATGCACGCGGCGTGGCGTGGCGACGAGCGCCTCTTTTTATGGCCGGGGCGGCCAGCGTGGAGCGCTTTGGACTTGTGCTAATGTTGCGTTGCTGGAAGAATGTAAACGGCCAGCAGGAGGGTGGCGGCTTCCAGGGTGGCGGCGGCAGCGCTCGTTAACGGACATCGCTTCGGGCTGACGCGCCATCGAGCTAGCGGCTTCATTTGGTTCTCTTTATAGTTTTTTAAATCAGTGTTTCGATTCTGGATAAGCTTTCAAATCTAGGATGTGAGTTTCAAGACAAGGTTAGGGGTTTAAATTAGGGCTTTGGATCTCAATATAAAACAACATCTTAGGGTTTCAATTTTAATCAGCGGGTTATGGTCAATTTTAAAAGCGTTGTGAGTCAATTTACATATTCAAGCGAGGGGTAGGGTTTCAAAATGTGGGTTTCAAGTTAGGGTTCCAAACTAAGTTGAGGGTTCGAAATTAGGGTGTCAAGCCAGTTTCGAGCTTTTGTGGCGTTGGGTAAGAAAATGGAAAGGACGGCCCATTAACGGCGGCTCCCCGACTTCCCTTGGGCTCACTGTGGGCCCTTGTTGCCACGGCAACCATCACTAAGCAAGCCGCTTTGCTTTAGACTCGATTTGAGTCAACTCGCTATTTTTTTCATCTTTTTTTATTTTTGGCGACATTTTCAATTAGTTCATTGACACAGTTGTATAAAGTTCACGCAAACAAAAAACACATTTGTAAAATATTAAAGCTCGAAAATTACGCTTTGAATCCAAGTGTACAAAGTGAATGTCTCAAGCTTGAACTGTTAGCGTGCTAGCGTTAGCGCCTCCTTGCAAATCAGGCCATTTTTTGATGCGATTGAAGTTGGTTGCGCTTGTTTTGTCTCGTCAGCGTTGTGACGGATTTCTCCTCATCAAGTGGAGCACCACAATCTTTTTTTTTTTTTGTCCCAGAATTCCTGATGTGTGGCATCTAAAAATAGCCCATCTGAGAGCTAAAAACAAGCCGGGGCTCTTTTTTTGTGTGCGTGTGTTGCGATGCAGGAAAACACGTTTTGTTTGTAATTTAGCGGCGCTGGCCTGAAAACGTCTGGGCCGTCTTCGTCTCGCTGAGCTGACGCAAGACGAGGCGCGCCTGGCCTCAGCTCTCACTCATCTCGCACACTCGCCATCCTGACACAACGCGAGCGGAGCGCTCCCGCGCGGCACCGCCAAGATCAGATAGACCGAACGGGACGCTGGCGTTTGATAGCTTCGCCTCAGATCAGATGACCCAAACGGGGGCGGGCATCAGATGGAGCCAACGGGAGAGCAGAGCTTTGCGCTCTGCGGTTGGTTGTGTTGCTTCTTCTCTGCTTCCTTTGTGAAGCTCTGCAACATCTGCATGGAACATTCCCAACTGCTATTTCCCGTATGACTTCAAAGTGAAGCTACAGATGAATTGTCAACGTTAGCTTGTATTGCAGATGGACTGTTTGATTCAATGACTGATTAGATAGATGGATGGACGGACACGGATGGACGGACTGATGGTCAACCAATGTGACCCCTCCATGGGTGGGATGGATGGACGGCCGGTTGGTCAATCCAAGTGATTCATCTGTGGATGGATGGACTGCTGGACAGTCCATCTGATTCCTGCATGAACGGATGGATGGACGGACGGTTCATGTGAGTCACCCATGGAACGACAGACGGACGGATAGATGGATGGACAGGTGGACGGACTGTCTCTCCATGCAATTCATTCATGGATGGACATAAAGACGGACAGACTGACCATATATTTCATCTATGCACGGACAGACTGACGGCCATTTTGTGATGTATTGACGGATGGATAGTCATCCTTTGTTGCACACTGTAATTGTAAAGAATGATGAATGAATGAATTTTTTTTTTCAAAATGACAAAAAAGCACAAAGTGTGTATTTGTTGAAGAGGCAAAAGCTTTTTGGTATTTCTGGACTTGTTCTCTGAAATGACAAGCGTGTGACATTGGCCGTCCTTTTCACTGGGAATTATTTAACAGCAGACCTCAGTGGTCTTGTGATGAATATTTCTCTTTCTAGTCGCCCTTCCAGCGGGCGGACCCTCCGACCGACCGAGCGAGCGGTCGGTCGGTCGCCGGCAAACATGCGGCAGGTTGAGCATGAAACATGCATGAGCGCAAACACCGCGCCCCCAATAACAAATGCTCGCACGCCACCGATATTCGTCCGCCTTGGATTGACCCCAGGGAGGGAGGGGCCGGGGCATATGTAGTGCAGAAGGGGGGTTCTGATTCATTACAGCTCCAAAAACTAAAAAATCCTCCATAAGCAAGGCTTGAAAGACCAATTTGAAACCAAAACCTGGCTTGTTAAAATCTTAATTTCATGTTTTCAGTTTTAAATGAGGTTCTAAGATCTGGCTTAGGCTTTCAAACAAGGGTCAAATTAAGATTCGAAGTCCGGCTTAAGGTTTCGAAATTGGCTTTCAAGTTGTGCTCGCAAGCCAGAGGCGGGGTTTCGAATTTGGGTTTGGCGCCGGATTGCCGAGAGGGGTTTTTGGAGGGTCAGAATGCGGGGTGGTCAGCAAAACCACGTAAGGAAGCCCAGCTCAGCTTTCTTTCCCAAGGGACTGACTTCGCTTGCGTTTTTTTTTTTTTTTCTTTTTGCCGCCGTTTCCCAGGCAGGGCGGCCGGATGCGCAGTGGCTAAACGTCAGGATGAAAGTTAGTTTGCAAAACAAACTCATTGTTTATTGATGACCATCAAATATTCATGCGCTTGCTCGGGCGCTTCTGATAGTTTTATAGCTGATTAACGACGCGTAATTACAGGTTTTATACGCCCAAGAAAAAAAGAGAAAAGCCTCCCAACAAGAAAATAAATGTCGCCGCGCCACTGATTGATGCCGAGCGTTTTCTGCCACCGCCATGCAAAAAAAAAAGGAAGAAAAAAAAAACTCGTCGTCGGGGCCTCGTCTTCCTCGTCTGGGTCGTCGGTGAGCTCACACTATTTGACAGCGCGCGCTCTGGCGTGCTTTTTAATTAAAAGAAAACTCAATAGCCTTATCAGGAGCGGCCATTTGAGCCGGGAGACGTATCGATTGGCCGCCCGCCCGCCCGCTCGCTCGCTTATGCAGATGCCGCGCTTTCATCTGCCGGCCAAGATCTGCTTTCACCAAATCTATGTCATATATTATTCAGCCTGGGCTCACTTCAACATTCAAATGCGAATCTTTAGCTGCTTGTCGGAGGAAGGCCGCTGCCTCCGCCGCCGCGAGCTGGCCGTCATCGCGCGTCGCTTTCTTCCGCTGGCAAATGGAAAACATACTTATGGCTTTTTAGTCTACCTACAGGAAGTATGTGACAATTACATAACCCGCCCAAAAAATGTTTTCATGTGACATAATTGCCAATGCAATTTGCAACTGCCTTACCTGGATGGATGGATGGATGGATGGATGGATGGATGGATGGATGGATGGATGGATGGATGGATGGATGGATGGATGGATGGATGGATGGATGGATGGATGGATGGATGGATGGATGGATAAATAGATAAATAGATAAATAGATAAATAGATGATAAATAATTTTAAATTTAAAAAAACTTAAAATTCAAAATGACAGGACATGTATGTCTTAACTTTACTCACTTTTTGTGAGTGAGTGTTGACACGCATCCCTGCCCGAGATTTTCCAAGGAAAACGACGAGAAGGTAATGAAGCATCTCAGCGGTCGTCTTAATTGGCCGCACGAACGCTTCTTCATTTTTTTTCCCTCCTTCATCTGTAAAAAGGTGGTTGCCGGGGGTCTTTTGCAATTTGCCAAAGAAGTCCATTAAGTTCATTAATTTAATAATGGGCACAATAATGAATGCGAGGTATTGCTCAATTAGAGGACGGCATCCAGCATCCCGCTGTAATGAGATTAGAATACGAGCGATGCAGCGCAGGTAGTGAATTAAAGCGAGAAGCCATCGGGAATTAAATTGTAATCCTGCGACACTTGGACGTCTGAGACAAAAATAATTTATTTTATAATTTTTTTTTTTATAATTGCTGTATGGATTAGACGTGTTTGTGCCTGCGTTTTCTGGTGAGATTTCAAAGTCAATCTCCTGTTTGCCATCAAGGGCCTTTCATTTTCCTAATGGCGCCTTCCTTTTTTTTTAAATGCTTAAAATCCGGCCGGATGTTATTAAAATGGAGAATAGACGGCTTTGTCGTTTAACTTTTCATTGAGCGCAGGGACGCGGCGACAAATTCCCGCCATCAGCAGTTTGCGCGGCCTCCGGTGTTATTAGCGGCGGCAGGCGGGCTTAATGTTGTATGGAAATGAAAGGACGCCATCGGACGATAAAAAAGACACGTCGTGAAGCGAGACGTGCGTCGTTATTCCCCAGCAAGGATAGAAACGTCCTGTTTTCCCGAGTTTGTTTACACGCACAGTGCGGAATGAGCGGCTGCTAGCGACGCGGATTTCGCCGAGGGCAACGTCGGAAGATTGAGGGCGGGGCCACGTATAGGCGCGTCTATCTATACGCGCCGCACGTGCTTAATTAATATTTTGGCCACCTTCAGCGTGTCCGGCAGAGGAAGGAAAAGGGGGATTGTGTTCTCATGGATCCTTTAATCCGCTGAATAAGCGCTTTAATAACTGGAAGCCATTTGGAGATTAACGAGATCAAGCTTGTGTACAGGAAGACTTAAATGCTGTTTTCTTCCTCGCAATGGCCATGCTGGCGTGATGGCGCTTTGTTCTTCACGCGGCGACTCGCATATCAATAAGTGTACCAAAACACTTAAATGTACGTTTGTCGTCAACTTTCTTTCTTGAATTTCTTTTTGTTAGCGTTAGCTTGACGTTACACAAATTGTAGTACTGGAGTAGTAATTTGTGGTTCCGACATACGATTGGTCATCCACTTAAAGATTGACATCAGGAATTTGAATTCTCGCCCGGAGGCAAAGTTCGCGCCGGGGGCGTAGTGCCGGCCGGCCGGGCTCGCCCTTTGACACACTTTGAATGTTTGTTGGGCGAGCGATCCCCTCCTCATCCGGTCTCGGCGCTCGGTGAGCGGCTTGGTGCTGTGCACTCTCACCGCACGCGCTAAATAATTCACACGGTGCTTGGGAATTCTCCCACTGCCGCCGCCATTAGGCATTCTCCCGCCTTCTTCTTGTTTTTGCACATTTCCAGTTCACCGTCAGCACCTTACCGCCAACATGGAGGCAGACTTGACGGATCCCCGCTAAAAAAAATATAAAAAACTGATTTCAGTTGACCCCATGCTATTTCGCTAGTTTTTTTCAAGTCATTGTGGTCAAGGCGCTGACGGCGATCCGTCAGAGCCGGAAAGCGTCGGCGTCTCCCACAGTCGACACCCTCGGGCGGGTGGGTCGATGACCCCGGCGGCCGAGCTATCGCGCCCGACCCCGATGACGGAGGCCGAAGTGTGGGAGCCGCGGATGGATTAAAGCGTCCGTATCGATCGAACGGCGCTCATGCATGTTCATGAGGCTGTCAGAGAGGCCTTTTAAATCGTAATCAAAATGTCGCAGAGCGCAAAAATGTGACAATAACGGACACCCCTCTGAAAAAGTGTCGTCATAGGAATTGTCACTTGTAGCATGTGGTATAAATCCCGCCACTTTGATTTGCCATATTTTTGATGACATGGTATATCCAATCGATTTTTGATTCATGTTCGATTCCGATCTGAATCCTGATTCCGTCGGGTCTTCAAACATTCGCTGCATTTGGTGAAGCTGTGCAAATACGTTGTTTGCATGGACCCACAAAAACAGCAATTCTGAAACGTGACATCAAAACGAAACCAACAAAGGAAATCCAGCACAAAAGCTTTTCTTTTTCTTTTTTTTTTCCACCAGTCGCTGCGGGTTGACTCAAGCGGATTTAGTGTCAGGTCGGTCGTCAAGTCAGCTGGCACGTCGACTACGCTCATTATCAGCCATTTTGACTGCGTCGCTCAACGCGCCTGCCGCCATTTACTCTCTCCGCCGGCGACGCTTTGATCAAACTAAGAAGAAGAAGAACAAACCTCTGCTCTCTTTGTGCATAATAAAGCAGGCACAAAAACTAAATGGGGAATAAATTAGATTTTCTTCCGTGGTGAGCTAATCAACTCTGAGACGGTGATGACATCATCGCTGACTTATTAACGTTAAGTAACTCTCGTTTTGGATTTTGGAAGGAGCTGAAGATCATCAAGTAACAAAACAAAACGTGACGCATGCAATTGCTTATTAAGTCTTGGGCCACGTCGAACCTTTAGGTCCCCAAGTCGAGCCGAGCGTGATGGAAATGACCAAATTCCCGCAGGTCCCGGCGTTCCAGTGATATTGGCTCGAGAATGACGTGAGGTCAGAGTGACTCGAATCTTTTTTGTCCGACGCAATCACATCAAATCATGAGCTGCTCCTCGTGGACGTGGGTGTCAAATTTGTAAGAAATGCCCCGCGGTCGCTCATGGCGGGACGGATGGGTGGACGATGGACGGCTGGACGCCATCCCCCCCACCACCCCGCCGTTGTCTTGCCCACCTCCTCCACTGGCTGTCAATCACGTGGAGAGAAAAACAAGTGCGACGGTGCGCCTTCAGATGATCCGTGCTGATGATCCAATACGGCTCGGCGGCCCACCTTCCCCCTCCCTCCCCCATAATGCAATGCAGCTTTTGTTCACTCCTTCTTGTAAGCGCTTCTTTGACTGCGACTTGTCACGCTGCCGCAACAAATTAAGGAGGCGGTAATGGGCCGGTGTCAAGTAGACGGAGGTGCTGGCTTCGGGTGAATAAACCACCCCCCTCCACCTCCCCCCCTCCCCATCCAGCCTCAATCCCCCTCACCTCTCTCCGTGAAAGGTGACTGCTCTCGCCGGGGTTTCGGCTTTAATGAGGAAGTCAACAGATGAGCCTTCACGCCGCGTTTACGGGCCACGGCGAGCAGATGCATTAAGGCGGTGGCGACGGCAGCGGAACGTCACGGGAAGTAACACGGCGACGTTTGCGTGACGGATGACAGCCTATGTGCTCGGCCATGCTCGTTTCCCTCCGCGACGCCTCTGTGTGTCTACCCGGAACTTAATTACCTGTTACATAAAAGATTTTACTTAGTGTAATTTACAATTACACAACATTGCGCAAGTCTCACCGTTACACAACACGCCGTTACATATCTTTGCAGAACTCAGCCAAGCCCCTCCGTCGCCTCCCTTAAGCACACGCCGGCGTTAAAAGCAGACGTCCTCTAAAATATTGAGCGCATCATTTTCCATTCATGACTCCGACTGTGATATTGCTCTCACATTTCTTCCGCCACCTTTGGGGCGGAATCGCTCAAAGCCGCCGTTGTCGTCGTTCCGGGGGCAGATGTCCGTGGAAAATGTGCAGCGGTGTATCGGAGCGCTGCCGGCCCCCGCCGGCTACGTTTTGATAGCGCGCATGGAATGGGAAGCGGTGGCGCGAGGTGGCTGTTACTTGCTGCGGGGGTCGGGGGGGAGGGCGTATACGAGGGCACTGTCGTAGCTTGGCTAACACCAAAACAAGCCGCCGGCCAAACAAACTTTATGTTGAGAAGGAGCAGGAGAAGAAGACACTTTATTGTGAGTGGGCTCTTCGGATGATTGACAGCCTGACTGGCATGCAAATAATATCAAGTATCAGCATCACAAATGGAACATTCTTCGCATTTTGTTGATGAAACGGCCTAAAAATTGCCCTCGGGATGACACTTCGAATTTGAATTTCCTTCTGTTTATCCGGCCCTCTTGTGTGCAATGCCATCGACCACATCCTGGCATACAGAGCTCCTTTGTCCGCTTCGCCGCTAAGCGTTTCCCTCCTGAGACTCGGCTCCATCCTCTCACGTTCTCACGCTGAGTCCCGAGACGCTTGTTGAAGCAACTCCGCCATCGCTTTTGCTCACTCATCGGCTGACACCTGCCGGCCTTGCTCACCCGTAATCGACGATCCGTTCCTTACTTGAAGTCCACCGCTTGAACTCGCGACCTCTCTGGGGACGGGTGCGAGGCGAAGCCTCCCCGCCCTCCCGCCTCCTCCCTACCGCTATTTGGAGTAATGGTGGAACGCGGGGGCTGCTGTGAGGGAACATTACTGGCTCGGACCAATCTGCTCCCAGATGGAATATACTTTATGTCGGCGGCGACCATCACGGGCAACAGACTTTGCTCGCAGCGTCTGCCGCAGCCATTGTGATTAAGCTTGATTTTTATTTTTTTTTCCTGCCTGCAGAATGTCACCCAAATCTAAAATGCACGCTGCGACCAGAACGGAGGGCTGATTGCTGCCAATAGATTTGAATTGTGGGGCAGTTTGGCTGGGAAGGACGGCGGGCATGACATGTGCTCGTTAACCGAAACATTCTGTCAGGTGTCAGAACGTTATAGCCACGCCCGATGCGGTGGAGGACGGACAAATGTCAGGTGGATTTAAACTTTGGTGATATTATCACCCGAAAATATTGTGACAGCGTTCCAGAACATTCTGGTGGCTCCACTTAGAGTGTTGACTGAGCATCTAGCGGCTAATGCTAGCAGCGCTACACGTGCTTGGCCACACGTTGACGTACGAGCGGCAGACTGTAAGCGTTTGAAAACGTCGGAGGTGAGCCGGCGTTGAGCGATAGCCGTGGCCGAGCTGCTGATCCCAGCAGCCGGAGCATTAGTCGGCCATAAAAGCCGCCGCCATTCCGGGACAGGGGCGGGGCCAAGCGTATGAGGATGAATGACGCCACATAAAAGCCACGCTCTGTTTCCAAAGCCATTAGCAGCGGGGCGAGAGACGCCGACACGTACCGGAGTGGAGAGAGAGTGAGTGAGGCCCGGCCCAATTGAGGAATGGATCCCGGCACTTCCATTTAATCAACATTTTTAATCAATGGTGCGGACGATAACGGCGCTCGCCGCCTCCTGTCGAACGGAGCAGATGAACGCGCCTCGTAGCGCGACGTCGCCTATTTTGCGCTAACATCGTTCACAACTTGAGAGGCGCTCGGCCCCTCGAACAAAGCGATTGCATAATGCAATCGTTTTTAATTTTTGAAATGTAGCATCCAAACATGTCCGCGCTTTGCTTTCCTTTGTTCTTCCATGATAGCCGATGCCGCCCCCCCCCCCCCCCCCCCCCACACACACACACACCACAGCGCTGCCTCCTTATTCCCTCCGTGATCTCCAAGTGAAGAAATCATGGAGGTCTTAAATTATTATTCGTTCAGACCAACATCCCCGGTAACTCACGTCCTCCTCAGGGTCGCGGGCCCCCATTCTGCAACGTGTCAAGCTACATGGAAAAAATCCTGAGCACTCTGGCCCCCCTACACCCTCCCCCCGCGTTTGTAGCTTCGTTATCTGTAAGATATACGACACAAGCTTTAATTAGCCGCCTGCAATGACACCTCATCAGTGGACCTTTAAAGAGAACGTAACCTCCCCTTTTCAAACGCACCCCCCCAGCCCCTCCCTCAACCCTCAACAACCCACCCATGGGCATCTTTGTGCCCCTGCTTGGCACTGCTGAAATGCCAGATAATGAGCAAGCTTGTCAGATGGGGGGGGGGGGGGGCACTTGAACGCTGCTCCTCTGCTAGCTCGCCGTCTTTTTTTTTTTTTTTTTTATTTCTTCTTCTCCAGAACTCCATGGACGCATCAACTAAAAGACAACATGGTGAGAAAGTGTCTTTCAGGAGCAAATATTATGGAATCTGTCAGTCTGGGGTTCCCACCAAAGCTTTAAGTATGACACTAAACAATTAAATCGATCTTTAATAATCGGACTGTGAACTAATTGTCAATTGTGATAATCTCACCCGCGTCAAAATTCTGCTCGGAAACAGATCCGGAGCTATTTTAAAGCCGGGGTTAAATGCCAGTCAATCTTGTCATAGCTGCAAGGTAAGCAGAGCTGCAAATTTGCTTCAGCTCTGTCTGCACCATTTGACAGTACCATTAAAATGTTGCAATGAGACGAGCTGTCTGGTCCGAGGTTGAAAATATTAAAAAGCAGATCTCAGTGTGACGAATAAAAAAACGGTTGTTGTCGTAAAGGAAGGCGCTTTGATTGCATCGTGTTTCGGATCTCATTATCCTGCGTGTCTAATTGTGTGCTCGCTCGGTGAATATCTGATCTTATTGCATCTCACAGCATATACGCACAAGTCAATAAGAGAGAAGAAAATTAAACAGCATTAACAACAAACTTCAATGCTTTAGAGAGACGAAAAAAATTAAACTGCTGAACTTTGGTTTTTTTGTTGTTGTTGTGCTCAGCCATGCTTGGTTATTATTATTATAATTTTTTTTTAGGCAAATTGAATGTGCAAGTAGTCTCTTTGGGCTCATTCATACAATGTGGTCTTTATTAAAAATACATTGCATGGTTTGGAATTTGCGTCTTTTGAGCGCAACGCGAGAGTTTAAACATTGAACCCAAGGCCGCCGCAGCAATTAAGGCGCAAATGTAGCCAGCATCTTTTCTCTGTGATTTTACCGAGTCCAAAGGGAGTTGATGTTGAGTCCTCACTTACTCGTTGGACTTGTTTGGATTATCGTTGACCGGGCGCGGTGATTGGAAAAATTCGTTCTGGCCACACAAGCAGCAAAACTGAGGAACCCCAAAAGCAGCATATCCGGCCGGGATTACAAATCGTTGTAATCGGAACACAATTGGCGATGAGGATTTGGTGTGCCGATTAAAACCAACAGTGCTCATTCGTTTCACTTTTTTAATTGCCGCCACTTGTAACGCAATCAGTGCAGTTCAAGCCACATGTCAAAACCAGCAATGACGATTATTGCCAGGTCACCATGGCAACCGTGGGAAATAATAAAGATGACAATTTGTTGTGCCAACAAACTCAATAATTGGCGGCGCACCACATTGCGCGCGTGCTGTCGTCACGCAATCGCCAGCGCACCGGTTGTACCAAACAACGGGGATGCCCATTATTGCTACGTTGCCATGGCGATCGCCGCGAGGACTTGTTGTGCTGGTCGTTGATCGCTTTTTTTAATTGGCGACGCAGCGGCGTGTGTGTGTGCGTGAGGGCTTTGATTTCACATGACAAAAAAAAAAAAAAAAAAAGATCCAGCGTGGAGAACACGCCGGCAGCCCTCTTTGAAGCGAGCAATCTCGCTGTGCTCATTTGAATTATTAACTGCACCGATGAGACGCAAAAGAGCGGGAAAAAGGGCGGCGGAGGTGGCGAGATGGGAGAGGCGGTGCCGAACGAGAAGATGGCTGCCGGAGAAGAGAAAAGGCCTACCGTGTTGTGGCGCAAATCTCAAATTGTCGTCGAAAATGCATGCAGCCATGCAAGGAATGCAGTTTGGAAAGTTCTTAACTCGTTCGCTACCAGTGGCGACTATAGATGTCAAACAGAATTTAACTGGGCTGCCACTGAAAGAGTTAACGGTTCAAGCCAGCAAAACCAATTAAGGAGAATGCCAAGAAATAAAGTGACCTTCGAAGCTACAATTGCTTCAGGAAAATTGCGTGGACGTCATCGAGACCAACTTGCAACGTTGGCGGTCATCAAAGTGTGATGTAAGCGCGTCTCTTTGTGCATTCTCTTTGTCTGTGCGCCGCCTCTTAAAACGCTATCAAACGGAATGGATGAGGAAAGAGACGCTCTGAAAAGAAAGCTGCCGGCGGGTTTTGGCGGTGCCGCTCAGCGCGAGCGCATTTTTTTTTCATGTTTTGTTCCTGCGATGGCTTCCTGCTGATGTGTGTGTGGCCTGAATGTTCACTGATGAGCACGTTTATTAAAGCAAATCTCATTAAGGTGGAGACGATCCAGCAACGGTGAAGGGTTGAATGCGCATGTTCACCACCTTGTACCATTTCAATTTCATCAGTTTTGAAATTCAAACGGAATTCATCTCATGCCCGATTTTGAGAAGGGTCAGTACGCTTCCCGGAAGAGTCAGTCAGTCAAAAAGTTTGAATTAGAGCAAGAAAAAAAAATTCTAAAAATACATTATTTGAATTCAATGTGATAAAAAAATTTAGTGATGGGGGGTCTAATAAAAAAAAACCCCACATTTTTCAGATGCAAACCAAAAAAATTCATAATTTTAATATAATTTTCAGGAAATTTCGTCAAAATCAGAAAAGATTTGAGCGAAAATTATGTATCTTTTCCATCAAAACTTTTTTATTTTCAAACGGAACCTTACCCAAACAAATCCAGTCAAATAACAAATAATTTGAAAATTATGTTTTGAAACATTATACCACTAAAGCTTCAATATCAATTAAAATTTTTGAAAAAATGTAGGATTTGATGAGAGAAGTCATAAATGAATCAAGCTTCAAATTTTTCCCAAAAATCAACCTGACCTTTGGGATCACTGTGGTTTTCAAAAACAGTGCATTTAAAGATTCAAAGCGAATATTAATACCGACTAATAAATTCCGTGTCCACATCATTAGCATGAAGCACTGGTGCGCCATTCGCGCTGGGGCAGCGCTTCCCGTTTTGCCACACGTGTCGTAAGCAGCAGTGTGTCCTTGAGCGCTCCTCGCCTCTGCTGAGAGGCGTTTGTTGTTTTGGGGGTGCCCCGCGTCGGTCGGGAATGCCACAAGCGCTCGCTCGGCTGGGTGGCGGCTGCAATTAAAAAGCAGCGCGCGACGTCCCGCGAGCCGCTAATGCCTCGGATCAGCTGTTCTAATGTCATTCCCATTCCCGGAGCGTTTGATGTCGGAATCCAGAGGGGACTTCATCAGTGAGACCCCCCACCCCACCCTCCCCCCTCCCCAAACGAGCCAACCCCCTGTCGGCGCGGCAACCCCTCCTCCTCGACCGGAACCTCCCCTTCTGTGTCTGGATGCTTTTGTTGCCTTTTCTCCCACTCAAAGTAAACAGAGTGGCGCCGCGGAATCTAGCGAGCAAGAGCCGGCGAGAAAGGCGTGAGCGCACTCGGTGGTCCCGTTCCGCTAGACGCACGCGAGACAGACGAGGGACGTTGAGTCGGGAAAAAAAAAGGCACGCGCAAGCGAGCGATCGGAGCACAGCGAGAACGAAGCCGAGCGGACGGACCTCCCGTGTAAATGCGCAAAGCGTCCCGTTACCCCACGCTGAGCTCCATGGCCAACTCCGGCTGTCTGCTGCTCTCCGGCGCCGGGATGCTACCGCACTCGCTCCAGTGTCCTCCCGCCTTCCTCTACCTGCCCGAGGTAAGACTCCGCTCAGCTTCCGCCCGTGTCCCGTCCTGACGCGTAACCGCGCTGCCGAACAGCGAGACTCATCAGGTCTTATCTATCTTGACCGGGCGACTTTCCCCCAACTTGCCAGGTCGGTTTTTTTTTTTTTAATTCTTTTTTTCAGCGACGGTGTTACCTCGGGCGACCCACCTCCTCCAAGGGATTTACGAGTGGGGGTCCCGTCACTTGTACTAAATTAGAAGTGGACGCCGCAGCGCAGCGGTGATAAAACTCCCGCCTGGGCTCTCGCCTGATCCCGTCGGAGGCGCGACGGTCATTCAAAACGGCTTTCACGCAGCCAAATTCTTTTATTCACATCTTAGGGCCAAAAAATATTCACATTTGATTTTGTGTATTAGTTTCATACTTATTCTGTTAGTTTTGTATGGTAGAGATTCTGAAAGGTGGCATATGAAGGTATTTGGTGCGTTGCTGCTTGGGCATGTGGAATTCTCAGTCGAAGGTTGCATAATTAAGTTGCCTTCTTGTCGTTGAGTTTGGTGTGAGATTCCGAAACTCCAACTCCTGAGTTACGGCCCTCAACCCCACTTTCACTTCTTGGCTAATCTTTGACCTTTGCATGACCTGGAGATTCCTTAAGGTGGCATAACAAGGAGTTTGGGTGTGTTTCATTGGTGGGTGGATGTCGCTATTACGTCATTTTGGAATTCTCCTTTGTCAAGATTAATTTAGTTTTGCATACGCTGGAGATTCCCAAAGGCGGCCTAATGAGGAGTTTGCTATGTTTGATTGGCAATAAGAATTTCTCCCTGTTCAACTCTACCATTGGTGTTTTCCATCCAAGATTTGTGTTTTGCATAACCTGGAGCTTCCCAAAGGTGGCATCATGAGGAGTTTGGTGCATTTTACTTGTTGCTTTGTAGACTGTTCAATTTTGTTTTGATTTTCCATGTACTCGTTTCTTTTTTTTCCTAACTTAAAGACTCCGACAGGTGGCATAACGAGGAGTTGGGTGTTGTCTTGAGGACGCTTTGCGTTATTCCTCCTGCTTTACGAATCTGGTCGGCTGCTGCTTCCTCATTTGGAATTCTCCGTTCAACCTACCTGATCATTTTGCATAAGAAGGAGATTCCGAAGGGTGGCGTAGCGTAGCAGGGAATTTCCCGCCTCGCCACCACACTTGAGGTATCTCCGTTGATGAAATCCGAACATTGAAGGAAGCAAGGAAGTTGCTTACATCGTCCTTCCTTCCTTCTTTCCTTTTCAAAGAAAGCAAGCCGCAACTTCCTATGCGTCATCGTCTCCGGCGGCGTCTGGCAGTTTTTTTTCTTCCTCTCCTTTTGGCAGAGAATCCTTGCTGCGCCGCAAAACGGGAAACATCCCTGTGAGTCACACTCGGCGTTCCCCGACCGCTCCCCACGCTCACCGCTTTTCATTCCTGGGATGCCGTCTGCTGCGAGCCCCCCAGCGTCTCCCGCTCCCTCATTCCCTCCCTTCCTCCCTCACTTGCGCGATGCGACGGCGTGGAGAACGTACAGTACAAGCGGGGAGGCGGGTGTCGTTATCTGCGTGGCACTTTGTTTGTATTCCTAATGACGCCTTGTGTCAAGTCGCTTCTTCTTGCTCTTATTATCACGCTGAGTGTAGCCACATCGGGCATGATCACATGATTAGCATAAATGTAGCTGACTGTGTGAAAGGTATCGACACAAAATGGTGGGCCGAGAAACGTCTTCAAGGTAGCTAATGCCGGTTACCAGATGTTTGGTGGGGCGTGTTACAGATTACCGATGCTCTGGATTCTGCCACGGTGAGCCACTTGCAGGATTTGCAACGTGGGCATAATTTTACGAGCCAAGCGGTGGCGGGGCAGCGCGGGGGTTGCGCAGATGCTAGTTAGTCGCCGTCTGCAGGGCCGTAAAAAGATGGCGTCTATGGCGTTGGCCGTTTAGCCGGCGCGGGGCCCGCATATGGCGGCGCTCGTAAAGCTATTCTCTCTCGGTGGCAAGTGGAGGGAGGGGGGGGTTACGTATTCCTTGAAGCAGTGCTTAATGTTTACCGCCACCATAATCCATAATGTCCAGAATTCCTAACGTCTGGAAACCGTAACTTCCGAAATCTGCAAAGCCTAAGTTTTGGTTCTTGAACAAACCACAACTTGGAATGTAATGTCCTTTTTTAAATTGAGGAATAGTCTGTCGTTCATCCCTTCTGGAATTTTCCTCCCCGCTTCTAACACCTCCCTCTTATTTTTTCCTGATGGTTAGAAGCAAGACACAACGCTGGCCTTGATCCCGCACCCCCACCGGAGAACCGAAACGACTTTGGATAGTGAAGGGGCCGGCGGTCTCGCGAGGCCCCGCTAAGCACGCCGTCCCTTCTTTCCTGGGGGGCAATTACGACAGACGGAGCCGCGCTATTGACAGCTGTAAATGGTGGCGGCATCCGGGGGAGGCCTAATGGCTTTTTGTCGCTACGCGGGTTCTCGTTAGCGCCGCCCGGCTGCGCTGGAGATGAGTTTGAGGAATGAGCCCGAGCCTCGTCGGCCCTCCAAATAGGACTCGCTAACCCCCCTCCACCCCCCAGCGAGCCCGTCGCGGGATCCCGCTGGGAAAAGGGTTAACGCATTGCAGCTGATTCTGTTTCAATCTACTGCCGAAGAGTCCAATTCTCGGCCAAGACGTGGCACACTTTACTTATTGAACAAAAGGCCCATGTTTCAAATCAAGCCCCCAGCTCCCTGCACTTCACTCACGTCTCCGAAAATCGCAGTTCAACGGTGTGTCACTTTATCTTTAAAAGCTAAGCTAGCACCTAGCTAAATGATTTTGTTGCAATGAAATGCATCGTATGCAAAACGTTAGAATGTCCAAGAAAAGAAAAGCTATTTTGTGGAGGGCTTTTGAAGAATCATCACAATTTTTTCATTTTTAAAAACAGTATCCAAATAGGAAAGCGCTTTTCCACCTGTTTTCTCCCACGTTTAATCTTGTTTGAAAAGCTTGTACCCAATCACACCACTGTCTTTGCGGGTTTTTTGTCCAGGTCGACTAGGTTTGTCCTCTTAAACAGCTGTTTCACGGAGCTAAAAAAAGAAAAAAATAGGGCTGAGGCTGCGGCTGTGGCGGCGCGCCTGATTGAAATGTTTTCTCGCTTGTCGCCGCCCCGGAGGGAGAATTGTAAATCACAGCTAAGTCGTTTGGATTTGGAAATTTCATTTGCTGTGTGAGCAAGCGACTGGAGTTCCTTTTTCTACCAACCCCCCCTCCACCCCCACCCTGAAGGCTACCGCCACCTCCGCCGCCACCGTCTTACATCGTAGACCTTTACAAATTGAACAGAATTACATTTGTTGCCTGTGCGCGACAATGCCACAAACACATTTGTGTGTGTGTGTGTGTGTGTGTGTGTGTGTGTGTGTGCGTGCGTGCGTGCGTGCGTGCGTGCGTGCGTGCGTGCGTGCGTGCGTGCGTGCGTGCGTGTGTGTGTTTAGGATGGGAGGTGTTGAAGCTCCCAAAAGAAAAAGGGCCGCGCACCAGAGCTTGTGTTTTGGAAACATGCTACACCCAATTCACGTGCTGTAGGTTGTCATATGCTAAGCAGCTCAACATACTCAGGAAAACATAAAGTGGGAGCTCGAACTTTCAGTGGCAAAAAACCATTTTACCATTTTTTACCAATTTTTAATTTAAAAAAGAAAAACCAAAAATATTCCAAAAGTATTTCTTGCAACATAAAAATTTACAAATTGAATTGAGAAATCCAATAAAAATTGTCTTTTTTTTTTTTTTTTACATTTAAGTGATTAACCTTTTTTGATGCCTAAAAAAATTAAGTCTATCTTGTAACATTTAACCTCAATGATATGGCATTTGCATTCATCGATAATTGTCATTAAAACGATGCATGATATATTTTCTTATTTTTACATTTTATGACTTGAAATGGGATATCTAATCTTTTCTTACATTTTGAATTTTTAAAACGAAAACAGCGCCTGGCGGGAGCTTAGTTTCATTCAAAATATATACGTTGGCCAATAGAAGCCATGCAGTCTTTGAAGACATGTGATGTGAATTGAGTCCCGCGCGCTTTGCATTCCGTCGGCGTTGCGACTCAACTCGGCGCATCGACGCGTGCATATCTCCACTTAGCCGATAATGCTAAACATCTCAGCGCCGTGCGAGCCCCCCGGAGCGCCGCGCCAACTGCCTGCCGTCGTCTCAATTAGCATGCGCCGCGCTAATACACTTCCACTCGTGCAAAATATCCTCACCTCCGCCCATAAAGACGCCCCCGCCCCCCTCCACATGGCGCAGGTTTTAATTAGCACGCCTGCTAAACTGGTGCACATCGTGTGGCAATTAGCGCCAAAGTGCAGCTTTTTCGGACAGCAAAAGGCGTCATCTCATCGGATTGTCGACACCTAAGAAAAAAAGAAGTAGATCAGTCTCAGGGAGCCATGCCCAAAATTGAACAGGAAGTCAGCCATTTTGTTTTGAAGCGAATTCCAGCGCGAGAACGTTGGCTAATTGGCACTGGCGAAATGAGCTGCAATGCAAGCCAGCGACCTCGACAAAATTCTGAAAGTTTTTCTTTCTAGTCGTCAAAGTTTGATGATTGGCCATGAAAAAGGTGACGCGGAGGGCCTGTCAATGGCCGCTTGCAGCTTTTCCTTTTATTTGTTTCCCTCCTACGGCTCATTTCACATGGCTCAGGGGACGTCCTCGTCTTCCTCATCCTCCTCTTCCTCGCCACGCTCCAATGGCCCTCGCGGGCCGCGGGCGGGATTGGTGATACCGCAACTACAACACAGTCAAACCTTTCCCCCCTTCCCTCGCTTTTTTTTGCTACGATGCGTCCTGAGGTTTTGTATTTTGCGTAATCTCGGGCTAACGTTGCAAACGCGTGGCGTGAACAGCGTGAGACCAATTATTGCTTGGCGGCGCAGCTGTGAAGATTATGCTGTGAAAACTGCGTCGTCGTCCTTCAAGAGCTCGCCCTGTCGCTTGGTGGGTAGCGGCAACGGCCTCACTTAAACCACACCAATGACTCCGCTATCTTTTTTTTCAAATAACTTTCATTAGTGGTCGGGCCATTCCTATTAGCTCAATACCACATCTAAACTTGTCATAAAACAGCTTCAATTTTTTTTTCAATTTGCTTTCATTTTAGTCGCGTAAGCTGATGTGAGTGTTTTGTACGAGCATGGAATGCGGGAAAAGAAGGAAATGCACATTTCTCCACAAACTTAGCCTTTAAAAACACGTCAACATTTCAACATGGACGACGAGAGCACACCTGCACACATGCTGTCGCACACTTTTCATTAATTACCGCACGCTCACACACATTTAGTACACACGCTTTAATGAACACACTATGTTCATTAATTAACACACGTTCCCGCTAATTACGGCACACTGATTAACATCCGCTAATTAATAAACACACACAAACACTCTCACAAAGAAATGAATGTGATCGTGTCATTCAGAGGCAGTTTGAGCTTTGATTGACGGGCCAAGTGTCCTGTGACAACACTTTGGTTACTTCCTTGAGAAAATATCTGAAATTATTTAAATTATTTATTTTAAATGGATGTGATTCAATTCGATGTTAAACTAAGTGAATTGATTCTTGACAGAATGTTTGTTTACTTTGTGATTTAAACCTTTTGCAATGCAATCAGTTCAATATATTTAAAATCAACTAAATATTTATTTGAGTAGATTTGCAAGTCCTTTTTGCTTTATTTATTTTATTATTTATTTATGTATTTATTTATTTATTTATTTTGTATTGATGCTATAGAAATAGTTTTACGTTATTTTTATTGTTCCGATCAACGGCCGTATTTTGTTTTGCTTGTTTTACGCACTCGTGTCGACCGCTTTGCTTCTATTACATTATCCCCCCCCCACCCATTCAGCATGGGCACCGGGGCGACACGCCACACATTCCAGAACTACTCACCCCTGCCCCTCATTTTGCACATTTCAAACTAATAGCAGCAATTAGCATCTGAATGAAGCAAGAATTGAGTAATAGAGGTAAGATAAATATTGATGTTAATTCACGCTAGGTGCGATAGTGGAGGTGGGGGTACAGTGGGGGGGGGCAGTTGCACAAATTCCCATAAACGCATCATGAGCCGCCATTTGCATGCATTAACAGCGATGCAATTACAAGCACAGAGATGAATCACTTTCTTGTCAAAGGGTGCAAAGTCACAGCAGGAGGAATTGGAGGGTGGGCTTTATTTAGTTTTAAACCTATCCTGGGGTTAAATGCCAACACTGCTAACAGGTAGCTAATGACCTGAGTGCTAATTTAAGTTTTCAAATTTGCTTTAAACGGATGACGGTTTGTTCATCATGCTAATGTGATGTTTGCCAATGCTAACTATCAGCAAAATTCCAATGTTTTTAGGTTTGAATTTTTATGGCAATCTTGAGTGAAAAATGTTTTGTTACTGTCAACAATTCTGCGTTATTGACTTGAAGTTGGTTCACCCGGCCGCGTATCCCGGGACTCAACAGTGAGCTTGAAAATGAATCAATTAGTCGTCAAAAGGGAGGTAAACTCACCTTCCGGGAGGAGATGGATTACTTGTATGTGGAGGTGGGGGGGGTCTTATTTACTCGGGAGCCTCGGTCGGCGCTCGTCTGCCGGGAAGGCGAGGTGACATCCATCAGCTGTCTGGCCGGATGACTCGCGATGAGCCTTCTCGTTCGGACTCTGTAATAACGCCGGCAAAATGAGACGGATGACCCGGTGTGGACGCCTCAAAGTGTGACGAGGGGGTTGTGGCGAAGTGGGGAGGGGGGGTGTTTGCAGGTGACTGGGGAAAGAGGGCGGTGTGATTTTCCGTGGCAAAGGAAGATGACAGCAGCTCAGGACTCGGGTCCAGGTGGACTCGGGTGGCTGAGCAGTTGTTGGACTGGAAGTTAAAGAAAAAAAATGTCAACACTCCCGGAAGGCGATGGCCATCTGGACGTTTTGTGACTTTCTTACTATGTCGAGAGCTCGCAAATTCGTTGTTCAACACCCTCCCCCCCTTCCTCCGGCCTTTCCAGTGCTCCAAATTACAAAACATTCGCATCCGCATACCCTTCCTTGTTTTTTTTTTTTTGTTTTTTTTGAGGCACAGTGGCGCACTGGTTAGCATGACCGCCACACAGTTAGGAGGGTGCGGGTTCTACACCTCCAGCCCTCCCTGTGTGGAGTTTACATGTTCTCTCCGTGCCCATGTGGGTTTTTTTCCAGGCACTCTGGTTTCCTCCCACATCCCAAAAACAATGCTTGGTAGGCTGATTGAGCACTCCAAATATGCCCCTACGTGTGAGTGCGAGTGCGAATGGTTGTTCGTCTCTGTGTGCCCTACGATTGGCTGGCAACCAGTTCAGGGTGTCCCCCGCCTACTGCCCGATGACTACTGGGATAGGCTCCAGCATGCCGGGGAAGCGGTATGGATGGATGGATGGATGGATGGATGGATGGATGGATGGATGGATGGATGGATGGATGGATGGATGGATGGATGGATGGATGGATGGATGGATGGATGGATGGATGGATGGATGGATGGATGGATGGATGAGAAAAATGTGAGCGTGGAAAGAAAGAAGCAGCATGGCGGCTATGAAGAAAACCTCATTTCTGGCAGCGTGCTGCAGCTCGCAGGTTATTGAGGTGGCTGTAATTTGATAAGGAGCACAAACTCAATGGACTGTGAGCCAGTCAGCACTTTGAGGCCAGTCACATTTGCGGTACCAAGCAGTGGGGGGGGGGGGGGGGGGCTGGGGGGGTGCCGCGGCTTTCCTGACTCCTCAAATCCTTCGGGCCGGTCCACCTCCGACTCGGACGGCATCTAATCTGCGGATCTTTTTGGCTGTGGGTGCTCCCAAAGTCACTTTTTCTTGTCAGCGCGCAACGATAAGACCCGAGTGAGATCAGCAGAACCTTTTGAAACGGCGCCGTAAATAATCGGGCCCGCGCCGGAGCACCACAGATCAAAGATTAGCCTCACGTCGGCGGAATGAAACACTTGATCCGATTCTCAAAGTGGGACCAGCCAGTAGCACTTCACACACCATCGCTCCTCCCCTCCATTTTACTTTTTACCCAAATACTTGAATACTTTTACTTTTTGCCAGCAAAGTTGTTAGCCCGGAGCAGGCCCGCGAGAAAGACCGGACGAGATCAGCAAACGGCGCCGGGGTTGCAAAAGTGGGACATGGTGATTTCTGAAGTTAAACAGACTGTAAAATGCTGCAGGGACCTGGGGGGCAGTGCATAGTGAGCCCCCCTTCCCCCACGCTCACAATGGAGGGGGTGGGCGCCGTTCACACATGAGCGGTCGCTCACGAGCGGTTGCTGACGGCCAAGTCAATCTGCGGCCTGGTGTTTGCGGCGTCGGTGTCGGCCTGCTTAAGGAGCAAAACGCTTTCACCAAATATTAATGACATCATCCAGAAAAACATTTACTTCCTGTTTACGAATCTATGTTGACTTGACAGTTGATTTGCCCTTTTAATATTTGCCTTCATGTTTTCACTCAAGGCTAAGATTCAGCGAGATTTTTTTTGGGCTAGCGCGGGTTTTGTATGGCGTATCGCCTCCCGCTCAGCGGCAGCGTTTTAAGATCGCAACGCACCGTGTAAAACACGAACAAACGCCTTTAAGATCCCCGCCCGGCTGACAATAGGCCGTCAGTAAATCTCTTCCGCCCGGCAACAAATCCCCTGCCGCAACAGCCCGTCGCGGAGACCGCATTCTCTTGGGATGCGGCGCCGAACAGCAAAACACGCGACGCCCACGTGCAGATTAGCGGTCAGACGCTTGTTTACGCTCCCTTTGGAATGTTTGACTTGGCAAGCGGCGCACGAGAAGGATTATTTTCTATACGGAATCACTGGGGGGAAACGTTCCACGGGGTGGAAAAAAATGGGAAAATCCACCTTCGTCCTCACATCCTCTTCCTCCCACGTCATCGCCCCGTTATAGCGCTGGGCAGGACATCATTCGTGTATTTTTAACCAATTATCCATTTGTAGTCTGAATTTAGAGTCATGCACCTCCACCAGACGTTTGACGTTTTGCTTTGAAGCGGCCATTTTAGGCCATTTTCAAGGTTTCTTTGAATGATTCGAAAATCCAGCTTCCAAACCTGACTCCACTCAACGACATGAAAATTGGCAGATGAAGTTCTCATGAGTAGAACCAGAAAAAAAAGGTGCCCCGAAACAGTCAACTAGTCTTGTATATATGACCTTCTCTGCCTCTTCTTCTTGCTCTTAATCATTCCACTGGAGTTTGGCATGTTGTGGCCCAACCTGGTACACAACTCCGGCGCACAACTTTAAATTAGTTTTCCATAAATAAAAAAACGAAAGCTAAAAAAATCTGCAAAATAACGTACACTTGCATATTACGGAGCAACCGTCTGCAATGTGAGTCAAGATTATTTTCTAAGAGATGGAATAAAATGTTCTGGAACGCGGAGGGAAAAAAAGGCAGCGGGGGCTTGGGGGGGGGGGATCCTCTCGTCCTCAGAGGCTCTTCCTCCCCCCGTCGTCCCCCTTTTGGTGCCCACCTAATTGATAAACGACGCCGGCTTGTTTCATCAAGGTCAGAGCACGATTAAAACATTTGGGATTTATCAAACACCCAAAATGTCCGCAGGAATCCGTGGGGACAAAACCTCATCACACACACACACACAGACACTCACACTCGCTCACTTGGAAGCACACAGCAGGGAGTGCGACCCGAACGCCTCGCGGGGGAATATCACGTCTCGCTTTCCGACTGACACGCCGACTCCCGCAGCTCCCGAGCGCTCGCTCTCGGGAGGCGAGGATGAAGAGGCAACGTCTTCATCTCATATCCCCCCACAAGCGTTTTGCTTTCACATTTTCTCTCTGGCTCTCGTTTGGAATGTTAAAGAAGACGTTGTGCATTTTTTCCCTCCAACATTTCAAGATTGTTTGCAGGTGTTTCGAGCTCTGCTTTAGTCTGGATAAAATTAACCTATTTTGGTTTCTCATGTACGTACGTAATTCCACAAAGATGTATTTTCACTCATCCAGGCACCACTTCATCACTTGCATTCCTCACTAAAATCCATAGCACCCCCTGCTGCTTTGGCATGCTCATGACGACCAGCAAAAGTGTCGATGGTGTTTTTGAAACGGGCAATTTGTTGTTTTTGCACGTCTTAAGCGGGGCGGGGCGGCAACGTGGTCACTGGGGAGGATTCTTGGCAAAGTTGTCAGACTTCCTGCTTCCAGCGTCCATCGTCACGCAAACTCTCCTTTTTTGATGTGCGTCTGATAAATAATACATGGTTCTATATAGCCGCGCTGCAGCGGGATGTGCGCTTTCAAGTGCTAATGTGTGCAGCGCGTGCGCACCCCCGCCGCGCACCCGCCATGTATGTAAATGACTTTAATGGGCTCTTCTGTTCCCGTTTAATTCGAATGGAAGTTGCCGTACGCAGCTGCGTGCTCGGCGGCAGCGTGATCAGGCCCGAGCACCGAGCTTTTTTTTTTTTGTACATGCTGGGAGCGCGTGTGTGTCTAGGTGTACTAAGTTTAACAATCTTAAGAGAGATGTCTCAGTGTGAGGGAATAATGTACAAGTAAATGCTTCATGGGCAAAATGTTCAAATTTAGCGGATTTTTCAATTCATGTTTCAGATTTTGTTATTGAATTAGCATGCAATAAATCCCAAATAATTTAACCAACCATTCTAGTTTGAGCATTTCTTCAAATGACCTAATTCTGATTTGTTACAAGTGAAAAAAGAAAACAAAAGCTGAACATCTATTGTTGAAGTTACCTCCATTTTGTTTAGGTGTAGCTGAAGTTTGTGTTCATGCAGTTTTTAATTTTAATTTATCATCAACATTGACGTTCTGAAGCATTTGAGTAACATGTACAGACGGAATAAAAGTGGTCCAAGGAATGACTCTTGTGGGACCCCACATTTAATCTGACTCAGAACTTCCATTGATCATAATATAATCATCTTTGGTTCAATCGTAATTTGTTTCCCACATTGAAGCACTGACTTCATGTTCAAAGTGTGCTTAATGATGATATGAAAAATGATTTTGAGGGACGTCTCGTAGGTGTTGAGCGAGTGTATTTTGTTGTTGGTTGTGACAGCGGCACTTAAAGCTTTTTGGAGGTGATAAAAAGGTTTGAGAAGCACTAGGCTAGGTGAACTTGATGTTCATTAGCGCGATGTGAGAGTGAAACATGAGTGCGCTCAGGGCGTTCTTTTCATCTCGGATGCAGGAGAGAAGACGGCGGGATAATGGAGCCCACAGCCTCTCGCCTCCCGCCTTCCGACGCCTGTGAGCTTTTGAGCGGCCGTAAACAAAAACGCATTTGGCCAATTTCCTCATCAAGCGCAACGAGTTGCCTCACGTTTCAGCTTTTCAAGGCTCCTTTTCCTCTCCGGCCGCGAACCCGATACGGCGACGGGGGCCGCTAATTCCCCGCCGAGCCGAGCCGCGTTACAATCGGCCCGCCATTGATTTTTGGCTCCTCTTACAATCGCCCCCCACGCCGTCCCCCATGGTGGACGCTTCCGGGAGGGGGATGAAGCACTCGGCGGCTTGAATAGCTTCCGAACCACAAGTGTTGGGCCGCCGTGGATTTTACACGACGCGGCTTTTATGTTGAGCTGAAGTGACAGCTTCATGTGCGACGTGAACAATTAGATCCATACATTCGACGGGCCTCATGAAAGTTTCAGCGGGTTCGGCTGAAGAACACGACGAGAGCCGGGCGGACGAGCTCGGGCGTGGCCATGGAAAGTGGCCACTAAGGAGGAGGAAGACGAGGAGGGCAGAGCTTGCGTTCATACTCATACATTGATAATGGCCGCAGTACTATAGGTGTCATTCATTATGCATGCAGACAGGCCACGCCCCCCACCCTCGCAAAATGATATCATGGGTACGCTAAAGAGGTCAAAGTAAAAAAAAAAAAAAGAAAAAATGGAGAATATCCGCAAGTGATGTTCAGGACGGCGCATCTTACTGAACTATACATCTATGTAAACAGTTTTCAAGACTCCATTTTGTGAATTTGAAAGAAGCAGAATTTGAAAGGTGGAGTCGAGAACCCACAAATATTTTTACAATATTTTTATTTAATTTGTTCTATTGTAAACTTACTTCAAATAGAATGGCCTACACGAGTTAGTTTGGATGTGAGCAATGTTAGAATTTTGTACTAGCAAAGAAACTACCGTAGGTGTCTTTCACCACCGATTTCTGTTCCGGTTTTGTTTTTTTTGTCTTGGACTGCGCTAAATAGATGCGGTTGTAAAGTTGTAGTTTGCCAGCTGCGAGCATTTTGCCGAACCCCCTGCAGCAAACGTGAAATGAAAGCACGGTGGGGGCGAGCTATTCGTCACTTTGAGGCGCGTCGGGCGGTCGGACGCTAGCACGGCAAAACGCTTCCTCCCTAACGTGGCTCTTTAAAGAGTCGACTTGTCGCCAGCGAGTCCCCCAAAGGAGGGATGGCGTTCCGCTCGCCATCTGCCGCCTGGGCTAAAAGCGGCGCCGGCTCCCCCAGGACGGCGCAGAGGTGCCTTGCGCAAGTGCTTCCTTGACAGCTTGCAATTAAAAAAAAAAAAGCAAGCAGGTAACGCGGAGCCGCCCTGTTGGCGTACGAACTTTGGCTGCCCGCTTGGCCTCTTTTTGCCTTTTTAGAATTCGTCAAAGCACCACCCTCGCCTTCCTCCATTTCTGCTCCTCTTCCCTCATTCTGCTTCCTCCTCTTCCTCCATTTTCCTCTACTTCCTCACGTCGCCTTCATCTTGCGCTTCCCCATCTTCTGCTCTTCCTCCTTCTCCTTATCTTTTTCTCTCTTAGTTCTTTCTGCTTCCAGCTCCTTCTCCTCCTCTTACATCTTCTTGCTAATCCTCTCGCTGATCCTTCTCTTCCTCATTCTACACATCCTCCCGCTTCCATCTCGCTAATCCCCTCTTTCTCATCCTCCTCCTCATTGTTTTCTTCCTGCTCCTCTTCTGTTTCCTCCTCCTCCGTCGGTCTTCTCGGCGTTCCTCCTCTTCCTTGTCTGCTCTGTTATTCTTCCTCCGCCATCTCCTCCTTTCTCCTAATCCTCTTTCCTCCTCGTCGATGTGCTGCTCCTGCCTAAACAATGCATGAAGCTCTCAAAAGGCAAACGGCTGCAGCACTTAGCAGATGAATATTTGATAGAGTGTAAACCAGCGGTGGGCAAAGTCTGACCCGCGGCCTTTAATTCGGCCCGCCGAGCATTTACGTCACCGTCAACAGCTGTTGCCGTTATTCGCATGAAAACGTTTTTGGAATGGGCTTGATTGAATTTCGACAAATAAAACATAAACAAGTTTTTACATCTTTGATTTTATTATTTCTTCACTTAAATGTTATTGCGATTTTTCAGATATTGTTAGCGATGCTTTGTCCCGCTCGGTCAGAGTTCATCTCCCTTCCACTCATCGACCTAATTGCGCTACGTCGTGGCTTGGCAAGTATTACGAAAGTGACGTGTCTCGTAATCGCGGGCTTCCGAGCCGCTCATGCGGAAGTTTCCTTAATGCGCCGCCTTTGGCTCAGGGATCATCGAGCTTCCTGCTGAGGTCACTGAACTTTTGGCTAATGATCTGATTATGACGCAGCGACCACTTTGCTATCACATGTCACCTAGCATTAGCATTAGCATGGAGCCGACAGACAGGAAGGTGGACAATTGGCCTTCCATTTTTTGTTTTACTTACTTTTGACAACCCAGTACTTCTGTTGAAAGTCCTCTTTCATTTCTGGTTTGCGTCCCAATACTTTTGTCCGTCTCCTTCCCCCTGTCAATCTTCTCGCGCCTGATCAATATTTGTGGCTGAATCGGCTAAAAGGTGGGGAGGGGAGGAGGGGGAAAAAAAGCTTTGGTCAGTGAAAATGCAGTGGAGGCGAGGCTGGAGTGAGTCCAGCTCGTCTCTGCGTCTTGTTTACGCAGCGGGAATGATTCCCGATAGGCGGGAGAAAACCTGCGGGACACGTCAGCATGTGTCCGTCTTGAGACATCGATTCAAAAAACATGACCCGCTTGCCGGCGCATAATCATACGGCGTGCAACCGACTTTGGTTTGCTCTTCCTGTTGATGTCCACGTTGTGGTTACCACAAAACAAGAGCAGGCGCCGTTTGCGGGACGGGTCGTGTTCTCGAAGGCACTTAAAATTGGAGCTGTAATGTGACTGGTAACTGCTGAAGTTGGTAGGGTGTGTGCACATTTGCAATCTCATGGCAAGAGCTCATATTTAGTTGTCGTTACAAAGTTCGCCTTCAATGGTGGAAATAGTTTAGACATGATGTTTCTTAATAAAAACGTGCCATTTCAGCAGGGGTGTGTAGACTTTCTCAATCCACTGTGCGTCTTATTTTGCTGTTCATGCGCTCACGCGTGTCTAATTGGCTCATGTGTGCTCGTCCTGCCGGGGCAATTAGAGGATGAAAGCGGGGTGCAGAGGGGGCAAGCACGCGACGCGCAACTTTCAGCTCATTTGTGCGGCCACCATGTCAAACAGCATCCGCGCTTGTGTAAACAATCAACATGGCCGACTCCTCGTTATCTTTGCCTGTGTGTGCCGTGTGGCAATGTCGGAGCGAGTCACTCTGAATCCAAATCTTTCCTTAAATACCATGGAGGCTCAAGTTAGTTTCCAACATTTTTTTTTGTTTTTTTCCTCAATGGCTGCTGAGCTGGAGGCAAAGGAGCACATTCGCTGATGAGGCTGATGTGCCGCAAAGACCCGCAAGACACAAACGCTTCACGTTTAAGCACTGCTTTTCTTACCAATTCTAACTTTTCCCCCAGAAATTAACTCTGATGCTATTGCAACTCCCCCCCACCCCTCTGAAAAATACACTCATATATTTAGCATTTTGGTAATCAGGCAAAGTTAGAAAAGGGCGTTTGCGCCGTTGCGGGAGTGCGGCTGTGGAATCAGACCACTCAAAACAAATGTTTTGTTGCCACCGCAGCACGCCGACAACAACGCACTCAAGCGGCCGCTGGCTATTTGGGGAAGCGCAAATAAGTCGGCGGCTCGGCCTTCCTTCTTTTCCTTTCCATTAACGCAGCGATTAAGGCCAAGCGGAAAAACGCCACGGCGGCGAGCCGAGCCGAGCTGCAGCATGACAAAACAGCCCCTCAAACAAGCCGTGTCGACGTTGCGTTGTGTGGCCGAGCACGAGGACGCAACATACATACTTGCTTGCACGACTTCTTTTGTGCTGCCAATTTGTCAGATTTGCATTTTGTACCTGTTTGAAAAATTCCATCTTAACCCTTCACAAGTCTTTCAAACATTTTCTTTTGAGGCCTTCTTCCGCCGAATCTTTAATATTCATGTGTTTGTGTGCACCTTAAGGTGCCGAATCCCATTTAGCCGTTTGTGTTTTTGATTAAAGACGAAGACGAGGAAGGCGAGCGCGGGCGCCGGGCTCGGCTCCATTAACGTCCCGCGGCCCGCCGCCTGGCATGACTCGATAACGCGCCGCCGTCCTGTTTTTTTTTTTCTATCTGCAGTGAACACGCGTGACCTCTGATAGACTGCCTGGTTGCCACGACAACAACGAGCAAAAGGATCCGCAAAAGCGGAGGCGTAACGAACCCGCTCGGGTCAGCGCCTCGGCATCCGGTCCGAGTCATGTGATACGGCTGTTTGTCCTATCGCGGACGGAAGCGACCAATCGTTGCTGTCTCGTAACTTGTTTGACTTGTTGCTGTGATTTTTGACACTTATTTGAAGAAGTTGCAACTTTTTTGTGAAAGTAACACAAAGTTGAGCGGCAAGTTTATGTTGCTCCGCTGTAACGTGCGTCATATACCCGCTTTTCTTTTTTTTTCCAGCCGCCGAGGGCAAAGACTGGTAATCTCCAGCTTCTTTTTTTTCCATCATGAAGACTTTGGCCAAAACCTTGCTTGAAGATCCCTGCGGCGGATTACGCCGCTTCTAATTGACTCAATTATCCCATCCAGTTGGATAAAAAGTGCGTCGGGCCGGGATTTGCGCGGCATTAAGTGATTCGGCTTGATGCCTCTAATGCAGGTATCAATCTGCGGCGGGCAATATGGCCGCTGTCATCTCCGCTTAGCTCGCTCTCCGCGTGAAATTGTCCAAAACTCCGCCCATCAATCAGACTTGCCCCGGGATTGATTTTCTCTCACTTTGCTCGTCTTCTCTTTCTCCCGCTCTGCTGCGTCTCACCGATGTCACGGCGGGCTCGAAAGGGAATTGCTCCCAACCAAACCGCTTCATTTTATTACGGAGCTAAAAAGAATACATCCATTTGAAAAAAAATGAAAAGCACAGGACAACGGCTCACAGGAACAAAGACCAATTTTTGTACATTCTGTTCTTTGTGGTCAATATTTAATATTTTGATTTGATGAAAAATAAAAGTGGTAGAAAAAAAAGTACTTTTTTTCCATGTGCTGTAATTTTTGACTTTGGGAATCCCTTTTGTCGAATATGTCTGTGACGGCAAGGTCGGCCGCCGGCTTCCCTCTCAGACTTGACACATCAACAACCCCGTCCCCCCTCACCCCCTCCCTCCTACGCCTTTGCCGTAATGCAATATTCACAGGTCAGCGCTCGTGTGACAAATGATGGCGGTCACTCAGTTGCTTCACTGACGCTCATTTTGGACCGCTCACACGTCGCCGTTGCTCGTTAGGTGCGCAAGGAAGTTAGGAAGGCAGCGAGGAAGACAGACAGCAAGCGAGGAAGGAGGGAAGAGGGAGACGAGAAGTAAACAAGTTAGCGAGCAAGGAGGAGGAGCACATTTATGTTGGCCTTTCAAAGGCGTTTTAATCTGGTTTGGAATTTGGTTCTTACATGTGAGACGCTGAACGTCGATGTTGACGTAAACAGCGTCCCCGCTGTGCAGCGAGAGAAAAACTTCTGTCGACATGAAAAGCACCAGCTCAAAAGCATGTTTAGATTGCTTGCTTTCACTGTGCTTTGTTGACACGACGCTTGACTTTTTTTGGACATCTTGTCTCAGTTCTTGGTTCTTATGAGGTTTTGACTTGGATCTTGACAGTGGCTGAGATGGTTCTTGACTTGGTTTTTGACTTCCTGACATGATTTGGACATCATGAGTTATGAACCAGTTTTTCACAGAATTTGACCTTTGACCTGTTTTTGTGTGTTGTGTTGACAAAGACCGTACAAAATAAGACAAGAAATCACAAAAACATTTTCATTAAAGAAAAGAAGAATTTTAGCTGATTTTTTAAAATTATTATTTTGTGCCTGTTTTGTTTATGTTTGTGCCTGTTTGATCTCGACTTGATTTTTAACTTGGGTTCTTGAGCTTGAGCTTGACCGGTTCTGAATCTCAGACATCGTTGTCACGAGTCGGGCCGCTGTGGCGACCTTTGGGCAGGGCTCACTGAGGGGCCCAGCCAGCTGTTTAAAAGCACACGAGGGGTCACGTGAAGCCGTTGCGGAGCCATCGCTCAAAGTGCTGGCAATAATTAGAGCACGGCTTGCAGCAGAATGGCCGTGTCACTGGGGGAAATTGTATTTTTATTTACTGTGTCGGGCCTCCCTGGCCCCTCCCCCCTCCCGCCTCGGCATCGCGCTAAAGGCGCTGTCAAGAGGCGGCGTGATGCATTGGGCGCTTTCGTATGGCGGCGTGCTACTGTGTGCAATGGCTGCGCTCCTTTTTTCTTTGTATTTTTTTTTCAGCTGCTGCATGGGCATTTGTATTCCGGACTTGCTGTGGATTTATGCTCATCTCACAAGTGATAGAAAACTGAAGCGGCGTGAGAACTTTACCGTAGAAGCGCTCGTGATGTTTATATTGAAGCTAGCTGGGGCCTCATTTTCTTACTGTGAGATGGCGTCTCGCCAACGAATGTTAAAAAAAAAAACAATCATCTGTCAGTGAACGTTTGTGCAAAATATCAATGTCGCCACAGTCAAAATATAAATAAATAAATCACTTTTTCTTTTACTATTTTCAAATGACCACATTCATTCATCAAATATACATGAAATATACTACAAGGCATCTGCAGTTGCGTCGTCTAATTTGAATCAGTAAAGCGAGCAGAAAACTAAATGAAATGCGGCACAACGATTGCAGTGTGCGCAGATTTCAAGACGCCACATTGCAGACTTTTTAAGTCGAAATTTAAGACCTCTGCTTCACTGAATGCCACCACTAAATGTTGCCATATTTTATGTAGACTGCACTCTATAAAATACGTATTACCACATTTTATAGTGATTGCAGTTTCCCAAAGAAAGTCTAACAAGGTTGTTTATTGCCTCTGTTTTTTTTTGTTTGTTTTTTTTTAAACCTTTTGAACAGCAAACTCAAGGAAAAACATCTTAGCGTGTAAAATATTCATTTGAAGCTCCACGGGGGAGGTGACGAATCCTGTTATTGATTTGAAATTGATCACAGTAAAAAAAAAAAACGGAGGCAGCAAGACATGCTCTTAGCCCCTCCCCCTCCCATTACACACACACACACACGCACACATCAATGGCGTGCTCGACGGTGTGTAAAGCAGGTGCCGGCCCTCAATCCAATTAAAGGGCTTTGATTGGAGGAAATAAATGGAGTGTGTCCACAAAGCGCCGGCCTGTCCGCATTTAGCTGATTCCTCTTTTCTTGTTTACCCTTTTTGCCACAAGGAGCGCTTGTTTATGAAGGAGTGCTTGAATCTAATAAAGCCCCCGAGGTGGGAGAGCCAGAAAGCAGTGAGAGAGAGAGAGAGAGAGGGAGAGCGCCGGCGAGAGAGCAGGCAAGCGAGCTGCGCTCAGCGGGCCGCTAATGCAAACAATCCAATTTGGCCGCTGCGAGCGCTGCGGCGGCATGTCGGAACGGGATTATTATCTGGAATGGGCCCGGCAGGTGTTGCCGTGATACAGTGTCATTTGAAAAAAAGCAGAAGAGGCAGGAAGAAGAGGAGGCGGGAGGTGCCCAAACTCCCAAAGATGCTTTTAAGGCCAGCGTCTAACGAGCAAATGGGCCCGTTAGCATCATCGCCGCCGTAACTTGCGGTCGGGAGTCGTTCGTCTTGCTGCGCCTGACTTTTACGCACCAGCTTCCCATTTTCCTTTTCCTCAGGAACAGCAATGCTGTGTGAAAATGATAACAGAGGATGGGACAGGACATGAGGACAGGATGATGGTAACGAGTCAGGCAAGAAGATACGGCAGGACGTGATACATGTATGAGTCATCAGAAACCATTTCCAAGTTTTGGATAGGACAGGGCAGTGAGTGGGGTGGGACACATGCCAATTGAGACAGGTTAGGACAGGACAAAAGTCGGAAGTAACACAGTGTGTTGTAGGGATGGGCACAGGACAGTGCTAGATAAGAGTGGGATAGTGTGCCAGACAGTGGCTCCAGTTTCCGGGAAGTGTGTGGGGAGAATGCAGAGTAGCAAATGGGACTGGACTGTCGAGCAAACGGTTTGTGATACGGCCATGATAAATAGCAGATGGGACAGGACAGCACCAACGGAAGGCCCGTCCGTCCCTCTCCACTCCACGGACACCGCCATCCCACTCCTCCTTCCTCTAATTGCAGCGTCGGGGAGTGGGCGTGTAGGAGTGCCGCCTCAGCATTCCGCCAGTATCACTGAGTTAGCTCGCTCGTTAGCCGCCAGTGTTTGGTTGCCGCGCTCACTTCCTCATCCCTCGCATCCTTCCGGCGTCTCCTCTGGCTCTCCCGCCCGCCTCTTCCCGCGCCGTCAAATCGTCAAGACGAGGCGATTTACGGGCTAGTTTTCCTCGAGCTTTCAGGGAATTACCGGCGCTCCATCACGGATAATCACGGTTAATAACCCTTCTCATTAAGGAGACGAGGACCACGGGTCATTAATATTGTTAATATCTTCTCCCCGTCTTTCCCGTCCATCTCTCGGCTGGATGTGGAAACAAGAGGAGGGCGGGCGGGCGGGAGAGAGCGTGCTGACGGTGATTAAACCATCGTGATGAATCAAAAGTTATCTCCCCGATCTTCATAAGTGGAATTAAGATCTGATTAGATGCGCTTCAGAAAAAATACCGCCCGTCTCGCCACAGTTAGGAATGACGAATCGTCGCACCTGTTCGGCGGCCGTGTTAGGGGCGTCACCCTCATTTGGCGGCCACGGAATGTCGCGTCGGGAATCCCACACGCCAAAGATTTCACTTTGACAATCAGAACCATATTTTACATTTGGCGTTTTGATGTTCCTTTCAAGCATAACGTGTCTTGCTAAAAGACAAGAAATTCTCAGCGTGGTCTTTATGATGGGCCTTTTTCCCACAAGCCAATTAATTAAATATATATTTTTGAGTAAATCAAAGATTCCCAGCGTGAATGCAAGCTGCATTGTGTCTAATAATAATAATAATAAAAACAACAAGCCGCACGTCGGCTGAGACGTTGACACCGGCTCTGCGCTAATTAGTCCCAGATGTAAATATACTGCACGCAACAAAAGAGACAATTATCGGCTGTTGGGGCTGAGGCGGTCCGATGGCGTGGAACTGATGGCTTCCTCACAAGGTCGGCAGCCTTATTTGCGTATTTGTTTCATTTCATTATGCATCCCCGTGATGCGGCGGGGCCTTCATTACGTGTGTCACGCGGGTTCAAAGTGATCCCGTCTTTATTAAGCGGCGAGGGCCCCGTCGCTAAGAGCGGCTCTCGCGTCTCCGTGTGAGCCATGTAATGAAGAAATCAGCAAGGGACGGGAGAAAATGAACTCTTTCTAATACCTCTCGGTCCGAGGCCGGCGCACAAATAAGCGCCCGCCATAACGAGGACAAATCAGGTTAGAGGGAATGGAGCGCGTGTGACACACCAAAACGATTAAGCCCCGCGGAGGAGGGCGGCGGCGGTGGCGGGGCAGGCAGCCGCCGCTGAAATTGACTGCAAAGACAGGCGGCGTTTCGACTCGTGAATTGATTTCTACACAAATGAGGTGGAAAATGGAAAGACGGGACTTTTTTTTTGAAGGCGGGAAATGTGAGACCAAACAATAATGGGCTGCTCTTCTGAGCGTGAACGTTCGCCGGAAGCCTCGCGCACGCCTTCATCGCTGCTGTGAATTTGCATCAAATTGGCTTTTTTTTTCTGTGCGTCTCCCTTTTCCCGCCAGGCGGTAATTGGGGAAGGAGGGAGAGCCCGCCTGAGGTGTTGTGTTGTTGTTTACTAGCACTCAAGTCCCGGCTCACCTTGGAACGGCGGTGTTAGTAATTAGCCACCGCCTCTGGTGTCTATCAGGGGGCGAGTTGCGCTTGGATCACGCGGCCCGCCTAATTACAACGGACCGGAGCGTCGCCGCTCGCCTGTGGAAATCGGCCACCGCCTCCTTGCCGCAACAATTAACCGTGCAAAACTAAATTATTTTTTCTGGTTGTTGGAGTTGCGCTCGGGTTGCGTCAACGGGCAGGTTCAGTCTTGGAAAAGAAACCACACTTTGAAGGAAAAGAACTGAATGAGGAGCCAATGGGGAGCCATCACAAAGGTGCCCGAGCTCCCCCGTCACATTTTCTGACATCCTTGGATCCTCGGTTGCCAGATTCAGGCACCAGGAATGATGCGACTGACGGATGCCCATCTTGAAATGTCCCATACACGGGGCCCCGTTATGTTCTGGTCGACTGACCCGTGGAAACAAATCACAGAATAATCGATTGCATCGACAAATTGTGACCGTATCCAATGACGGAAGAGCTCGCCATTTGCCGGCTGCACAGCAGAGCGGCAAAACTGTCCGTTTGCGCTTCTTGGCCCGGCCGGTTCGGAGACGACACCTCGGAGGCCGACTGGCACGGCGGGCTTCGGGTTACGCGGGAGCCAGCGGGAGCCCCCATGGACCACACCCGAGCCCCCATTATCAGATTGGATATCCGCCCTGTCAAAAACTTTGCGCCGAGCAATCAATCGTCTGTCCACCGTGGCCCGCCGCTAAATTTTGAACGATTGATCAGACTTTCTTCCACCTCAACACATTCTGACACCGCATCACTTTTAAAAAAAAGTTCTGGTAACGACGTGTTGGCCCAATTTGAAATAGGTCCAAAGCAGTCCACTCCATCAAGCTGCGATTATCGGCCTGGCAAGAATGGACTCACACAGGAAATAACCAAGGGTCAGATTACCTTGGAGCCAGAAGGAGCCCCCACGGACCACACCCAAGACCCTTTAAGGGGATTAAATACTTTGCATCCAACAATCAAGCACGCCACCCCAATGTCAAAGCGTGTGCAGATCTGCAAGTTCTCAAGTTCTTTGCTGCCTTGGCGTAGATCTACGAGAACTCGATGCGATCTGCACAGCAGGCAAAAGAAGCTCTGCTGAGAAATGCCGAGCCGGAGCCATAAAGCTGCCCACTCCATCAGCAGCCCCCTCCCCCCTCTCCTCCTCCCTCCCGCCTGCTGCAGCAGCGCAGATTGATCAGCGCGCTCCCATTTGAGTGATTTCCCTCCGGATCCAAAGCGGCGCAATTAGTCGCCTGCTGAATTTCGCCTTGCTGCTGACCCGCCGCCGCTGCAGCCGCGCACATGAGTCAGAGCGCCACTCTGCCGATATGAGTTCCTCCTAAGAGCTTCTCTATTTGCACTGCCCGTCTCCTCTTGGCCTCCCGACGCCGCTAAAGAGGATCACGATGGCTTGGCAAGCGGCCAAACGCTCACACCTGCTGAGATAGACGAGCCTTTAGCGCAAACACCTAGCGGCCGGCGGAACTTGGACTCGCAGCCCGCCCGACCTGCGTGGCGGCTCTCGCCCAGAATAAAAAGTCCACTTGGGAAGCGATCTCCTTAAGTGACACTTCCCAATCCAATTTGACACCGAGTGAGACGCCGGCCGGTGCCGCTTGTCGTCTGAGATCAATAAAAGCTACACTTGCTCATATTGGAGGCCACGAGGGGGGGGGGGTTCAAGCACCATTCGGTGTTCCTTCAACTCTTTTTGAGTTGCAAAAGTCCTTTCGGATCGGATGCTGTTCTTTTGGTTTGTTTTCTTGCAACCGGCAGGCAGGTGTTGCCGGCGTCCATTTGTGCCTGGTTGCGGCTTTACAAGCAGCAAGAATAAGATTGGCCGCTATCGTTTTCCACACACTCGATTATCTCGACAAGCGCAAGGATGAGCGCAATTCCCCCACGTCCGATTCCACCGGCCTCCTCCTCCTCCTACTTCTTCTTCCAGTCGGACAACTCGTTTGTCACGTACATCAGAGGACAGCCGAGATCACACGAGCGCCTGCGCCTACTTTGTGTTTAGCTAACAAGCCCTGCTCCACCCCCCCCCCTTTTTTCCTCCTCGCCACTTTCGCCTGGCTGCTCTCTTTAAGAGTCGATGCCGAGCCGCTCGAGTGGCGTTCCTCCTCCACTTGGTCTTGTGTTTTCACTCTGCGGGTCCAATTGAAAAGAAAGCGGCCGCCCAAGGCCATCCCAGGCACTCATGTTTATTTTCAGTCTCCGCCTCACACCAGTCGCCGCTTTGGTAGAACTCACGACCATAAACGGTGAAGGAGTGAAGGCCAGATGTGGGAGTCGTGCAAGTCTCAACGTTCAAGTGGGCTTCCTCCACGACGAACTGTGAGAAGTGGTTCTTTACAGAGGCCTCCAATGATTCAGTCGAGCCTTTTGGTGGGTGATTTTTTAAGGGGGGGGGGCATTCGTGTCTCTCTTTAAATCCGTTTGTAGACCACAGCACTTGCCAGTTTTTGCGCTTTGTTTTTGTGCTGTTGAGCTTTTTTTGTACCTTGGCCCTCGTTATTGTTGTTGATGAGGATGATGATGAGGCTGCTTTCAAATCCGGCAGCTGTCAGAACAGCGGAGCCGGATCGCCTTTTTTTTCGGACCACTTTTGCGCTTGAGAAAAGAACAAATTTGCCGACATCAAGAGCTTCCTTTAAATGAGGAAGGCGTGTTATATAAGGCCGGAGCTGGAGGGAGCGGCAAAGTAGAGCGCAGGGGTAGATTAAAAAAAAAAAAAAAAAAAGTTCCCGCATTAGGAGAGCGCTAGGAAGAGGCCAGGCTGCTCGGGAGCTTGAACCTCTCAAGGCTTCCCTCCTTTCATTTCCATAATGGAGCAGCGCCTTAATTGGCCGAATGTGTGCTTTTTTCCGACTGCCTTTTGTTTGCCGACACGTCTGCGTGAAATTATTTCCGCTACATTTACAGCGCGGCGTTACTCCACGCGCTCATTAAAACTAACGCACCTTCCCGACCGGCCGGCTTGCGGCGAGGAATAAAACACGTTTATCTCCCGCCTTGCCGTCCCCGCTCGCCTTGTAAAGCAGGCCAAGTTTTGCCGTTATTGTTTCCCCGCCGCCGTCATAAAGCTGCCCGCCCGCCCGCCATTCCCTCGCTTAGCCCAAAGAGTTACGTCTGGCGCGCCTTTCTTGAAATTGCGTCTGCTTGTTATTGAAATCCGCCGTTATTGTTCCACCTTTGCGCAGTTGGACGTCCGCTCCGGCAGCTCGTTAGCACGCGCGCTCGGCCACGCAGGCGCACCCGCTAACAGTTAAGCGCATTAGCGGCGCGGCTCATCATGGCGTTGCACCGGGGAGCTAAGCTGCGTGTTTGCAGATGATGTTCGTCTGGAGTCCGCTTGTTTGTCGGCTCTTAAAGCAAAGTCGACCTCGGTCCATCTGCTGCAATCTCGATGTGTTCATATTGGGAACGTCATGTATTCAAACTGCTTGTTGACATTCAATCAACGAGTGACACATTCTGTAGGTAGTCAAGTGTCGTCGGCAGAAGAATCATCTGAGGCGTCGAGGTCAAAGCTTGTAATTATCAGAAGACGTCGATCGATTAATCGATCGTCCTCTTCTTTGGATACTTGATCGCGTGGACTGGGAGGAGGGAGCGGCGGGCGGGCTGGTTGTTTGGGGGCTGTGTGATGCGCAACAACATCCTCCGTGTTCATTAGCGCTGATCAAGGCGCTCGCTAGCAGTAGGCCTGATGCGCCGTGACGGCCGGCGCTGCGTCGGTGCGCGGGGCACCGCCCCCGCCGTGGCCCGCAGTCACGTTGGTGCGTCCCTAATGGCGACAACTTTGATCTCTTCTAACTCGGTGATTTCCAACCGCCGCAGGGAATGATCCATATTCATTTAATTGCTCAGAAATGTTTATTCATTCACAACAAATGATGGGTCTTTGTTTCGGAGCAAGATGGAGGACTCGACTTGCTTCACCTCCTATGTGATGACTTTAAAGTTGAGCAATGAAAGCTGGGGCCACTTTTTTCTTTTGATTGCAGCTCTGTATGTATGTATGTATGTATGTATGTATGTATGTATGTATGTATGTTTGTATGTATGTATGTATGTATGTATGTATGTATGTATGTATGTATGTATGTATGTATTTATTTATTTATTTATTTATTTATTTATTTATTTATTTATTTGTGTTTCTGTGTCTGTCTCCCAGGGCAACCAAGAGGCCCCCAACCCCGCGGACGCCATGAGCCAGCCCTACACCGCGGCCCAGTACCCCCCGCCCCCACAGAATGGCATCCCCGCCGAGTTTGCAGCCCCACACCCGCTCCCCACGCCCGACTATAGCGGGCAGAGCCGCGTGGCCGAGCACGCGCTGACGCTGTACACGCCCACACCCACGCACGGCGAGCCGGCGCCGGGCGCCGACAGCAGCACGCCCAGTATCGCCGCCCCCGCCTCCGCACCGGTCAGTGTCGCTCGGCACCTGCAAACACTCTTCCTCGCAGGCCGCCAGCAAGTAAACACCTTTGGCTCTTCTTTCTCAAACGTCAACCAAATCTTTCTTAACACTTGTTTTCTCCTCAAGCTGGTGAACGTAGCCAACGTTGGTTTTTGGTTGCAAAGACGTTTGCAAATATATGTCATGACTCCTAACCTTTTTTTGATGTTGCTGTCTTATGGAATATACACGTTCTAACCTTGGGCTCATCAAAATTTTAACCAAAATCAGTCATAAATAAACTAAAGATTTATATTTATATATACGTTTATCAGTGCATCGGCTCTGAAGCCTTCTAGTGCTCAATATATGCAAGAGCAACACGCTTTTCTGCATTCATACTTGAGTACTTGCAGCGCTCACATGACTCCAAGTGTGTAATTTTCTGCTTATTTTTGCATGAGAAGCAGAAATGTGCATTAATGCGAGACGAGCGCCGTTATCGGGGTTGTTGCAGTCCACATGAATGATTTAGGGGCCTCCTGATCTCTGTACTTGTGAGGGAGGGGGTCTCCTTCCTGCGAGTGGGGGCAAACATTCATCAAACATCCAGAGAGCTGACGTTAACGGAATCTCGGACTCGTTAGCGGTGCAAAATCGAGATTTTGAAAATGAACATCGTAGATGTCAAATAACTTATTGTGAATAAGAAATAAATAACTTGGTCTGAGATAGTTTTAGCATCATGTTTAATTGAATTCAGCTCTTTCTGCTGTTCACAACTTTGCCAGCAAGGTGCAGTAGAATACAGTCATACTAACAAAAGAAGAGTTACACAACTACTATAAGTGACTTGTTAAGTTACTGTAGTCAGTTTATTTTTTTAGAAGGTAAAAACTATGCGTGTGAGGGTTGTCATTGTCTTATAGTCATTACTTAACACAAAGAAAAAATAGGTCTTAACTTTCATCACATTGCGTTAGCATTCAGCTAACAGATTTGAATAGAAATTGATGTACATGTGAGCTGTGGCTCGTATCTTGACAAATTTCTAAGTTGTGTCCCTCATATCTCAACCACCGTTTACCAAAACTCTTGATCACGTGAAAGCTCGGAGGGCTGGATAAAAGAACGTAGCAGGGACCGTATGTAGCCCCGCGTCAAACATTAGCCACCCTATAAATCGGCGGGTGAAGCTGGTGCTTTTCCACAAAGCAGTCCTCCTGTGCGGCTTTGCAAATTAGTTTCAATTCTGCATTTGCATTCTTGCTTCTTGAAATACTTTTGACCCGCGGCTCACCCCCGGCGGCGGGAAGAAGGAAAAGATGGAGATAAAAGCGGAGCCGTTTGGCGCCGCTCAAGCTCAGCAACGCGTCCGCAAATTCGAGTAACGCCGATGGAGATGAGAACCTTAAGACCTCAGGGCCGCGCTCTCGTCTCTCTCCTGGTAGGAAAACACCTGCAGGGAGGGGTCGACGATCGGCTGCCGCTTTATCTGGGTCACGCTAACGCTATGAACTGTTAGCTGCTAGCTGCCGTCTTTTGGGATCGCAATTAGCGTGAGCTGCGCGGCGCGCTAAAGCAGATCTTCACTTTTTCATTCACGCTGCAAAAATCTACATCTGAGTCCATGTTAGCAATACCAACAAAACTTGTCGCATCTTTGTTGAGCCACTGCGCCTTGTCATCTGGTTTTGATTTACAGCGAGTGCTCTGTTCTGCCAGCCAGTTGAAAGGCAGCAGAAGCGACTTTGCCCCCCTCCATTTTCATCTCCCTTCTTCCGAACGCCTCTCGCATCCCTCGCCGTCCGTTTCTTCTCTCGCCTTCGCCATCTCGCAGCGATTCATGTGTGCCCCTGCCGGGAAAAGAGCCTCGAGGTGGTGGCCTCCCCCCCTCCTCCTCCTCTTCCATACACACATTGGGGGGGGGGGGTCGAGAGGGGATTATCAGGGTTTAAACAGAGAGTCTAATCCTTCTGGGCTGATGGCACGGTGTCATCCACCGCTGAATTGCGCCAACTTTAATGGCACGAGCAGCTTCGGGTGCCCCCACCACATGGGCCCGAACGCCTTTTGATTGCCGAAGCACAGATTGAAGGAGCAGATTCTCTTCGGCGACCCTCCCTCCCACCACCACCACCTCCCCTTTGCACGTCTCCCTTGACGCCACTTTACTCTGCACAGCTCTTGGACTTAAAGACTTAAAAAGAAGCGAGAGGGCTGTGTGACGTACGTTTTAACGAGCGCTCCCTCCTTCCTTCGCTGGCTGGCTCGCCATCCGTCAGTGTATCCTCGTCTGCCCTCCAGAGCCGGACCTCGAGGGCAGCCATTTTCAACCACTGTGCCAAGGAAAATATTACAGGATCGTTTTTCCTCCCCCTCGCTGCCAGTAGATACACTGTGGACATAGTAACACTTAGATCCACAGCTTAATTGTCTGGTACCTTCTGTCGTCTAGTGAACGAGCATCTCAAAATTTTGCCCGTACAAATTGATTAACAAATCAACAATGGACGATACGTGAGCAGTGCAGCAACTCATGTAGACAGGCAACAGAACCAAAGTCACATGTATTATATTCTTTTGAAAAATGACTATCACTGTGGCACACTGAGCAATTGTGACACAAGTGGCCAATAGGATTGCACCTTCTGATGACACTCACTAGGCCACGCCCCTTAAAACACATTAATTAAACACACGGCTACTGCAGTGCTTTTCTTTAGTACAAACATGAAACAAAATGGGATGAGTTCAGAGCCTCTGATTTCAATGCTGTAATTTGAGTAATGAGCTTGCTCACAATACAAAATGAACTTGTAAGTCAAAGTGTCATGGAACGGATGGAGCAGGGCGACCAAATGCAGCTTGGACCAGGGTTTATTGGAGAAAACAAAACTAACAGACTCGGCAAACTGACATGACTTAACAAAACAATAACTCGAATGACGGACCGGGACGTGAGACAAGAAGACAACAGGACATGACGAGAACAAGACATTACGACGACAACAACACAATGATCTGACGGAGAGTGAGGGGCAGACTTAAATGCAAAACACGAAACACGAGGCAGGTGACCGCGGTTACATTGATTGAGGTGACACAGGAGGGGAAGGGCGACGCGAACAGAAACCATGGCAACCTAGACACAAAACTGGGGACGAGACGTGACACAAAATAGTTTTGTGCTCCTTTTGTTTGCTGGAGCGCTGTGCAGTTTTCTCTTTGAAACGTTAAGTGCCTTGCCTCTCTAAAGGTTGAGAAGCACTGCTCTGGGGGGGTTGACTTGTGCGACAATCCCGGGTGATGTTGCTGGGGGTAGGGGGGAGTGCCGGCCGAGCGGCGGCCGACTCGTTATCTGGCCGGCTTCAAATCGTCCGAGGTCGGCGTGAATTTCATGAGTAATCACTCTGCGTTCAGATAACAAATTAAGGAGGCCAGCGTGAGGGCAGCACTCAATTCCACATTTTTCTGCAGTGAGAAGACTCTCCAAAGGAGATTCTGGGTGACTGCGATAACACCAAAAAAAATGCAGCGACGCCCAAGCCGACACGCTCCCTCGCCTCTTTGTTTGTGCTGACGCTAAAGTCACACTCGCCGTCTGCGCCGCCAAGGACGCGCCGTGTGGACATTTGTAAAGAAGTGCTAATAGTTCATCAATTCTAATGTCGTTATGAAACGGACGGAAAAATCCTTGAAAGTCTGAAGAAAAGCCGCTGAAAAGGACCGTTTAGCCTCTGATCTGACCTTCTTGTTGTGGCGTAACGGAACAGCAAGGCCGCCCGCCTGAGTCACTGGATGACAAAAATAATGAGCAAGCGATACGCAGGATGTGGAGGAGGAGATGGATGAGGAGCAAAGATGGAGTACAAATTTGAAATTGCAACAAGGGGACATAAAAAATACTTTTACTTTCTCAGACTTTGCTCTATCAAAGAGCAATAAAATTCCTTTTAAAATATACAATTACCGCAATTGGCCAGTAGGGTCCAAATTGCTGCCCTTGGGGAAAATTCCTACTGCAGTCTCAGTCACATTTCACCACCTTGCAGCTCCTAGCGCACATTAGCATCTGCGTCAGTGTTGCGGTTTCACCTGACACATTTGGGAAGTACAACTTCTTTAGAAGAAGCAAACAAACAAGCAAAGTGAAGCGGTGAGAGCTACAAAGAATAAATTAATGCTCGCTCTCTCGCTTGAATCAGATGTAATCTACTGTACCTGCCTGGCCGCGTTCCAATCAGATGGTTTCAATTATGCTCTTGTAATGCCACTCTGCACGTAGGAGCCAAAAGTGCTGAGGCCGGCACTTTGCGCCCGATTTGCAAATAACAGCAAATAACAAGCGGGAGTCTTTTGGGAGCGGCGGCAGCGGAACAGGAAGCCAGCGAGCCGCCGGAGATGACAGCTCGCGTTGGCACGGACGCCGCCTCGCGCATCCCGCCGCCACCTCCTCCCTCTTTCTCCCTCTGACAGCAGCTGTCGGGACAGCAAAGTGGCGCTGATGGTGGCCTCCCCTGGCGGGGCCGCGCAGGTCATTAGTTTCCGCTGCCATGCCGCCATTTCTCAACCAGGTTGGCAGTGACGGCACAGAGGCGGCTAGCTAGGTATTCAGCAAACAAACGAGGAGCAAAGTCAGGAAGCGAGCGAGGGAGCGAGCGAGCGAGCGAGCAGGCAAGGAGGCGGATGTCCGGTCAACGGGCGGGCTCGTGTCGAGTATGGTGAGCAAAAGGGTGAGGAAGTCAGACAGGTAGGACATCAGGAAGGCCATCTGCTCGGTAGACGGGGAAGCAGGCCAGCCAGCCAAAGAGGCGGGCTGAAGATGCGAAGGCACGTGACATGGGAAGAAGATGGCAACAAGTCAGTCTAACCGGAATCCGAAGTAGAAATCTGAAGACATGGTAGTCCTCTCACGCAGTCCTACGACAGATCCTGGAAGTTCATCTGGATGTTTGCAAACGCTTCGGCGTGATCAAACAGACACGCGCCAACGGCGTTCGAGCGGCACTCCACTAAAGGTCGACGGTGTCTTGTGTGAGCGATGAAGCCGATTGACCCGCGGCGTGCTGGGATTAGAGGAGGGAGGGGGCCTCCGGTTCCTCGCCACCCTCCGACATCTGTCTGCGACGTGTCACCCCCGAGCCCAACACGGCCACTCGGGCTATTAACCTCCACGGCGGAGTTGAGAGCCCCACCGGCCGAATGGCTGGCACACAAATCCACTCCAGCCCCTTGGACATCTTTTTTGTTCACCACACTCAAGATGGCCTGGAGGGGAGGGGGAGGGTGGGTTCCTACCGGCCAGCGAGGACCTGACAGAGCGGGACCTTGAATCAAAGCGCTGTCAATGCTCACAATGGATGTCGGCCACGGCTGGAAATGGGCCATAAATGGCAAATAAATGACAGCCGTCGCCGTGGAGATTGTGATTATGATAATGGCAATAATAAAGGAGATCATCATCACCATCGGCGCCATAACGACGATCTCGCCGTGATGAATTGGAGCCGATGTATTGCTGAGCTCATTTGCGCCGTGCTCGGGAAAAAGATCACAGCGAGGCCACGGCGTGTTTCGCGCGAGGATCTCCCATAAGGTTTCCCGGTTCCTCCAGTTGCTTCCCAATTAGCACCGTTCGTTGACGGTTTAGCAAGTCGAGGTCCCGCTGCAAAGATTTCCCCAGCGAGTTTGTTCCCACAAAAAGCAAAAACGCACGTCCACCTGAACGCCGACCGACATCCATCAGCAGTGTCGCTGCGGCGATAGAGCAGGATTTGTCAGCCAACGTCGTCGTTTATATCGAAATGTCAGCACGGCGTTGGCATAATGATGGAAACAACTACGTGAGGGGACCCCAAGCGCCGTCGCCGCCACTAATGTCTACGCTCTCGCTGGGCCGGGCCGCCATGGGATCTATATCCGCTGCTTTTTTTGTCAGCGCCTTCAATCTTGCGCCGAGCTCAAGAGCTAAATGCCAGAGATTAAGACGCCGATTTGTGACGCGCAAGCTCCACGTTGACATTCTAACTCATCCGGACGGGATTGAGAAATGAGTGACGCGGGAACACCGCGCTTCTCAAGATGGCCGCTGCCGGATGCATTTTGGGGCTTCCAGAAAATCATTGAGGCTAATAAAAGTGACATCTGCTCAAACAAACGGATGACTGTTTACATAGATTTTGAAATCAAGACCTCTTTTGCAGAAGAAAAAGCGGAATATCAGAAGAAGAAATATTTGTTTTTTAATTCACTTGTCCAAACATCAATTTATAATCATAACAAAAGACATAAAAATATTTTAGTATGACCAAATTTGTTGTTGTCTTACTTGAAAATTTTTTTTTTTCTTTGTTGTTTTTGTGTCTATTATAAATGTCCATTTTCACAACTTTATCTGTTTTTGTTTGTATTTTGTTCTTGTTTGAAAAAAAAAAAAACCTGTAAGACTCTTTATGACTTCTTTGTCAAAGTTACAACTTGTGTTTGTAAATACCAATCGTATGTCCATTTGTGTTCCCCGACAGTCGGACGACGTGACGCAAACGGACGCCTCGCAGCACTCAGATTCGTCGGAGAAGCAGCAGCCCAAACGATTACACGTGTCCAACATTCCCTTCCGCTTCCGGGACCCTGACCTGAGGCAAATGTTTGGGGTGAGTACCAGCCGGCAAACGTCTACCTGCTCTCCGGCTAATTGAGTGCAAAAATAGTAGAACTTGATTGCGAGAGAAAGTGAAGAAGAGCTCACCTGTCTACCGAAGCTGGTTTGCGAGGTGCGAGCGCGCTGCTAATGAGGCAAAGCGTCTTACGCCTGGATAAACGCCGTCCGTCGTAAGAATAGAAGGCCAACATCTGACGGCTCCAAATGGAGCCAAAAATGGACGTTTAAGCGGCCGCAGCTAATTGGACTTTTTGCCGCCAGATGCGTAGACGGAGTCGGGCCCCGTCTGCGGGCTGACTTCAAATTGATGGCTCGCCATCTCCAAAAATTGTTCGTTCGCTCACAAATGGTCACCAAAAGGTTCTAACAGGCCACAAAAAAAATAATTTCACCTTCACAGCATGTATTTCACCATAGCACTATGTTTAGTTATGGGAAGGCTGTCTAATGCGTTTAGAAAAAAAAGTCTGAAAATACAGAAATTGTCTGCTGACGTGCGTCAAGACTTGAAAGCAAATAAGCGCAGACAGCAATTAAAAGTGGCGCGTATTTTCTTACTTTCATTCGGGCCTCCCGTGGGGGCCGCCCCGGCTCCTGTTGACTGTGCCAGCGTCCAAACAAAGATGATGAAAAAAGAGGGGAGGGAGACGTGGGGGGGGGGGGGGGGGGGCGGCTACATGATAGCGGAGCAAAGGTAGCAGCCGCTTCACAAGTCCGAACTCCGCCGCAGGCTCAGGAGAATAAAAAGAACACTTGCATTCACCAGTCAACAAGCAGAAATGCTGCAGTGCAGACCCACACACAAACACACACACACACAAACAAACAAATAGACTCGACTAAGGCATAAAGAGGACATATGCAGTGTTTGAACCGTTATGAAAACACGTAATTGTGACAAATAGACAGAATGCTGTCCAGCTTTGATAAAATAGCAGCTCAAAAAAAATCATCCAATAAGCAGTTTCCAATCTGGGCGCACGACATACAAAGCAGTGCAACTGTCAAAAATAAAAAATATTGAAAATAAAGTTCAAGTAGGCTTTTCCTGACTTTTTGTTGTGTGTGTCAAGACTGAGCGGCGTGTTGCTAATTCCCTGCCCCTCCCCTTTTGTGTTCCGCAGCAATTTGGAAAGATCTTAGACGTGGAGATTATCTTTAACGAGCGAGGATCCAAGGTGAGTCGGCCGCACCGCCAGCTGCTTCATGGCCTCATTACGCGCTCTCGTCTTGTTTCCCCGAACTCACTCGCTCGATGACTTCACCATGATGGACTAAAAAAAGACAATGGTTGAGCATAAAAAGTTGCCTTTTGGCCCCCAAAGCGCAACCGTCACACAAACAGCACTTTGCTGTGGAAATGTGCTAACATCAACCTGTTCGTGCCTTACAAAGCACATTTCCCAGCATGCCTCGCTCGTTTCTATAATGAAGCTAGCGGGACATTCATAAACAATCTATTTCCTATGAAGCCATTTGCATTCAATATGTTTGTCCGCTTTGAAAAATGGCTGCTCGGCCGGGACCCGTTGCAAGCTAATTATTCCTTTCTGTGCGTGCGCGCGTGTGTGAGAAAAGGGAAAATGAGATAGAGGGGATAACGGCGCTCAGGTGGATGTCCAAAGGATTCATTCTGCCCTCAATTGCTTTTTTCAATGCGTTGCTTTATCTCCGCCAAGGACGGGCCGGCCGGATTTACGCCGGATGCCGCCAATGGCCGGGCCGGTCAAGCGCTAGCCCGTTGTGCCGTTTCCCACTTGTGTTACCTTCACCGCAAATTGAGATTGGATGGTGGGTACTGGGCGGGACAAAAATAGCTGCAAGTAAGGTGCCGACATTGGCAAAACATTCAAACAAGAAGGAAGGAAGTCAAAAAATGTGTTTGTTTGTTTTGGTTTTTTTCCTTGTTTGTTTGTTTGTTTGTTTGTTTGTTTGTTTGTTTGTTTGTTTGTTTGTTTTAAGAAAGACACTTTGAGGTCAGGAAGGAAGGCTTTGTTAGTCCAGCATGATATTTGAAAGGTGGCCCAGGTGCAGGCTGGCAAGTCGGCTCTGCGTTGGCCGCAACATAAGTCACCCAAGTGACAGCTTTGCCCTCACCCCTCCCCCGGGGAAAAACTGGCCGCCGTTGCTGGTCGGAAGGGAGGGGGCGGCAACGTTGCATTTGCCTTTTCAAGTCAATATGCTATTTTTCACCACCTCCCTTCGTCCCACCGCTCACGACGTTGTTAGACTCCTTAATGAGCTTCCTGCCAATGCCCAATCAATTAGAATTGTTTGCTTCCTTTTAGCGTTAGCATTTAGCATGAGCGGACGTTTGAACCATGGCTGTGAAACAGTCGACCTGGTACAAAATTTAATTTTTTTAAATTTTGTTTTTATACAAAATCAGCCTCGTCTGTTAGTTTGATGGACATCCTGAGCAGCCCCACAAAAAAAGTCTCAAGAATCCATCCTCAGAAAGACACAGCAAGTGTTTGAAACAGACATCGTAGGCTAGTTTCAGATATTCCCCTGAAAGATAAACTTGTAAAGCTTGTGTGAGATTGCGTTTGAAAAAAACAAAAGAACTTTGAAGCAAAACAAAGAGACTCAAAATGAGTGTTTAGCAATTATGCGTGTAAAGTGTTTTGTTTTTGACAGGAAAGTTTTACCATTTCCACTTTTCATCCTCGTGCGTGGCCAAAGTTTTGCGATTGGACGTCAAAGCCAAAAGTCCAAACCTCAGTGAGTCGCAAAGGCCCGACGCAAACATCACCTTGCTCCCTCTCACCCAACAACGTTAATTAGCGCACCGTGTGTTTACAGCTAACGCTGAGAGACGTCTTCTTCTTCTTGGTCGTCGTCGTCTTTTCTCACCACGTTGTTAATTAGCAGAGCGTGGCGCCTGTTTTCCTGACATTCCGCCTCTTTAATTGGGCCGAGCCGGACCCGCTTTGTCAGCCGGGTCCTCTTTGCTGTGTTTTACTCTCTGCTAACTGCTGCTAATTAATCTGCCAACTTGCCACCGTGGCTGCTCACCTTCTCCCCTTTTTCTGTGTCTTCTTCTTTTTCTTCCTCCCGCCGGCGCCGCCGTTGCCGTCTTCAGGGCTTCGGCTTTGTAACTTTCGAAACGAGCACAGACGCCGACCGCGCACGGGAGAAACTAAACGGTACAATCGTAGAGGGACGCAAGATCGAGGTGCTTTCTCTTTTTCCTTCACGCGTTGTTCCTCGCAGCACGACAGCATCCTGATGATGATGAGGATGATGATGATGGCGGCGTGCATGATGAGTGCATGCTCGCAGCCGTCAGACGCCAGCTCGTTAGCAGGAAAAGCCGTCATCAGTCAACGCACGTTTGTAGTTGCTGTCGGGTTTTTTTTTTTTGTGGTGTTTGTGAATCTGGATCGGGGTTGGGCAAATATAAAAAAAAAAATAATAATAATCCTTCAATTGCAAATCTCAAAAATGCTGGTGGTTTTGCCCAGCCTGATCCAAATTATGTTCTTGTGGCATTTTCTCGCCTGCACGCTCTGACGTCGTCTTTGCATGTGGCCTAAATTTTTGTTGTGTTTCCCTGCCGGTGATGTGGTTCTTGTTGTTTTTGTGGTTCAGGTGAACAACGCCACAGCGCGAGTGATGACCAACAAAAAAGTGGCCAACCCCTACACCAACGGTCAGTGCGCACACACACCTCAAGCCCGAACACAAGACGCCAATTCTTCTTAGAAACGAAACCTAATTTGAGTCAGGTTTTGGTGGTGACAATGAGAATGGAAAGTCCCTTTTATGTGTCAACAGTATTTTTGTGTTTTTGTGCACAGGTTGGAAGTTGAATCCGGTGGTGGGCGCCGTCTACGGTCCCGAGCTGTATGCCGGTAAGTTTCGCCTCCCAGGACCCGATAAGCAGCAGCCAATGAGCACCGATTCTCTCTGACTCTCCGACTGTGCGAAAAAAAAAAAGATTTGAAGAGCGTATGCTGGCGTTATCAGACAAGATGACGAGCGCATACTGACGGATTTGCCCGCCGCCAAAGATTGACTTTTACAAGCGTGAGATCCACATCAAGATTTGCTTTGGACCGGTTGCAAGACCAATAAAAGGTTGGGGGGCAACAACCCTTTCTTTGATTTTAATCCCTAACTCAGGAATTCGAAGGCTTGACCCTGTTCAAAACCCAAAGCCGATGGCAGAAGGCGCTAGCGTTTGCGCAGGATGAGCATTTCCGTGGTCGCCATCTTTGCGAGCGATGAAGCCTTTTGCATTTTAATGAAGGCCGAACGCCGCCTTCATTTGCAGGAAGTGCTGAGTGCGCGGCGGCAGTGACGGCGCTGCTCTTTAACGAGAGTCTTTCCTTCCTGCTCATTAGACTAAAATGTGTCGGTTCCCTCCGCAGCGTTACGCTCGCACGCTAAATAAGCCGGCGTGACGGGAACAAGCGCTCGTCCCTCATTGTTATGGCCCTGCCGCGACCGAGTGACCCCGCCCCCGCTCCGCCCTCATCATTACACGCGTACGTCGGACAATTCATTAGGTTCACCAACTAACCACAGTCTTTTGTCTGCCTTTTGTCAAACTGCATCATAACTGGTGATAAAATGCAAAATATGGTGACTCAATATTAAGCTCCTGGCGCTCGTATTTACCGGACGAGAGCTCTTAAATCGTTAGCGTGGCCTTTAAAACTGTTAAAGATGAAGCTCCTCTAACGGACGTGATTGGACAATGTACCTAATGAATCGGCCGTTGACACAGCATCACACGCACGTTCCCGCACGCATATACGCACACACTTGCACACAAACGCAAAGACTGTCATAAATCAGTGAGAGTGCGCTCCTCCGCCGCGGCCAGGCGGGGCCGTCTGATTTATGGCCGCATCATTTTTCAAGTGGTCTCGACTACTCTGGCCAGGGCGGAAAAAAAGACAAGGCTGCTTTTTACAAGGAGCAAGTGAAAGCATCGCGCTGCTGGAATCCACCTCCGGAAAAGAACAACCCCAAAAAAAATGGATGTGGTTTTGGGGCGCGTCTGCGGGGCGGCGATGGCGATTAATCACGCTTTATCAGCGCTCATTTCTGTGCGGGAGATCGCCCAAATTGGGGGCCATAAATCGCGGCCGGCTGACAGCGCACTTCGTCTCCATTGGCGGGCCACGCAGCCGCTACAGGTTTATTGTCCTCAAAAGCATTCGCCGCAATGACGGATGACAGTGCAGCGCTACTGGTAGCCCTAGCTAGCGCCCCCTGAAAAGTCGCCTCCGCCCCCCCCAAAAAAATCCACCGCTGACACCAGTTTTACCAATCAGCAAAATTGGCTGGATGTGTATAACGTGGCGCACGGAAAATTTTCACCCATCAACATGAAACAATGTCGAGATGTTCGTACCGGTAAGACAAAAAAAAAAGTCTCATGGGCCAGTCACCAAATGTGACCAGAAAGTCCGAGATTTTGCTTTCAAGCAACCGCTGGTTGTGTTTCTGGACCATGGACAGCTCCCACGCACATCCACAGGCTCACTAACAAAGGAGGCAGCGAGAGGAGTTCCCCCCTTTTTTTTTTTTCCTCAGATTGGGAGGACTTGTGAAAAGAAAAGAAGGCTAATTGGCGTCTTCATGAACGTGGACGGATCCTCTCGTTGTCGGAGTGTACGTTTGGGGGCTAATTAAACGTCCAACCCTTGATGAGATGAAGCTGTTCGGAGGTCCCCGGCGCAGATTAAATGCCTGCGTTAGTCGTATCTACCCCGTAAAACATCGCCAGCTGCCGCTTAGCACCTTGTAAAACTCACAGTCAACTCTCACCGACTTTTTTTTTTTTTTTGGGGAAAATAAAACCGGTAGCCTGCAGGTAACTTACTGACAAAACTGTCAAAAATGTACCCTAACCCAGGAACAAAAAATAAATAAAAATTACTTTTGTAGTGAAACACAGAGACCCAAAAACAAAATTTAAATAATTAAAATTAAAATGGATACTAATTTTAATTGCTAATTTTTAAAAAATGTTCTGACCTGTTTTTATTTATTTATTTATTTATTTATTTCCTCTTCACAATGCAGTTTTTCCCCCCTCGCTTTTGTGCCTGGAGAATGTTTGACTTTTGCGTTGTGACAGCGGCGTGATTTATGGCTTATTATTGAGGCAGCGTAGCCTATCGCCGGCTCGTTATGAGTTTACCTTTGCATACATCAGAGCACGCGTGTCCCATACCAATGTAAACAAACACATAAAAGAACAACAGCCCGTTTCGGGCCACGTCGACAAATGCTAACGAGATGAACATCTTGCCGGGTTGGATAAATCAACACGGGCTGCTTGTGGTTTGTTAGTGCTAACATGGGGCCGGCGCCTGAGACAAATGAGATACGAATATTCATGCAGTGAAGCAGTTTGGGCCCAATCCGGCCGACACACCAGCGACCGACATAATTGCCGCGCACTAACAACCCCTCACACAGCTGAAGCGGTGTTAGCATTGGCGTTAGAGCACATCTGATGCAATCTTTCTGAACTTACACAATGTTGAGCTGAAAGGTCACCGTCTTGTTAGCCAAGATGCAACCGTGTGGTTGTTGCCTGAGTGAAAATGAGACTCAAATAATGAGATAAAGATGAGCTAATTTGGCATTCACACAAAACCAACCAAAAACATTTTTGCGAGCAACATTGTTGGATTGCGCAACAGGTTAGGGTGATTGAGAGAGATGGAAATGTGTTCCCTAGTGCCACTGGTGTGCCGGATAGATGAAATGAATAGTTTGAGTTGATGAACGAGGAATTTCTCAGCTTTAATTTGATGCCATTGTCAGTGATAATGATAAAAGACTGCTAGCGTTGTGTGGCTACACTGAGGAAGCTAACGCCGGCTAATGGAGCGTTGGGCTAATGCTAGGGATTGTGAAACCTCTCTTTTGTTTTTAAAAGTGATGTGGAACTACTTGGAGGTGGAGTGACGCGCTGGAGTTTTGCACGGACAGCAAGCGGACGGTTCATCCCAAACGCTTCAGACACACGCTATTAACTCAGCCCGCGCAGATGTCGCTGGCCGCGCTGGAGCACCGTGGCTCAAGTGGCCCGCGGAGAATTCACTTGGAAAGCGAGCGTGGCGGAACGACAGCGAGAGAGGGGCAGGATGAGAAAGGACGAGGCGCCAGTGGCGGGCTGCCGTGCGGTGTACCTTCACAATCAATATTTGTCTCATACGTGAGCAAAACATTCAACACTTCAATGAAACTCATCATACTTCATTCATCAGAAATATTGATTTGGAAAATGTCTTCAAATCGTTACAGTTTTGTTTTGCTTGTGGAATTTGGCAGGAACAAATTTGGCTGTGACCAATCAGGACAGAGAATGGCTGATTTCAAATTTTATCGAACAAATATTCAAAATGCGTCTGTAAATGTTGCTGCGGTACGCGATGTCTGATTTTTGGTGACGTCCCATTCAAACGGCAACCCGGCTGAAGGTTAACCAGCAACGTTGAGCCCCACTTGGCCCGCGACCCTCCCTCGTCCTTCACCCCCGAGCTCGGCCGCCACCGCCATTGGCCCGAGCCGCTCCCAGATGGCTGGGAGATGGGGGACACCGTGAGGTCGGCCGAGTCGGGGGACGGGGAGCGGGGGGCTCGGGCCGTCCCGGCCCATCTGCTTCATTTCCCCCGCGGGGAGCTTGTGAACATCTCGTCACCTTCACCTTTTTCCAGCTCAGTGGCAATCTCACGTCCGTTACCGATAATGACGCTAATCGCTGCTGCGTTGGGCCTCAAAAGTACAAAAAGAAAATGGGCATTAAGTCAGTCAAATGTCAATGGATGGATATATCAAACTTAATTTGCGCAGCACCACAACAATCTGTCTTTTGTGTGTCTCCATAGTAACGGGCTTCCCGTACCCCGCCACGGGCACGGCCGTGGCCTACAGAGGGAGCCACTTGCGAGGTCGGGGGCGAGCCGTCTACAATACCTTCCGCACGGCCCCGCCGCCACCACCCATCCCGGCATACGGAGCGTGAGTAGCACTTACTGCTTTGGATTTGTTTGTTGTTGTTTTTTTAATGGCTTCCTTGGCAAAATCGAGGTGGTCCACGAGACATTATGTGCCTAACTCGGTGGTTAACTCGGTGTCCTAGCAAACGTGTCCCCCGTATTCGTGTTCACTTTGGTGTGTTTGGTGAGTGCTGTAGGGTCTCCGTGTGGGCGTCGTGTCCTTGCTGCTACCGTGTGTGCCTGTGCGTTTGTGTGTGCAAACTCCAAAGCTTCAGGGAGCCAAGATAGCATTAGCGCCCACTGCATAGCTGATCTCTCGGCTTTGAGAGACCTCACGGACACTCGCTTTTGCCTCTTATCTCTGTGTGTGTGCGCATGTGTGTGTATGTAAATATGTATGTATTTGAATCAGAAATCTGTTTTGATTCAAAGTATGTGAGTGGATTGAATCAAACTGAATGCACAACTGAACAACAAATGTATTTTGATGGATTTTTTTCCCTTTACTTTTTTATTATTATCCATATGAAAGAAAGACGCAATTACTCGCTGATTTTGGCTTTTCAATTCAAGTCGAAGAAGTGCTTTCTAATGCGGTCCCGTTTTGTCCCTCGCAGGGTGGTGTACCAAGACGGCTTCTATGGCGCCGAGATCTACGTGAGTACACTCTGGGTGGGGGGGCTGGAGGGACCCTTAGGGAATAACCCGATCCCCCCAAGCATTGGGCAGCGATTAAGTCGGCGTCGCCTGTGCCAAGAAATCTGCCAAGAACATTTAAGACCCCCTCAGCTCAAGCGGCCTCGACTTTCCCGTTTTGCGCTTTGCAGGGCCCCGGACGGGGTATCCTGGTTCACCCCCAAGGAGGGTGCGGGACTCGCGCGGGCCTAGGCAGAGCCGTACTGGAGATAAGCGAGGGCGGCCAAAGATAAGAGGCCGTGGAGATGTTTGTGCAGGCGATTGTTGCTTCAGGGGTGAGCACGGCCCCTGATGGGGGGAAGTAGGGGGAGATAATAGCCAAATTAGCACTGTTGCCTCACTCCAGCAAGGGTGGGGCCGATGGTTCTGAGCATACCGCACAGCACCGTTGTTGCGAGAGGAAGATGACACTTGCTTCTCACTTTCAGGCTGGAAGCATCTGATAGTGAACAGCCAGAGATACTATATGACCCTCACACACACTCACACGCTGCCAACCGCGATGAGGCTGCGATGTCGCCGCTGTTTATCGCAGACACCCACCGCGCGTGACCGATTTGTGTTTGTCCAGCTTGTTCTGATAACGAGAGCAAAGCTGTCGCTCCGGCGAGGCCTGTCGACGCACACGCTCACTCACGCCGCCATTCCACAACAACACTACAAGATCACACAATTTGTTTTATGATCAGAAATTTAAGGTGGCGAATATTTGCGCTGAATTTGAGACATCAACTTGCAAGGTCAAATGGCCGCCTTCACCTCAGTGCCGAGGCGGGCGAGCCGAGCCAGCGTCATGGCGATGGGCTCGCAGCCGCCATGCCGGTGAGCATCTCCCTTTGCTGACCTGCTAACAAATGAGCACAAATCTCTCCCGCAGATGTCACGTATGCTAATGCGTGCACACGTGCGCGTCTCGTGCACGCCCGCCGCGACACAATAACAAATGTGCTACGCTGTCGTGTGCGCCGTTTGACAACGCCGGCGGTGATGATTTATGGCCCCGCGTTTGCGGCTGCAGTTGTAATCAGTCCCGAGGCGTGGCCGTCCCGCAGGAAGTCGTACGCCACTTCCTGTCCCCTGCGGGAAAACAAACCCAAAGGGAAAAGCGGGAGGGCTGAGGCCCATAGGGCTCAGCATGAACCTCTGGCCTGAATTCTCTGCGAGTTTGAAAATGAACGGGCGCTGCATTATTAAACGGCACCTGAACGGTGGCGCACAGGACCCAGATGGGCGGCCGCTAATAGAAAAAAGTTAGGCAGCTTCATTTTTCACAGAGTTAGTGCGGCGCCCCAACAATGAGCTCCTTAATTCCTTCCGCACTCTGGCAAATGAACACCCTCCGTCACCACGCCTCAGCCGCCCCAGCCACCCCCGCCACTCCCGCCGCCGTCTTACTCGATCGGTCGGCCGGCGGCGTGTCGAGGAAAGAAAAAGGCTGTTTAATAATGCAGCGGGCGACTCCTGGCTCTCAAAATGCCACAAATTTGGCTGCTCGGTCAAATGTTTAACTAATTAGCAGCCTCACTTTGCAACTGATTGAAAAATGTAACGATTCAATTCGGTTTGACTCAGCCAGATTACGAGTCGATTCAATATGGTATGATGCCATGACCTTTTCGTTTATGATCAATCCACCACAGTTGCGAGTGAAATCAGCCAGCATAGGAGCCACGTGTTGATCGGTGCCCTCTGCTGTTTGAAAACGTTTCTTGGTCTGTGTTTTCCAGGGTGGCTACGCAGCGTACAGATTCGCCCAGCCCACCACCACCGCCGCCTACAGCGACAGGTGAGCATCACCGTCTTCTTGCTAGCCACTAGCCAAGCTAACGGAGCAGTCCAGTCAAAAGTTTTTCGTTTGGAAGCTCGGACAAAACGGGGATGTGCGAGACTTTGACGAGTCCAGCAGGCAAATGTCACAAATGTCTTGCTCTCTGGACTTCTCTGACATCCGAGTAGAAAATAAGGCAAGAAGAACAAGAAGAGCAAAAAGTAACCTTGCAGGACTTGAGCTGATGTTCAAGTTGGGAATGTGGCGTGTGAACGATTGCCTGAGCGTGTTTGCTGATAAGGAGCGTGCGTGTGCGTGCACGTTTGCACCTGAGAGGATGAAGATCATATCCGCACTGTCAACATTTATCAGTCGGGGAAGCAGAAATCACAAATTGGACCAGAGTGCAACCGCTGCTTTTTTTTCTCTCATTCAATTTTCTGGAGACTTTTCATGTAATTGTTACGGAGAACTCGCTTTGTTTGTTTCAGTTTGTTTGATTTGCGTCCCGTTGGGAAAGCAGCCAGAAAATGCAAAAGAGCGCAAAGGATACAACCTGTGTGCGAGTCCGCTTAGTAGACAAGAACAAAAAATAAATAAATTCGTCTGCGGTGCAGGAAAACTAAACGACAGAGCCTATCACGGAAATGTTGCTTGTCGCAAAGAGTGAGGATCAAATTTTGCGTCCCAGCCATTGATCGCGTTTGCATGACGGACGCTCTCAACGCTTTGCATTCTCGCCACATTGGTGGGCTGGCTCCTGCATCTTTTTCTCCTCTTCCTTCTCTTGGACTTCCTTCTCTTCCATCAGCATCTTTCATTTTGGTCCAGCAGAACCCATGTAACTGTGAGGACATGCTGAGGACGTTTTCTCCCGGCGGGGGTCCACTGACCCCCGATTGGGTGTCACTCACTCCTGTGAGATTCATTCTGGCTTTCTAAATTGAAGATAAGAGCAGCTGCCAAGAAGAGCATGTGCCGCTCTTCCAGATAGCCTCTCTGACCTTCACTCACGACGCTCCTAAAGGGCCGACCGGCTTGCCGTTGGAAGTCGTCTCCTTGAGGATGACTTCCGCCCTTTTATTTATTAATTTTTTTTGCACTTGATTTGCCGCCCTCGCTCCTCGGCCGGTCTTATCTGCTCGCCACAGACCGAGTGGAGGAAACATGGAAAGTAAATAAATATGCGTCTTGTCCCGCTTGCGAGAGGAAATCGCGAGGATTAGTTCCAAACCGGCCATGATGAAAAGCTGGTAGGGGAAGGGGGGAGCACCTCCAAGCGTGACCGGGTTCTCTCATTTTTGCTTTTTGTCTAACGTCAATGATGGCACATTTGGTTTGTGCGGCCTGACAGGGAAAAACTGGTTGATGGCCTCCCACAAATGAACCTGGAGCCACATGCTGCTTCATCTAGACTTTGTCTGATCACATGAAGCATCGTGTCACTAACACACAATTGCTACGCGCTCTCTTGCAGCTACGGCAGAGTCTATGCAACGGCTGACCCCTACCACCACACGATCGGCCCCGCCGCCACGTACAGCGTGGGAACCATGGTAAGGCCCCCGTAACCCAAACTCATCACCTTGTGTCTCTGTGCCACACACTCACACATGCATGGTGTTAAAGAAGTGGATGTAACATTACAAAAAAAAACATTTGAAGGAGGCTTGTTCTGATTTTGTTGGTTAGTTCAATTGGTAGGCACCAGGTGTGAATAACATTAATCCAGATGAAAATAGGCTTTTCAACTTTGTGTCCACTTCTTTTTCACTTTATTATAATTCTACACACACATACGCGCACACACACACTCATACATAATACATAGACATTCACAAGCATACTTGCACAAACTCAAACTATAGGAACAGAAAGACACACCCACAAACAATTCACTCACACACACACACACACACACACACACAAACACACCCTCCTATCGAGGGACAGACGCACACACCAATAAAGACCCAAGCGGTGTTTATTCGTGCGAGCGGTACCAAACTTCAACGGCAGTGCATCGAGCCAAGCTGGAGCGTTAATGTCTGTTTTTAGCTAGCGTTTGCAGCTATCCTGAAACATCAAAGATGAAAAGTTACAACAACAACAAACGGAAATGTTGCTTTCATTCGAAACAAAATGGCTGCTTTCTCTTTTTGCTTGTGAGCTGGATGGCGAGTTCATCAAACGGGGGCGGAGCCCAAAAAGGGTGGGGCAGCTGGGGGGAGGCTTTTTTTGAGAGTTATCAGCGACATCCGGCTGGCATGCGTGCATGCATTCCTCCCAAGTTAAAAAAGCGCAGGGTTCCCCTCCAGTGCAGCTGCTAGCTAAAAGCTTTCATTAATTACGCCATCTTATTGCCTTTTTTAAAAAATGTGCTGCTTTTATTTTTTTTTTCGGCGATTTCCTCCAAATTTCCTTCCATGATATTGGAATCCCCACTAAAAATATCCGTATACGTTTTCATTTAGAAAATCTTCTACAATAAAATAATAATAATAATAATAATAATAATAATAATGATTTCGTCTGAGGTTGGAAATCTTTCTGTGTGGAAGTTTCAGACAGTAAAAGGAGCCTTTGAAGACATTGGCTTTGGATTCCTAATTGCGGTAGGACTAGTCTTTGTGCAAGTGTGTGCGTGTCCTAGATAATGTGAGCCTGACTCGAGGCTGAGGTCCCGCAGCGCTCCTGGAACATTCCGCCCCCCACCCCCACCCCCACATGAAAGGCATCCGCTGTTAAAACTCTGCCGACATCTCGCTTCTTCCTGCTTTGAAAAGAACAGAAAGAGAAAGACAGGAATATCAAGAAAGGGAAAGGAAAAATTAATGACAAAAAGAAAGGGAAGAATGAGATAGTAACAAAAAAGACAGAAAGAACCTCAAAAACATTATTGCCCAAGAAAAAAAATCATAATCTTACTTGAATAATCATAATTTTCCCAGAACAAACTTTGCAAAATTTACCAAAAAAAACAAAAAAAGATAAAAGATGGAGTTGACTAGACATTTAACCAGAAACAACAAAAAAAACAGTTTTTGCTTTTGTCCTCGTCGCCATCTTTGTCAAGTGTGATGACTGGAAGGAAATTTGAGGACAAAATTCGTCCGCCCGTCCGTCCAAACGAGTGCTGACGTGGATGCTGATTGGTCCTTTTTCATCTTTGATGTTGCAGGCTAGCATTTACAGAGGAGGCTACAGTCGCTTCACGCCCTACTAAAACCAACAAACAACACACAAACACACACACTAAAACCAACAAAAAAGAACTCTTGAAAAAAAAAAAACAACCCCCACCCCCAGTGAGGAAACAAGGCTCCTCCCCCAACTGACTTTTCTACCGCCGCCTTTTCCAAACACTCTGTCGCCTTCATCCTTTTTTTGCCTCCGCTTTTTTTCGGGGTCTGTTTTTTGTTGTTGTGATGTTTGTTTTCAACGAGGAATTGTTCGCAACCTCGCGCGTGTATATAAATGCCAAACATTTTTCTGCTTGCAAATAATGGATGTTGAAACAAAATTTTGGTCGTCATTTTGTACATGATTATGCAAGTATGAGAAGTAGAGTGGGCTAATCACTTCCTAGGAAATCACAATGTTGAATGAGCTAGCTCTGGAACAGGGCGAACGACTCCCCCTGTAGGTCAAAATTGGAACTGTTATTGCAATGATTCTTTATGCAGTTTGCCCATTCTAGTTGTCAGTAGCTCAAATCCACAAGCTGAGAATATTTATCGACCTGCCGACAAGATTTATACTTATTCCAAAATAAAATGGAAAAAAAGCTACAATGTACTGCAATGTAGCAGAAATTGTACATAAACATGTTTAAATGTACTCACACATAGTACGTGTGTTTTCTATCTGTATTAGTCTATATGTAACGGTACGTTTGAGGCAAAGGTAGACTTATTTTAACAGTTCACCAAATATTTTGTTACCTTATAATGTTGTCAATGTGTGAGCTAAAGTAACTTGATGTGTGTTCGAATAAAGCCGTTAGAAGAGCTGCTTGTTAGAAAAGTTGTGTTTGTTGGTTCTCCAAATGACTTGTAAATTGATGGGTATGCTGCTCATCAGTAGGATTCGCATCAATGTTTCTTCTTGTACATTTTTTTTCACTCTTCCAAATCTGTGACATTCAATATAATTTGTTTTGTTTTCAGCTCAAAAAGCTAGCGCTACAAAGCTTGGCCGGCTAATGTAGCGATTTCTGCTGAGCCAATCTCGGCCGTTTGAGTTGCTTGGAATTGCTGCGAATTAGCATAGCAGGCTCGGGGAGGCTCGGCGGCAGATGTTGGCGATGGCGGACGCTGATTGAAGGCGTCACTTCGTCTCCTGGTGGACACTTCGGGAAGTGGGGGCGGAACGTCGGCACTACAAAGCGGCAGCGAACTTCCGGCCTTGATTTATTTACCGACGGGAGGCACACGGGGACGGCTCGCCGTCGCCGCCGATTAGCCGCCGTCTACGCTGACGGCAGTCCCGGGGCGCCACGTGCCAGACTTTTCACTTTGCGAGCACAAAAAGTTGCAAAGTGGGCCGGCATTAAAAAAAAGCTGTGATGGGTACTCTCGCAAGCGGAGGTGGGGTGGGGCAAATGGGCTCCTCACCGCGCAAAACCGCCAAAAACATTTGCAACCCATCGACGTCGCTGCATGCAAGACCTTTTTCAAAAATTCTGAAACCTTTGTCTCTGAAATATTTATAAAATCCTCAAAATAAAACCTCCTTTCCTGAAAAGCACTTTTAAATCTAAAACAAGTATTAAAATGTTTCTCAAATTTAATATTAACAAATTAGAAAATAATGTTAAAATCTTTTTTTCGGTCAAATCTTTGTCTAAATTTATTTCTTTTTTTTCATTTTGTGTTCTGTGTGTGCGTGACGTGCAGTAAATAGGAAACGCCGGGAAGAGGAAGCAACGCTCATCACGGTTGGACATCGCAGACGTAACGACGGGAGGGAGGCATACAAACCGGCGGCAGGAGCATCGACGGCCGCCTCCCCCAACCACCGCGGGCCGACCGTCTTTTTAGGGGCGGCCGGCCGGCCAAGAAAAGGGACAGAGAGAAAAGAGTTCAGATGAGAGGCGTCCCGTTATTATAAAACATTTTATTTTTCTATACTTTTGTCACGTGTGTGTATAAAGGCGTATAAATATATATATGTACAAATGTCTTTTTATGTTTTACGGGGGAGTCCAGAACAGGCGGCCAGATGTGGCGGAGGAGGGAGAACCTGCACCTCCTTCTCTTCCTCCTCCTCCTTTACTTTTTTCCTCCCCGTGGACGCTGTCGTGATGTCACTTCCTGCCGGCAGCACTCCACGAAATCCCCTTTGTTTTACGGCGCCCCCCGGTGGCAGAGGTTCCGCCCACGGCCGAGGACTGGACAGTCGGTCGTCGGCGAGTCGGGGGAGGTTGGCCGACGTCGGGACTTCCTAGAGGACATGTTGACTGGCGGCGTCCGCCTGACGAGGTTTCGCAGAGGCCGAGGCCACGTCCGCACGTATGCACGCAAGTTTGCCAAAAACAATTGTTCATTTTTACATAAAGTACCTTCCTACACACGCAAACGGCGGGATTTTTTTGCCTTAAACTTGAACTTTTCATTCGCCTTGAAGTTACTTTTTTCCCTCCAAAAATAGGCCTTTATTCTAGAAAAATCCAGAATTTTTCACAACGTAAATTTAACGTAATTTTCATTGAGTTTTTTTTCATAATTTTTTGGTGTAACCTGATTTTTTTAAGAAACAAACATTTTCATGAACACAACATGCAAAAAATGATGGAAGATCAAAACATTGAAAGAAATATATTGATTTTTTTTCTTGGAAGAAATGGGATTTCCTTTCAAGAAGCTTTTCCTGAAAAAAATACTGATTTAGTCTTGGGGGCCATTGTGAAAGAATTATTTTCTTTCTTGAAAAATTATTTTGTCAAGAAAATTAGACTTCTGAAATTTTCTTGAAGTTTTTTTGCAAAAAAAAAATCTAATTTAAAACCATTATTTCTGTCTTTGAAAATATATTATGATTAAAAAAATATTGTGATTTATTTCATGGAAATTTTAAACATTTTCCCTCGTAAAGACCACACCTTTTTTTTTCTTGGAATTTCTTTCTTACAAAAAACAAACAAACAAAAAAATGACGTAATTTCTTAATAATATGCAAGTTTCCCAAACATTTTTTTAACCAAAAATATCAGATTTTTATCCTCCAAGTGTATATTACTTTTCAGTGCGGCCCTTGTGAGTATTTTGACGTTTTGCTGTTATTTTCACTATTTTTTTGCTGTAAAGATGTCTCTTTTGAAACAATGGGACGCTTACATGAGGACGTGGCCTCCGCCAGTACCGATTTGCGTGCTTGTGTTGTGTGTTTCTCGGAGGGGGGGTCTTTGATTTTTTTTGTCAGTTTTTTGCGGTGGCCAAACTTTTGTCAATTTGTACGAGGAGTGGCTGTCCAAGGTGTGGAAACCGGAGAATGTCGGTTGCGTTCTTTGAATGTACTCTTTCTTCTCTGCGTGGATTCTTTACGTTGCTGTACATAAATATATAGACATATCTATTCTATGGGCTGTGCTGATGTCAGGGAGTATATGGGGCGGCCACACGAGCCCCCCCCTTTAGATTTCAGTCCCCCCCCACTAAATATGCCCCTGATATTTACTGTAACATGTGACCATCTGTTCTATGATTGAAGGTGATTGTGTGGCCCCGCCTAACCTCGACCCCCTCCTCTCTGACCACAATGGAGGACTTCACCTCCTTTTGGAGTGAATTCCACCCAATTTCCGGCTTCTTCCGTCTGTCCTTTGTGGGGGTTTGAACGCGCGGCCTGAGCTCTTTGATCACGAGCCAGCGGGCGGGAGCGCCCGTTAATGCTAATGCTAGCCCATGGGCGTTTAGGGGGGTGGGGGGCAGAGTAGAGATAACCAGCTATGGGTGAACTCACACTAGGCTTTTCCAACTATGCTTCTGGGCCACTCGAAGGCCAAAGCCCCAAACCTACTTTGATAATTAATCCACAAAGTGAATAAATGATTGTCCTAGTGTGAGTATACCGTCGCGATACCTTTAAAGGGTTTGCGGCCGCATGCTCAAATTCCCCTTCAGGAAAACCGCCCCTTATTCCACACAATTGATTTGTTTTGGTCAAAAAAAAAAAAAAACAATGAGACACCCCTCCCCCAACCCCTCCCCGTTGACACTTCCTGTACAGTAGGACGACTTCCTGTGCAGCGTCCAATCGAGTGTCTGACTGGGCAGGCGGAGATGAACAACCGCCCGCATCGCGCGTGTCCTCCGCCGATGATCTATGCACTACCCGCAACCACCACACGATGTCACTCACGCGCACACGTTAGCAAGACTGTTAGCAAACGAGACAACATGTACCTTTGTCGTTGATTTTGTTTTCCGGAAGACCAAATGGCGATGAATTCAAATTTGGAAAAAAGACCACATTTTGCATTTGCGAGGCTAGCCTGGTGGTTCATGTAGCAGCTGTATTAAATACAAAAACAAAACGAAAAAATACTTTAGTGTGTAATGTCAGTGCTTCTACAGAGACGACTATTATTATTGTACAGCGTTAGCCTATAAACGTACCATTTTAGGTCCGCAAATCGCAAGTCTTCGAGTCTGCTTTTATTGATCAGCCTTTCTCTGATCGAGAAGGAAAGATTTCTAAGTCAAGGCACGTAACCGATGCATGGCTTCACACTGTTGGATCGTTTTTCCATTAAAAGCGGTAAAGCAGCTTTAAAGAATATGTTTCAATGACACCTGAAATCCAAATCTTAGCCATTAGCATAGCGTAGTATAGCATAGATGTATATTTTCACATGTGCTGCTGTATCATCAGTCAATGCATCAAAATAAATGTATAGTTTAATGGCAGAAAGTATTTTCATCTGTCATCTCAGTTTTTAACGGATAAGTTTTAAGATGTAAAAGCAGTTTTTTTTTTTTTTTTTACCACTTCCGTAGCCTCTTAAACCGCAAATTCCACATTAGCCACTAAAAGAGGCGAGATGTGCCAGTTTATGGCTGGAAATCTCTGTGATCGTCTGTTTCCATCGTCGAGGCTTTTACGAATGTACTGTACATAAACGAAGACGTGAACTGCTGTTAGCTTTCTTACTGTTGTATATAAATCGAATTGAAGGTGGTCAAGCAGCTTTAATCCTTAATCCAAATGTTATCCATTAGCATAGTATAGATTCATATTTTCACATCGTCATTATTAATGTACTATTCACTAAAAGCGTCTAGATGTTCATTCTTATGACAAAAAAAATCCAGTCCGTTTTCATTGTAAAGCTTTTGCTCGATATAAAAGTGAAATTGTGTTGGCTTCTTACTGTTGAATATTGTTAAGCACCTAGAAATCGTTTTTTGTTTTGTATTTTACCAATTCCGTAGCTCTCTGAAATGCAAATCTTAACCATTAGCATACCGTCGCTGTATATTTTCACGTCTGCAGTTTTATCCAGCGTCCGCGGCTCGCCACTTTCACTGATGCTTTGCGGCAAACTTGCTGTTTGTTTACACGCTTGTAAAGAACCGCGACTCCGACGACTGGTCTTCCACTCCTTTTGTAGCCACACGAGCGAGCTTGCGACGCTTGACGCGTGTGACGCCAAAGCGGCGGTTGTTCCTCTCCGCTCCACCAGGTGGCACCCCACCAGGTAGCCGCTCCCCAACACAACCGGGGCCCCCTTCCCAAAGTGACCGCCACCCAGTATGTGTGCCCCCCGACCTTTTGTACTCTTCCTGTTCTGTACATATTAACCCCCATTCCCCACCTCATCCTAACACAAGAAAAAAAAATCCTCCTCCAAAAAATGTGTATTTTGTTCAAAAAACAGCAAATTTATTTATAAGGATTTTTTAAAGACTTTATCGCTTTCTGCGTTTTGTAAATGTTCAAGGTAAAAAAAATGTTTTAAAAATGTTAAATGGCTATATTGAAAGGTTGAAAAAAATGTCTCCCCCTTTCCTCTCTTACCCCGTACTTCTACTTGTGTTTTGTTTCTTTCTCTTTCTGTATGCTTCTCTTTCCGTGCTTCAGATGAAGAGTTCTATTTATTATGACATTAACGTTATTATTATAATTATGAGTAATTATTAATATCATCATCATTCATTATGACCATGAATAAACTTGTCTATTTCAAGGCGGCATCTGCTGCTATCTGTCATGTAGTGCTTTCGCGGTAGCATCTGTGGTACACTTTGCTTTATCATGTTAGCGGTTAGCATATAGTCGTTAACATCCTTGAAAATTTAGCAAGCCTGTGTATTCTGATGAAAATGTCTTTACTTTCAGCACCCACAAACAAATGACTCCATTTCAGCAATGGGCGGGAAATTAGGTGGGCGTGTCTTTCGTAACAGGGCGCACCAAAAACTCTCATGGACCCATGCCTGAAAGTGAATCAGCCATTTTAATTTGAAGTGGCCATTTGAACTAAAATCCCCCCTAACAGGGTCCCTTAAAAAGTTAGCACAACTTTCACCAACAAGACGCTACGCCGTATATCATCACATCACGAGCCAACAAAAAGCGCCACGACAGGCGAGGAAGCGCAGCGGCGGCGGTGGCGCAAATATTCTGGACTCCCCGGTGTCCTTTTTTGGCAGCAAATGAAATGAACGCGGATGATTCATGAGGCAAATTACGAGCGGATCCGACCCGGTTACAACCCAGTTTGCTTGTCAGTTCACTCAAGTATTTATATGACCGTAATTAATCTCAGACACCACTGCCGGAGAAGAGAAAAAAAAATGCCGAGCGGGCGTTCTCAAAGGCCAAGCATAGCAGTCACGAGAAGAAGAAAAATCTGAATGTGAGGCCGCTAATGCTTATTATCCATTTGTCTGCTTTGACAACTCGTTGAAATTACACTTAATTGGATTAATTGTGGCGAAATGAGAGTCTCTGAGAAGATGGGGATGAATGTGATGAAAGCAAAATGATTGATTTCCAGTTTTGGTCTAAGAGAGACAGCGGCCTCTGGTGGCACAAATGCGAACAGCTTCACGTAAGCGCTGCTGCTCGCACTGGGTCATAAATTTACATTACCTTCGATTACTTTTTGAATCGTGTTAAACTTTATTGCGTATACTGGCAATAGTCACGAAGAACTGGGAAAAACATCAATTGCAACCCAGACGTTCCCGAAAGTTTGTTAGGTTTCAATTGAACTATCACTTTTCTGTACGCTCTTATCTGCACCATGACTCTGCAAAAGTTTTAGAAGAAACTTGATGAATAAGGCAGGATTTTAGTGCAGGAGTCAGCAATTGTAGTTTGATTAAGACGACTTTTTAATTGATGAACATTCCCGTGATTGATGAAACAGCGATTAGATTTTTCCCCGGTACAAACGGAAAAATATGGAGGGGAAAAACATGCCGGATAAATCATCCTACACGGTATCCATCATGGTGCGTGCGCGCGCGTGTGCGTGAAAGCAGCAGGTTCCTCGTCGACTGCTTTCGACAGAACATCCATCAGCGCGCCGCTCCGCCATCTGCCGCTCCACTGCGGCAGCCGCCCGCCCGGCTCGGCCGCGCTCAGCGCCATCTGCAGCCCGCTTCCCTCCCGACAGCACAGCACGCACAACTGCGACTTGAAATGAGCCTCTTTTTTTTTAATAGCCTACAACAGTCGTTAAAACACTCCTGATTTTATCGCCTGTGCAAAAAAAAAGTCAGGTAACAAGTATAAAAGGTTGTCGTGGCAAGGATTTGATATGTTAATCAATAGGCTCAGACTGTGTGGATTAATTACTGTGTTGGCATTTACAGTCCAGTGGACATGATTCCCTACCGGAGGAGAGGCTGCAATACCCAAACTGAACAACAGAGGGTGACAAATACCAACAAAAGACAAACTGATGCGTTGCCCAAACAGAAGGTGAGCCGAACAACGAGTTCAATTGTTTTACCTTGTGGTTTCAGATCTTTACCGAACTCTTTTCTCCAATTGTATGCCAGCAGGACCTCCCAAAGTCCAAAGCACGTCATATGTCGGACTGACGTGATGAAAGTTCACAGCCAGCTGGCCCCGAGCTCACCTCCCCACCGTCACCAAGCCATCAGGTAAAATAATGATAAGGAGCCCCGAGAGGAGCTAAGAATAGAAGCTTAAGTGCTGAGCGGGCAGAATGGTGACGCCGCCATTTGTGCAATGAGGTGAGCTCCCCGTTTATGGCCGTCACTCCGAGGGTAGTGCAAGGGCAGGGGGCGGGGAGGCGCACGCATGGGGCCTCCTGCGGCATCGGGCAGGTGGGGAAACCCACAATCCGTGGAGAGGGGGGAAATTAGTTTAGCTTAATTGAAGAGTCATTCAAGAGCCTGACCTTCACCCCGACACACTAACCCATGAACACTAAAACCTTACCAAACACAAACAATAACTGTCCCTTAACCCTCCCTTTAACCCCAAATTTAAACCCCCTAATCTAAGCCATGCAGCCCTAAATGTAATGATGATGATGCATGGCTGCCCTCGGCCTGCTGGCGCCGTGTTGCCAAGTGGCGCAGGATTTAGCAGCACCGCTACTGGTGTCCATCTGCACACCGGATTTGAAATGTGGCTTCGCTGCGACCCGTCTGTTGTCCGGAGCCTCTGGAGACGCCACGGGGGGTGGATGGAGAGGCCCGTGCCAGGAAATATTCCTCTGAAATTGTGGGCAGGATCAAAATTTCACCTTGTCCACCCGATACAGGAAGTTGGCTGTTTCATTTGAAGGTGTCGTTTCTGAAAGGGTCCTCCGAAAGCATATTTGAGATTGTGTAAATTTGCTCGCTCCCAAATTTGACTGACGTGCACTCAACAGACGAATGTTGAGCTTTTCGAGCCAGATGACGCGACAAAGTGTTCTTTTCTCGAGCTTCTGTTGCCTTTTGTTTGCACGACAAGAGAGATTTAGACGGCGAGTTTCCAATTGCATGCTGGCCTGTGAATCTGTGCTGTGGACAATCCCACATGTTGAGTTTAAGGCAGCTTACCAAGTGTTGTTTATTCCGAGCAAATCCATTTTTTATTCCCCTCCCCAACGGAAAGCCGGCCAGGCTGCCGCGGTGCGAATGGAGCCAAAAGAAATGAGTGTGACGAGACGAGAGTGCATATTTGGTGACACCTCGTTTCTATTTGCGCTTGTCTTCTTCAATCCAGAGCTCCCAGTGAAAGGTGCGTGTGGCCTGTAGAGGGCGCCGTCTACATGCTCATGAAGAACGTCCATCTCTGTGAATGTATTCCGTTGAAACATACATAACATTAAAGTCCCCATAACCTAACCTAATGGTGCCTTAATCCAACACATCATTTTACATCTAAAACTAACTCCTAATTTACAATCCTAACCACTCAACGCCGCAAGACCATTGGGATAAATTCAGCCATCCTCACGGGAAGTAGTTTGCCCTTTGACCTCATCTTTTTTCCTCTCTCACCCAGTCACCAGAGATCGACTGTTTCTGAAAATAGCTCCCGGGCAAACCCTGCTAAAAAGCAGAGATGGTGTTTGTAAAAACCATCACAGAGCAGAAGGTTTCATTCTTAGGCTGTTTTTTTTCCCCCTCCCGCCCCTGCCGTATTGTCCTACGAGGCGACAGGAAGGCCAGGCCACAGAGGGGAGAGCATATGCCCGCCTTTTGCCTTCCCTTCTGCTTTCGCTACTCACTCACGAGTTATTTCCTCCCCCACTCGCCCACCTGTGCAGATCCAAGACTCACAGGTTAGGTTCAATGCCCGATCACTGCTACCCACTTGTGCTCCTCCTGAATTGCTTTTCTACTCATCCCTAAGTACTGAGTATGAACACTTGAGTCACCTCTGCTCACTTTAGAGCAGTGGTTCTTAACCTTTTTAGAGTTACCAGACCCCATCAGTTTCGTAAGCGCATTCACCAAACCCCTCATTGGGTGGTGGGGGGGCTGGGTGGCGGTAGTACCGAACCCCATCAGTTTCATATGCGCATTCACCGAACCCCTCTTTAGGGGGGGGGGGGGTAATGACATACCAGCAAATCAGTTTGACTTCTGCTGTTGCCTTTGCAAGACCAGTTCAGATATGCGTTATCGCAAATTTACACGACATTCAGGTGTGTTCGGCCATCCGCAGGGGGGAATAGCATACCAGCTCTGCCGAACCCCTGAAGCCGACTCACCGAACCCCTAGGGTTTGATCGAACCCAGGTTAAGAACCACTGCTTGAGAGAGCACCAAGTGCATTTCTCCTGACAAACTGTAAGAGGTGCTCAAGTCATGACCTACCTGAAGCGACGGACCCGATGGGCTGGTCGATCAGATGGGGAGGGGGGGGGGGGCAAGAAAGCGGTTCCGGCAGAATGTCTGAAAATACCTGCGCGACCTTTCGCCACACTTGCGCTTGACATAAATTGCTGAGTCAAAGCTACAAGTGCCGCAAGGTCGCTCAAGGTGAGTTTGAGTAATGAGGATTGATGTGGCAGGTGAGCGCGAGAGAATGGCGCAATGACAATTACCAGGTTGCAAATGTCAGGGGGATTAGCATCACATTTTTCAGTCAGCTCTTGGCACTTTCTGTTTATCCCGTGCAGGCGAGGGGAGAAATTGCACGGAGCGCGGAATGCAGCCAAGGCAAAGAGAGTGAGAGCAAACTTTTTCAAGTTTTCTCCCACTCACGTTTCAAAACATGCAACATCCTCAGCGTTAACCAGAACAATCCAGGAGAGAACAAGTTGTCCTCTACTGTTTGAAGCTTGATGAAATTTCCCTTTAGTCATCATTTTTGTCCAAGATGGCCAAGTGTTGGAGCGCTGCCAGCTGCCTGCACTTATGAAGACAAGCGGCTTAACGACATTTGGAGACTGAACGAGTCCTTGTGGAAACGACGTGAGAATCACTTAGTCACCGTTTGTTTTCCCGTTTTAAATGGAGAAGCCCAACTTGGCATCTTGGCTGAGAGCGGGAAGACGAGTTTGCAAACCAGTCCCAAATGTCCGTATTTCAATCCGCAGGCATCCCTTTGGGTGTTCACTTTCTTTTTTTTAACCCTTCGGCCTTCTGGTCCTTGTAAGCCAGGGGTGTTGAACTCTTTTTTTTCACGGGCCGCATTGTAGTCATCGCTTCTTTCGGAGGGCCACTATGACTGTCAACCCAGTTAAATGTATGAGCACCTCATATTATATACAGTAAAAGCTACAAAACAAACTGACAAATAACTCGTTTTCAAATCAGATGAGTAAAAACTGGTCAAATATTTAAAAAAAATATATTATTAAAAGTGAAGACAATTTGCAATTCTAGTAATGATACACGAATTTGATGCACAATTTGTCTTCGCGGGCCACATAAAATGATGCGGCGGGCCGTATCTGGCCCCCGGGCCTTGAGTTTGACACCTGTGTGATAAGCCTTTCACCATCAAAGTTGTCAATTTTTTAATTTGATTTCTGGGTGTTAAAGTGGACCTCCAAATTTGAGCTAAAGCCAGACAAAGTACACATGTAAAGGAATGGCGAGACCAGGGTCTGAAGTTTTAAGACCCGATACTTAATGCTAGCTGTAATTAAATGTTGGGAGGGGGGCGGGGCAAACAAATGCCATTGTGTAAGGGGTTTGTTGACTCATATCTTGATTCACATGATCTCTAACCAGACTTTTGTTCGCAGTCATTAATCCTGGCCCGCCAGTGATGACACCTGCCTTGAGTTGGAAAATTTTTAACCAGACTAGTTGGAATCGACCTGATAGAATTAGTCCTTGATGGGTCACCCACCCCGAGAGGACGATTCCCAGGGAGAGCAGAGTCAAGGGCAAACCTGTTGATCGGAGCTACAGTCGGACCTGTAGTAGAACGCCTCCAAGCGATAGTCATGACGCATTCGACGGCGACGGGAGGGGAGAAACAAAAGTGTCCGTGGAGTTGCAGAGCGTCCGGGAGGGAGGGGGGAATACACGGAGAGGAGGGAGGCGAGCGTAGAGGAGGGAGGGCGAAGAATAAATCCGTACTCCGTAATCATTAGAGCTCACAAGCCCTTCCTGTGACACGCCGCCGCCGTGTTGCTGTCAGGATTGCGAGAGCCCTGCTGATGCTGGACAGCGGGGCACAGGTGGGACGGGGGGCCGAGAGAGAAACCAAAGACGGGACAGGAAGTATGGCATCAAGACCCCCCCCACCAAAAAACAGTTGAAAGGAATCTTCCCAAGTCAGACGGCGGTCTTGCTCACATCTGTCCCCCGCACCGTCGCCATCTGTCCGGCTCGCTTTGATGGAGCTGGAGCGACGGGGGAGGGCGAGGAGGGGAGGCTGGACGACGAGGAGCGGGGGTCACCCTGAAGCATCAGCCTGAGAAGGACAGGTGTCTCCACACCAAGATGGAGTACCGCTCAGAGGAGGATTTGTTTTGCTAAGTTCCTGGCAGCTCTTTGCAGGTCTGTTTCCCTTCCAAGCATCCGAGCCAAGACTGGAATTGTTTTTCCCCTGGAGGTGGCCGAACAGCTTTCAAATAAAAGCCTTTGCGCGCTCAGAGCACCCGGGGACCTTTTACCTGCAATCCCTTACTTGAGCCACATGTCTCACCTTCCCAAGCGGACTATTTAGCCAAAAGTGAGTGTGAAGAGCCACCATGTGTTAATTTGCACGCTGTGATATCGCTCCATCACGCCGCATCACCCCCCCCCCCCTCCCCTTTCTCTCCTCCTCAGCAGCCAGAGATAACGTGACCTTCTGCCAAAATGCTGGAAACCATGCCGCCACCGTCACAGCGGGCTCCTCTGTTGCTGCTACTCAAATAGACTCAAACAAGTGCAGGAGGAGGAAAACGAAGACGCCGGAAAGGGCGAAGGAGAGAGAGAGAGAGCCAGCCAGACAGGCAAATTAAGCAGAGGCTCAAGGAGAGGAATGAGCGCTGACAGTTCCGGGCTGGATGAGGATCGCCGACACAGGTAAGAACCTTCTCTCGAAGAGATGCACGTCAGAAAGTCGCGTGGAAATTTAAGTTGTGGAGGAATTTGGGTCCTCTGCAGGGAATCGGACATCCCGCAGAGTCTGTGCGCAAACTGTTGCTGTAACTTAGCGGGTGGCCGGCGGGGCCGGTGGTCAGAAGTAGATCGATGAGTCACCGTAAACAGTCGGAGCAGTTCATTGAGTGCCAACAGGCACTTTGTCACCATGTGAGAGCATCCCGTGAAGCTAGAAGGCTCCGCACCGCCACTTGTGGCTCCTGACAAGCTCTCAGCAGCAGCAGGAGCAGCAATCGATAGCAAAGTGCCGCCGTTGGTCACCAGACTAATTGATCCGAACACTGAAAGCTTTGTTAAGGTGGCACAATATGACAGATCTAAAATTGGAAGGAACTTCAAATGTTGATGAAGTTGAAGCTGATGAGTGTTTGCAGAATGCAAAGCAACTCAGAGACACAAGTTGACTGTTGACCCGGTTTGAGATGTTACAGTACTGCTTAAATCCTGTAGGTGCCAGTAGCGTGCGTTTCCAACACTCGCCAATGACTAAAGAAGAAGGCATTGACACTAAAAATTGTCTCTCGGCAAACTTCTTTGCGGATTTTTGCTAATTTGAGGATTTCGGGTGTCGTTGCAGAATTTAATGTCACGTTTGCAAGTGTAACATTTTAATGTAACACAGACACGTTTTGAAAGGCCTTGCAGGGAGGGCGTCGTGGGCGGGGCAGTGCCCCTAAAGCTTTGAGAAGCGTGAGGAGGAAAATATTTTTTTTCCGTTCATAAAACAATTTGGTGTCCTCCATTCAATCCCGACATGGATGACCTGTGAAATCCACACAGATTATTTGTCGACTCCTCTGTGGTGAAAATCAAAGTGAAAGTCGAGAAGGATGCTGCTGAAGCACTAACTCAAATGATAAGGTGCTAATGAAACGGGGATAAAATATGACTTGTTTCACCTGAGTATGAAGGGGGCGTGTAAACAGAGGCGGGGCACTCCGGCAGCTGACGAATGGCTCATCATTACGCCTCTTCGAGCATGGCGCCCGTCCGGCAAAATATGCCAATGTGTGTAAACACACCTTCAATGGTGATCGTGTAGCAGGTTTGGAGGTGGGGCGGTGTGACACCACCGACGGGGGGGACATGTTGTCAAGTGTCAGGTCGAGCTTTCTGGCCTCGCCGTAGTTTATGGCCGTGCTCACGGGCACGCTCGAGTTCCCGGCCCATTGAAATTCAGAGCGTGGCATCGCTCGCACCTCCTCCAACGCAGTGTCCCCGCTGAGAACCAAAGCCGACACGCCGCAGGCTGAGGAGGGAGGGGAGGGGGGGGGAGGGAAGGTTAACAGGCATCTCCATCATTGTTCTGGTCGCCGAGCGTCACGGCTCGCTCCCTGCCAGCTTTGTAATGGCGGCCAACAGAGTCAACAAATTCAGACCCGGTTTGATGTCAACATGAAACTTGGTAGACGTGACAGTCACAAAAAGAAGTCTCATTATAGTTAAGAAGAGCTCTGACGTCAACTCAATTTGTCCCAAAATAAATTTGACTCCACCACGTCAGGTGAAAATCGGCTTTGGAATTTTGAGAGGAAATCCCTCAGACGGGAGAAATGCATGAGATTCCATTTCACCAGCGGCCGTTTGAAAATAAAGAAATAAATAATTTAAAATACAGAACTACTCGCTCGCTCCGACACAGATTAGGACAAAAGTGGTCTGCTCATATATGGATTACTGGCCGTGTGTGCGCGCGTGTGCGTGTCCGGGGTCACTTGCATGTGTGCAAGCAGCCGTCCAGTCGGCGGTGACAGCTGCACCGGCGACGGGGGGGCGGAGGGACGGCAGGGTGGGCCGGCTCTCCGCTTCTGGACGGGCAGCCACCCTATCAGATTAACACTGGCCTTACACTTATCTCCGCTACGTAAACACAACATGGCCGCCGGCCGGCGGCAGGTCAAAGTGGGAGTATTCATATCGTCATGGGCGAGCGCCAGGTTTGGGTCGCTAAGCTTCAGGTAAACATCAAAGCAACGTGTTAGCGGGGAAATGGATTACGCTGAGCGCGATAATCCGCAGCCAACAAACATGCCGGCGTGCAATCTGTTCAATCGGCCACAAAAGAGGCGGCTCGTCTTTCTTTGTCTTTGGCTCATCTTTCTCGGAGATTCGCGAAAGCCCTACACGGCCCAAGTAGCCTCCAAAGGAATCAAAATGAATATTTACGGGAGCAAAGCCCCCAGCGCCGCACGCGCGCACATCACCGGCCTTTATTGGCACTCGTAAAGATCAAATTTTGCTTGATTTCAGCCCGGGCCGACCGGCTTAGATCCAATAACACTAAATCGCATCTTGTCCGCTTAATGAAGAGGCACGTTGCGCTTTGTGCATCGTGGCCGAGGCGCCCCCAGCCGACGTCTTAATGGCTTTGATTAAAAGCGCAAAGCGGCCTCTCACTGGCGTTAGGAGGTCTTCTAATGAATTAAGAACACAAACGATAAGATGGCCGCGAGATATGCCGGCGATGAACCCAGAGGGACTTTTGCGTTCTTCGGATTACAAAGCGAGTCGACTCTGATCAGACGGCGTGTGATGTCACAGATGGGGGGAAAATGGCGCAATTTATGCCCTATTGTCATAAAATTTGGTAAATATGTCTGGAAAATGCCTGTTAAAAGACCCGGGAAGTCTGCCATGATTGTTTTTGGGCCATTTCCAGTTTCCCCCTTCAAAGATCAAATCCTTGTAGCGATGGCGTCAGATTGCTCCTCGATTTGAATTACGTTTACAAGACGAGTGAGTGACGCTAAATTGCCACTTTTTTCACGACCTGCTGTAAAACAAACCGACTGAAATATAGAACTTTCAAACGCGATTAATTTCCCTTCATTCCGATTGTAAATCTAAACAATCCGGAGGTTGAACAATGTCGTCGTCATCCTCAAAGCGGAATAGGAGCAAACAGCGTTGCAAAGGTACTTTTGGTTTTAGGCTGTTTGCGTTAAAGAGCAACAAGATATCGATGACGAAGGACCCGGCCAGCCGCCGATCCGCGATCAATCAGGTAGCAGAAGGGGCGACAGGTGTGCATTGTTAAAATGACTGCGGCGCGGGCCCGATGCCCGGAATATAAAAGACGCCATTAAAGACGAGGCGCGGCGGCGATGACACGCCAGAAAGCCTTTTTCCCGCCGCAGCTTCACATTAACGATCTGGATCGGGGCTTGACAGCGCCGCCGCGACTCATCGACCGATGGCGCTGGTGTTTTGTCGCCGACATCAGATAAAGAAATAGACAAGTTGAAAGGAGAGGGTCACCATAATAGATGGCTGAGCTTTGCGGGGAAACAAACGACAGAATACCAAGTAGCAGCGCTCGCGTGCGCCGAATGGAGCAAGCGAAGCAAAGCGCTGAACGGCTCTCGCGTTCTCGGCCAATCGGAGGCCATGTCAGAAAGCTTCCTGTCACTCGTCTGTCGAGAATAATTGCTTCCGACTGGGGCTCGTTTCTTTGAATTTCCTCATATGTGTTGGAATTAGCACAACATAAAAACCAAAATGGCTGACGTCCTGTTACGTTTCCTGCAGCACCATCGACTCGTTCACCGAGTTTTGTCTCAACTGCTGAAAATAATCATCAGGAACATTCAGATGATCCTCGTCTATTTGTGACACTTTCACGCCCAGCAATGTTTGGTTTCAGCCAAAACCTTCAAGCGCTAAAATTAGCCGCGTAATGGCTTCCCAAGGCCACCTTGTGATTTTCTCCTCAATTGTCCAATTCACATTTCCAGCGGGAACGGTTGTCCATATTTTGCTTATCCAGAATCTTCCATTTCCACGTCCAGCTATCAGTCCAGCTCCATAAATGTACGTAACAGTCAAAGGCCTCGGCAGTCATTTTCCCTTCGGTCTTTATCGACGTGCTTTGAATGGACGAGACAATATCGTCGCTCCTTCCAAGCATTGTGAGAAAATATGTCCTCTGATTACATTTTCCCGACTCATTTTTTATCCACAGGCAATGATGCGGGAGAGCGCGCTATCTGATACGTGGCGAAGCTGTGTCACATTTCCGCAGGGGGAAACGTCCAATCGGTCAGCGACATAATGCGTGTTGGCGGTATTTGTACAAAAAAACGGCTCAAGAAGCACGGACAGACCAAAGGCTGAAACAAACGAGCGTTGTCCTTGCAATTATCTCTGATTGCTATCAAATTCGACCCCAAAATCAAGGAAGACTTGAGTTGCAATTTGACTTTGATTCGGACTTGACTAAAAAAAAAAGGGTGAGCTGTGGTGCCTCATCCAAATATACTTGAGATTATTTTAAAAATGTTTCTCTCCTTGTCGCTCAATTTAACTTTGCCTGCAGGACAGATTGGATCAACATCAAATAAGCCAAATATAATTACAACCAAGAAGGATTAGATCATTCTAAAAAAAAAGAGAGAAAAAAAAAGGAAATATTAGCATTCGTGTCAGGAAACGATTTCATCTCTTCAAGGAAACAACCTTTTGTCCTTCCTATTTTTATCGTGACTAAAGAGACACACGCTTGTTGGTTTTCACTCATCACAAATAAATGGCAAAGATGTTTCCTCAGCCTAACAGCACACCCTCCATCTTTTTTTTTTTCTTTTTTTTTCAATTTGTCCATTTGCCAACGCTGACTTTCATGAAGTGTCGCTCGCTGTCAAAGCGTGAAATTTGTGCGGCGGGCCAGCGAGATGAAAGCACAACCAAGCGACCACTTCCATCTATTTCAGTCCCGGGTTCGTGCCGGACAAAATGGCGGCACCGGCGCCGGTCATGCATCTCGACTTTCCTAAAGGGATGTCCCGGCTGACTTTTGATCCCCCGTCAGGCTTCATGAACGTGTTTTTTATTTAATTTTGTAGGGCAGTGCTTCTCAGCCACAGTTTGGAATTTGCTATCAATGATTATGCAGGGATGCACGGAAACATAATCAAACATTTCTGCATTTAAAAGCTCGAGCGTAAAACTCGATATGGCAGGAGCATGTTATTTAGCATAGTATTGCCATCATTGTCTTTGCGGTCACGTCACATGACGGCACGCTCCTAAAAGACGTCCAACATGCATGGATCGGTGTCCACGCGACGCCTTACACGTGATCCTCCGTAAATCATCTGCTAACCTGATTAGCCGCCACCGCGGGGGAGTGAGTGAACACAATGATATTAGCTCGTGTTTTGCCTGCGACGGTACCGGAATGCCTTTGGGGGGGGGGGGGGGGGGGACACTAACAAAGAGAACATACGTGGTCAACATGCTTAAAAGCACGCGGCCATGAAACGGCTGAAACACAACAAGCCCATGGTAAAAACCTGTGATGCGCGAGAAACAATTTTTTTCCCGATAATTTACTGCTTCTCCAAACCGATACCGACAAGCAATACCTTAATTTTGCATACAGTGCACTTTACATCATTTTAGATCAATTATTAAATAATTGTTTAAAATTTTGTTTAGCTTGTGAAGTTCTGATTGACAGAGCGGGAAAGTCGAAGGTTCTGCGCAATGACATGATCCACGTTTCAGCTGCGACAGCACGGCAATCGTTTGCGGGTTAATGCCTTTGACGGGCGAGTGTACGACGTGGTCCAAATGCTTAAAAGGCTCCCGACCTTGCACGCGCTCAATCAAGACAGCCAAACGGCTGAGGCGGACGTGGCAAGGTCGAACACGGATGCGGAATTAAACCAAACAGAGAATGAGTCATCAATAACTCGCTGACAAGAGCTCATCGTCGCCAAGTGTGCATCGCCGGCCAATAATTACAGTTGACTTTGACGGGGCATTTTTTTTTTTTTTTTTTTTTAGCGGTGAGACATGAGGCCCAGATTGTCACAACGGTGAACTCCAGTTTTGTTGTTCATGACTCCAAAAATTATTTACAAGATACTCTCTTTGGTGTTGTTGGAGTTTAGTTGGGGACCTTCTCTGCCACGTCTTCTTGCACTCAATTACCTTCCGTGCAGCGCTCGCCAAATCTCCTGCGCTACAATCAAGCCGCGGGGCTGTGACGCTTGACGGGGATTACCGAGGGATTACAATATGGTCCCCCCACCGGGACGCCATTACATGCCGGGTCGCATCTCTAATGGGGGAACCGGCGTGCCGCGCACCCCCAGGGCCGCCTGACGCCGCCCGACGCCACGTTGACATTGCGGGCGTTCTGCCGTAGTCCCCGACAACGCTGCAATCCGAGTTTTCAAAGCAGTAAATTACGTTAGCTAGCACTGGAAAATCCAGTCCATTAGCAAGGTCGCACAAAGAGCTGGGATTAGTGTGAAGGCCAACTTGGTTGGCCCTTTCAGGAGAGTCATTTCGATGAGGAGCCACCGACGGGGAATCAAAACAAATGTTTGCTGCCAGCGACTGTAGACATTTGTGTTTCTCGAGCTCCCGGGGCACACCGGGGGTCTGCCAGGAATATCACTTCATTTTCTGAACCACCATACGAACTTGATTTTCATAAAAACATGTAATACATACAATACAAATAATAATAATACAAACTTATAAACATTTTATTTACATAAAATTACGAGTTTATGATTCTGGCAAAAAATGTCTTTCCTTGTAAACTTTTTCCGGAAAAATTTCAACTTTGTTCTTCCAAAATAATGAATTTATTATACTATAATAACTTTTCAATTTCATGGGGTATTTAGGGTAACACAGGGCCATTAGATTTAATTGGCGTTTTGATCATTTGGAAGAAAGTTTCCTTAGGAAGCCAAAAAGTTTGAGGACTTGTGGTAACTATGTCAGTTCATGACAAGCAGACCGTTGGCAGATTAAGTTTGAAAAATTAAGCAACAGCCTCAAGCGTAATGTCACGAGAGAGAGTGGGCTGGCATGGGGGGGCACAAATCCTCTTGTTCTCCATTTGTTGCATTAAACACTGGCCACCATCTGTTGTGTTGGAGCGCACAGCACAACAGCAGCGAGGCGGCAGATGCCACCCTAAGAGCCCCGGTCATCTGCCCCACGCCGCCGCACACCGCCCCATGCTCTAAAAATACGGCGCTGAGCCACCGTTAATGGCCACAACGAGCGGCAGCGGACCTCTAAAATAAGACAACGAGCTGCGGTGTGGATTACTGCGTATTTGCGCAACATAACACAGAAGGGTCCACTTTATGCTTTAACTGACTTTGGAGTGGGCGGGACCAAAGGAAAAACAATCCCGCAGTGTTGAGAACCAATAAAGTAAAAAATGTGTCTGTCGACTCCTTCCTGCAGGCAGTAGGTGACTGAGATGGGCGTTCGCTTGAGCGCCTCCTTGTGGTGGCCTCCGCCGTCGCTGCCGCTGCTGCTGCTGTTGCTCGCTAGCGCCGCCCCCCGCTGCTCCGCCCGGCCCTTCGGGCTCCCGACACCCGCCGTGAACGTGGCGGTGGTCTTCAGTGGCTCGGCTTACCAGTCAGAGATCAAGGGGCGGCTGAGTCGTGAGAACTTCATGGACCTGCCTCTGGAGGTCAACCCCATCACTGTGCTGGTGAACAACACCAACCCCCGAGCGCTGCTCACCCGCATCTGCGACACGCTGGCCGCTAACCGCGTCCACGGCGTGGTCTTTGAGGACAACGTGGGCTCCGAGGCTGTGGCCCAGATCCTGGACTTCATCTCCGCTCAGACCGGCGTGCCCATCGTGGGGATCAGCGGAGGCTCCGCCGTCGTCTTGCCGTACAAGGTCAGAGCCGCCGTGTTGCGTCCATGTCAGAACTCAAGAAGTCAGACATGAACTCTCTTTATGAACCCAACATCATCCTTCCATCACATGACCAAAAATGTCAACAGGAGGTCGAGAGTCCACCTCAGGGAATGTTTGTCTCAAAATAACAAAATAAGGCCAAGATGGCTCATTCTATCCGGTTCAGTCCACAGTCCAAATTGAACCCAAATCCCGCCGCGGCCCATTGAAAACCTCAACCTAAAATAACAGCAGAAAGTAGAAGGTCTATGTGAGGGCAAGTAGAAAGTCCAGGTCACAACGAGCCCTCGCTTGGTTCAGGGCTCGACACGAAGCCAATCTCCACAACCGGACCTTTCTAAAAGTCAAACAGAACTTGAATGACACGTCATGACACACATGAGTGGATTGTAGCTCTGTTTATTTGCTCTGAACCTGCCAAGGTTTTTCTGACCTTTGTTTTTGTCAGGAAAGACCCGACCGCCGATCAATCTTGCCGTCGAGTCGCATTTACGCTGGCAATTTGCCGAGGCAAACTTTTTCAAACGGCTCTCAAGTCAACCCTCTTATCGCAAAGGAACCAAAACTCGAATTCTCTTGATGTGAGTGCACCCAAAGACTCGGTCAAGGTGAATTAGCAGCCTTAAGACAGGATGAAATAATAGCTAATTACCTCGCGTCCGGTCCTCTGAGTGCTAATTAGCAGATCCAAAATGGACATAAGAGCGTTCCAATCTGTCATCTTTACATGACTTTGCGTGCCGCCGGACAACTTTACAGGGTCAAAATTTTTGGTGGATTCACTTGTGCTCAAGTTAAAAAACACAAGGTGTTTTAAATTTAGCCATCATCAACCAAGTGTAATCTTCTGCGAATAAAGTTAGCTTTGGAAGCTGCCTTCAGACTTGAAGAACACCAAACAATTCCTGTTGGTTTCTAAGCGGGGCCACAAACCTGTTTGCACGCCACTGATTGAAGTCTAAGTGGAAAAGTAAGGCGGCTAAGCGCCGGAGTCCACATGTAATCCTTTCAAAATGGCTTCCGTGTCACCAACATTTCCTCTCCTTCCATTTCTTTGTCCGTGAAATGTTTTGTGTTCCCTCAATCTAACGAGCTGTCCATGGCTCCGGAGTGGCAATTTGTTGCGTCGTCGCAGCTTGTCGTATTTACGATACCGGCAGCACATGATGTCATGAATAATTTAGAGCAAAACGTGGCTGTCGACTTCAGCTCGTTTCGCTTGAATCAAACGCTTCCGATTGGATTTGCTCCCATTTGCTTCACCCCTGCAGGACCCCATTTTGCGTACAAGAAAGCCGCATTTCCACTTTCTTGAAAAAAAAATAATATTATCACTGCAGGCCGCTCTCTTGTGCAGAACGGATGAGTGAATCGTTTGACATTAGCTTGACCTTGTCCTGGCGCCGGCCTCTGGGGTGCCATGCCTCTGAGCCGCTAATGCTTCCCATCCCTCACCTCCGTTCTTAACGTCTCTCTTCCAGGTGCGACCCGCTCGGAATACATTAGCACGCAAACCGGCGTATTAAGACCCGGGCGCGCTGGCCGTTAAGATGAAATAGGAGCGCTCGGTGCTCATTAGCTGGAGAGCGCCGCTCACTGCGGACGGCCGGGCGGATACATCATGTGGTGTTGCGTTTAAAGTGGCTTCACCCATACTGTGATTTTACTTTGCCCTGCGCTTTCAAGGGTCAAGGGAGGAAACGTTCAATTTTGATCATTTTTGCTGTCGTTATGTTTATTGTGCTCCAATTCGGAGCGTGTCTACAGTTGCTAATTCCAGGTTGCCAAACAAGCAGGCAATCGTACGTCCGCTTCTAGTTGCCGGGCGGGATCCAGGTGACGTAGGCCAAGCAGGACGCCGGAGTGGGTCCATATGTTGCAGCAGCCGGAAGTCACATGACAGAAAAACAGGCGGCTTCAGCCATGTTGATTCGTTGCTCTGCTTTGAATCTTATCCAAGCCAACTGATACCAAGCTCCACTTTCCTTTGGCTTGTTTTGGACGCAATCCCGAGACTATTAATAGACCCGTGTCACCTTCAGCCAAATTGGAGTGTTTCAGTGCAGGTAGCGACTCCATATGGCTCCTGTTAAGACTTGTCAGAGCGCCGTTTGCACATAGCGCTGTTTGCTAAGAGCGCCGTTTGGCCCTCTCCCGTCAACAGCTGTTTGCAGATAATCGCCGCTTCGCCGCTCTTGTCGAACCCTCATCAGGTCCGACAGCTGCTAATCTCGCGGCCCGCCGAGCTCCTTCGCATGCTAGGCGATGTTTTCAAAGAGAGCCTTGGCGCAAAACCTCGGGAGGTGGGCGCCCAAGAAGTCTCCCGCCGAGCACCGGCTAAGATCGATCCAGAGGATGAAAAGAACTTTAATGAACTTTTTTTTTTGTTTTTGCCACTGTAAATGTAATCTGAGCGCCGAGACGCTAAGCTCTCCACTCAACGGTTTTAATCGTCTTTAGGACTGCCGACTATTACTCTGCTACCGGACTATGGAATTATGTTCATAATCTTGATGGTTTTGATAAAAGGTCTCGCAGAACTCAGTCCCACTTGAATTTAACCGGTAGACGTCAGAATCCAGGAATCCCCTGCTGAAAAGCAAAGCGTAGCGAACGTGCTAGCACTTTAAACTCTGACAAAGAGTCACGTTCTGACCCGCCAGGGGAATATAGTGACACCCCGCACGGCGCTGTCGTCTCACTCAAGCGTTTCACCGATAACTGAAATTCATTTACTAGACTGGCATGCTGGGAAGATATAAATACGGCGCTTTTAATTAAGCAAAGATGAATCAAGAGCCAAGATAATGTTCCTATTTTCCAGTTTGCTCTCACTTTTAAGACATAAAGGCGCAATTGAGTAGAACGATAAAGTGACTTTGGGAAAGTGTCCCCTGACATTCTTCAAATAAAATATTTCAGCATAGGAACAATTTTAAACACTGACAGCAGTCAGAGTTGCAAGCTAAGCTAGCACACTCGCACGGCATCGATGATTGTATTTCTCTCCTGTGGCGCTTGAAAGGGAGCGAGAGAGAACTAAGCGGTTTTTCCCACAGCCCAGCAGAGTGGAGCAAGTAGGTGGATTTAGTCGTGACGTCGGGACTCATAAGATGCTCATACATCATCGGGCGGCCTTTCAAGGACGCCGAGGAGTCAGGCGGAACAAGATCACAGACCTGCCGCCAGTCTCGGGGTACTTGACCCCACTCCACTTGTGAGGACCCCCCCCACTCACAAGAGTGCTTTAATTCCCCCGGGGAGGAGAAGGTCAAGATCATCCCACAGCTTTGAGAACACGACCGGGAAAGTCCGACACTAAAGAGGCACAAACGGGCTTTTGTGATCTGCCCATGATTCAGAATCAAATTGCATCGTTGCGCAATAGCGGCTCGGTTCAAGCAAACGCTCAATGGACCAAAAAAAAACAACATTGTGTTCAAACCAGATCAGGTCACAAAGGCGGTTTCATGATATCCAAACAGTAAAAAAAAATAATTAATAAAATAAATTAAAAAAACAACAACCTAAAAATTAAGTTTCATGCTATCCAAACGGTAAAAAAATAATAAATAAAATAAAATAAATTAAAAAAAACAACAACCTAAAAAAATACATCAATAAATAAAAGTAAAAAAGCATATTTCAGTAAACGCTTTCTCTGAGTCAGTCACATATTCACAGTCTAACTCTGGACTTGATAGAAAATTCATCAGGCCTGTCAGCTTCGTTTAGGGCGGTCACCGGTGTGTGCCACCGTCTTAACGAGGCGCTGGTGGATTTGTTCGTAGAAATTAGCAGCGACGGGGAACGGCCCGCTTAAATCAGCTAATATAGAACTCAGAACTTGCTTGGCTCAAAGGTCGTCTCCCATTTGCACTGTTTTTAAACAAAAAGTTTTGTGTAAAGTGTAACTTGTGACTGAGCAAGATTGGATGACTTCACTCGAAATATAGCATCGCAGAGGCTCGGCTTGCTTGATCCCCCTCCCACAAGGTTCTGACTTTGGCCTGAAGGTTAAATCTTGACAATTACACAACCTCTGGCACCAACTTTGAAAGTGATTCCACCAGCAGCACCGTCTCCGTGTCGGATCTGAAATTCTGTCAAAGAGGTTTCGTTTCAGTCATATTACTTTTCAGTGGAGAGTCCCCCACCAAGGTCACAGATGAAAAAAACAAAACGAAGACCTGCCTGCCTGCCTTCCGCACAGATGGCAGCGTTTCCTCGTCTGCATTTGCAAATATGCGGAGGCTGCCTGGCCAAGTGAGACACGTGATTGAGTTGATGAATGAGTCTGGAGCTTCCAGAAGCACTTGGGCACGTCTGAACGGCCGGCCGAGAGTCACTTAGAAGATGACGGAGAGCTTCCCGCTCGCTCGATGTTACGCAACACAAACCGAGTGTTTATTTGATGAACAGGGACTGCATTAACCACCGAATGAATATCCCAGTTGTGGGGCGTCACCATCTTTGCATCTCTGCCATCTTGGTGACCCTCGTGTGATTTCCTCCCCACAGGGCGAGGGTTCCAACTTCCTGCAGCTGGGCTCGTCTATCGAGCAGCAGATCAACGGCGTGTTCAAGGTGATGGAGGAGTACAACTGGGACAGCTTTGTGGTGGTCACCAGCCTGTACCCGGGCTACGAGGCCTATGTGGACTACGTCAAGGCCTACATCGACAGCAGCTACTTCATATGGGAGCTGCAGGACGTGCTGACCTTCGACATGTCGCCCGACTCCTCCAACGACGTGCGGGCGCGGCGGCTGCTGCAGCAAATCGACGCCCAGGTTCTGCTGCTTTACTGTTCCCACGAGGAGGCCCGCTACCTCTTCAGCATGGCGGCCGAGGCCGGGCTGGTGGGGCCGGGCTACATCTGGATTCTCCCTAGCCTGGCGGTGGGCAACCCCGACGTGCCGCCGCCCGACAGCTTCCCGGTGGGACTCATCAGCATCATCAGCGACCGCTGGAGGCTGAGTCTGAGGAAGCGTGTGCGCGACGGCGTGGCCATCGTGGTCAAGGGCGTGCAGAGCTACCGCAAGCAGAGGGGGTTTTTGCCCGAGGCCCACAACGACTGCCACAATCCCGTCAAGACCTCCGCCACCAACGACACGCTCTTCAGGTAAGTGCCGGAGACCTCAAGCGATACAATCAAGGCATTAGCACAAAAACATTTAGCTTCTTGTCACTGACTCCTTCTTGGAATGCTTCCGAAGGGGACGCGGCTTCGTTTTTCTTGACCGCCTGACCATAATTCAAAATTCCACTGTCGCACTTTACTCACCGACGAGAGTCTCGATCAAATCGGCGAAGGCCTTTTGGGAAACCGAGACACTCATCCGCATCAAATTGCGGTAAACCAAGCGAATCTCCGCGAATGTGCGCCAACACCAAGTCATAAATTTGCAATGAAATTGTGGCGAGGTGTTTATTTATGTACCAAGTCATTTAGGGATCAGAGAGGGAGGGCCACCTCTTCTCGGGGAAGGCCTCATTCATATGCGTGTTTTGGATGGAGTCTCTGCCAGCGTGACACCCAATGAGATTTCGAGCGGGGAAAGGATCAAGGAGGGGCTGAGTGAATTGATTGACTCCATCGGGGAAACATAAACGGCTCCACTCGGGTGATATTTCCTGCTAATACATTTTGGCAGATGAACTTTAATTATTTTTGGTGGTCTATCTTTTATTTGCCTGAGATTTGGGGGACTTTTGGAGTCAAGACTTCCTGAAAGAGCATTTGACATCTGGAGACGCCACGTTCATTTATTTATCCGGGACTATTTGGTGCGCCGTGACAGATTTATGGCCACTGTCAGTCGGCTAAACTGCGTCTTCACCCGCCGCCATCCATCTCGTCGCGCCTCCGAGACGACCGCGCGATGGAGTGTTAGGGCGAGTCGCTGCTGACGTACAGGTGCGGCAAGTGTCTGTTGAAAGCAGATCGTTAGACTGATCAAGAATTTTGGAAAGATGGAAAAAATGCTTTCCGAGGAGGCAAAGTCAGAAAATCAGATTTTAGTATTCAAACAAGGTTATTTGGGGACACTGGCAGCGGTCGGGTTGCTAATGGAACACTCGTCTGGTGTCATCAGCGGAGGCGAGACAACTCGTGTGAGGCCAAACTGTCCGTGAAAAAAAAAAGTGGCAACGATAGAACATTATCCCGGACTTTGATTCCACGATGATGGCTCTCAAAATAACCCAGCGGGCACAATTTGAAGGTGGATCGGACAGAACAAAGCTCTTTGCTGTCTTCCCTTCTTGCACATCAAACATGAACAAGCCTTCTTACTCTTCTGGCCGCCTTGCTGTCGGGAGAACGAATCAGTTAACCTGCCAATTGGATTAAGGCAGATTAGCCGACTGAGGCGCACTTTCATCACCTCCGCCAGAGTACGAGAGCTACGCCGTGGGTACGATTTAACGGCAAGCGGTGAAAACAAGCAATCAAAAAAGAACCCAAGACCTCTTTCAGAACCCAAACCTTCTTGTTTATTTTAATATTTAATCTTCAAATTTAATATAAAGGAAGCGTCTAAAATGACTTTTTTGTTTTTGTCAGACACATGCTGAACGTGAGCTGGGAGCAGAACGACTTCTCCTTCAATGCCAACGGTTACCTGGTCCACCCGGCAATGAACATCATCACTCTGGACCGGGAGAGGCAGTGGGACAAGGTCACATGACGTTAGAACCGGGCTCCCTCCTTAGCGCTTGATTTACAGTGTTAATTGCCGCACCAATTAGCCAGCGTTTTACGAGCAGCTTTTAGTGGCATCTAAATTCTGCCGCATTTTGGCAGTTCACTTTCGAGGAAGCCTCAGCAAGCGTGATCCGTGCCTACGGAAAAAAACGTAGGAACACGTCGCTTCTCATCTCGGTGTATTTTGCAGCCGTTTGAAATTCCACCGGACTCGATTGAGAGACACCGAGGTAAATAGCGAAGCAGATCGGCGTGACCGATGGCAAACATCTGCAGAGGATGACGTGTTTGCTCGCCCTTTTCCCATCGCTTCCTCCCAATTTCTCTTCATCCAGCGAGAGTTGCCAGCCTAAAGTTGCCGGCTCAGTTCATCCCCTCCTTGCGAAAGGAAGAAATCAAATCAATTTCCTCTCAAGTGTCCGCAAACGGCAGCCAGGTCCTGGATGAGCGATAACGGCGGCGGCAAAAAATTGGGGACGGCTGCATTAAGATGGCAGATTGTGATAAAAGAATGTTCGGCCGGCGCATGCTCAGCACTTTCATCTCGCGCTCATTGCTCACATGTGTCGCTACTTTAAAAGTGAAGCTGATTTATTGATCTCAAATCCCAGGTGGGAACGTACGAGATGAACATCCTCCAGATGAGGTACCCGGTGTGGCCCCGCTACGGCTCCTACCTGGAGCCCGTGTCTGACTACAGGCACCTCACGGTGGCCACGCTGGAGGAGCGTCCCTTTGTCATCGTGGAGGCCGTGGACCCGCTGACCGGAACCTGCGTCAGCAACACCGTGCCGTGCAGACGACAGTCCAACAAGACCGAAACGTAAGCGGACGCCAAAACAATCGTCACCAAAAGAATCAAACTAACAAAAAGGAGCTTTAGTTCCTTCATGTAACCGGATCGCACCGCTCAAAAGCGGAACCATGGGGGAAAATATTTCTTCATGATGAACAATTTGGGGAGTTGCTGATAAACATCCTCAAACGGATGAGCGAATCCCCAGTCGGGAATCCGATCAACAAGCCTTTTCACAGTCAGCTAATTAGCGACCCGATGAGACCGCCGCTTGGAATCTCCGCCAGCATTCCGGCGCGCTAACGTGGCCCGCTTAATTGATTTCTTATCACACGCGTCAGCGCGCAAGATGGAGAGCCTCGTCTCCCGCCGTTTGCGTCATATCACTCACGTGGAGGCGTGAGGTCCGTCGAACAGATCTTGAGATGGACCTTTTGTTGTTATCCGTCGCTTGACGGCTACGGAAGCCGCCCGCCAACGTGGTGTAAGACAAGTCGGCGGCGGATGTGAGTCAGTGGAGCAATCTGCATGTTTGAAAAGGAGGAAAGGCTGAAATGACTTTCCAGCGGAATACAGGAGGGCGCCTGCAGTTTTCGGGCCGCTGGCCAAGCACTCATGTTTGAAGTGTGGCTTCCGCGGACGTGGTGGTCATACAAACAATCCGCAAAAAAAGTGGCAGTGTTCGGGTTTGGGGCCTGGGTGTGGGTCGGTACGCAGTTGTCGAGTATCAACACGTTTATTTGTCAGCTAATGGGGCTGACTTGAAGGTGATAAAAGACAGAAAGCAAGGTCAATACTCGGGCGCGCTCGCACGTGCCGCAATCAATCGACGGCCAAGTAAAAGACTTCCCGCGCTGGTAACGAGCCTCGTTCATCACGTTCGACGTTTGGTTTCTCGCCCCAGCATCGTGGGCCACACAGAGCCGTACACCAAACTGTGCTGCAAAGGCTTCTGCATCGACATCCTCAAGAAGCTGTCGCGCAACATCAAGTTCTCCTATGACCTCTACCTCGTCACCAACGGCAAGCACGGCAAACTGGTGCGCGGCATCTGGAACGGCATGATCGGAGAGGTAATTGTTTGAAAGAAAAGTCAAAATGTTCAAATATTCTATCAAACTAATTTATGTTGGCGTCAAAGAACTCCTTTTATTAAACTCCTAAGTTTATTTCAACATAGTTCCTTAGCACAACCATGGGACAACGTGGTGGCACAGCACTACTTTTGTCTAAATGAAGCTCTTCAATTTACTTCAAGATAGATTTCGGGACCCAATGTGCCACAAGATGACAGCAAAGCACTACTTCTTGTCCCCCTAACAGGTATTCTACAAGCGTGCAGACATGGCCATCGGCTCGCTGACCATCAACGAAGAACGCTCGGAGATTATCGACTTCTCTGTGCCGTTCGTGGAGACGGGCATCAGTGTCATGGTGGCCAGGAGTAACGGCACCGTCTCGCCATCTGCCTTCTTAGGTCAGACAAAGAAATTGGATTTGATAGGGTATATTTCGAGTTTTTTGTCTATATTTTGGTTGCACTCGCAGAGCCGTACAGTCCAGCTGTGTGGGTGATGATGTTCGTCATGTGCCTCACTGTGGTCGCCATTACCGTCTTCGTCTTTGAATACTGCAGTCCTGTGGGCTACAACCGCAGCCTGGTGACAGCCAAAGGTCAGCCAGCCGCCCCCCTCCTCACTTAATCACTTACAAAATCAATAGATAAAAGTTTTATATTGGTTCTGAATTTTACCCCAAGTACTGCCTACAGATATACTTAAGTGCCATCAACATGACTGACATTAGAGTACAGTAGCGTAGTAGACCTAAGTGTTCAGTGGAGATATTCCTTTACGTAGCACTAGAGGGAGCCGGCGAGCCACACTTTGACCGAAGCGTTTGTCACCCATGCGCAGATCCCGGCGGTCCCACCTTCACCATCGGCAAGTCAGTGTGGCTTCTTTGGGGAATCGTCTTCAACAACTCGGTGCCCATCGAGAACCCCAAAGGCACCACGAGCAAGATCATGGTGCTGGTGTGGGCTTTCTTCGCCGTCATCTTCCTGGCGTCCTACACGGCCAACCTGGCCGCCTTCATGATCCAGGAGCAGTACATCGACACTGTGTCCGGGCTCAGCGACAAGAAGGTAAAGAGCGTGGCTCTGAGGTAGACTTCCAAGCGGGGTGGGCGGAGTTTGCTGAACGGGGCGGGGCCTCTTGCAGTTCCAGAAGCCTCAGGAGCAGTACCCTCCGTTTCGCTTCGGTACGGTACCCAACGGCAGCACGGAGCGCAACATCCGCAGCAACTACCCTGAGATGCACTCGCACATGGTCAAGTACAACCAGAAGGGGGTGGAGGATGCCCTCAACAGCCTCAAGACCGGGTAGGTGTCGGCCTCGAGGAAGTTTCCGACTGGAGCGCCGCCACCAACTTACGTGCTCTTTGCGATGGCCGCCGCCAGGAAACTGGACGCCTTCATCTACGACGCCGCTGTGCTCAACTACATGGCGGGAAAAGACGAGGGCTGCAAACTGGTCACCATCGGCAGCGGCAAAGTCTTCGCCACCACAGGCTACGGCATCGCTCTGCAGAAGGACTCCCGCTGGAAGAGGCCCATCGACCTGGCCCTGTTGCAGTTCTTGGCCGACGGTAAGCTCCACCCATGACTCCTTCGGCCCAATCCAGATATGTGTGATCTTGCGTGGCAGGTGACACCCAGAAGCTGCAGACGGTGTGGCTGACGGGCATCTGCCGCAACGAGAAGAAGGAGGTGATGAGCAGCAAGCTGGACATCGACAACATGGCGGGTGTCTTCTACATGCTGCTGGTGGCCATGGGCCTCAGTCTGCTGGTCTTCGCCTGGGAGCATCTGCTCTACTGGAAGCTGCGCCACTCGCTACCAAAGTCCCAGCGCCTTGACTTCCTCCTGGCAATCAGCAGGGTATGTTTGAGGCACCCCCACTTTTTACTGGAGGAATTCAAAAAGTCATTTTGGTCTCCAGAATGAAATGTGTGATCAAGTCTTGGCTAAGCCCAGTAAAGCGTCGCAGTGCAGTTGATAGCGGGCCAAACAAGCCTCTAAAAAAACAAAACAAAGTGGAGTAAAGCCAGATGAAAGCAATAAAATAAGTCCGACTGAAATATTGCGGGCGCTTGTGATCCGCCAGCACCTGCATTTAAATTGCCCGATTAACAGACGTGTGTGCGTTGGCCAAGCGGCGAGCAGCTCGTGTGAGGAAGTGCGAGCATCAGCACTTTTTCTTATCATCTGTCTCACTTGCACGCGAGTGTTTCAATGGTTTTGATGGCTCACTCTGACCACTTTTTATATCACATCGGGGAAAATCAAAGAACTTACAATGGCCTACTCAAGCTGGTTACTTCAAATGTGTCATAGTGGAACTATCGGCATCCCGGGTCAATTATGTCAAAAGGATCGGACTGGGTGGGATAGTTCTGACTGTCATAAAACTTTTGTGTATGTGTGCGTGCAGGGCATTTACAGCTGCTTCAACGGCGTGGAGCAGACGGATCGCAACGGCAGCATCCAGAGCCCTGATGTCACCAGCAACTACTCGCAGGCTAACATGCTAAAGATGCTAAAGACGGCGAAGGACATGGTGTCGTCTGCCCGGGTGGAGAACTCCCTGGACAGCGCCACCAAGACCCTGGAGAGCTGGAGTCGGCGTGGGGCGGCGGCAGACAACGCACGGGCCGGCCTCCCGCCCCGCGTGGCCGCCGACGTGGCGCACTGCCGCCTGCCCTATGTGACCAGCATCGCCGACAACCACATGCCCTACCCGGTGAGGAGCCGCACCCCAACCTTCCCCATCCACTACGGGGATGGCGCCGCCCAGCCCCTCCTGGACAAAGCGAGGGTGATCACGCGACCCACACCACTGCGCTACACGCTCCCCGCCCGCAACAACCTCCTGGAGAGGACGCTGCCCATCTCCAGCCTCAGCAGCCCCCACCTCGCCATGCCCGACGTGTCGCCCAGCGCCCAGCCCCATCACGCCGGCCGGCTCTATGTGGAGAACCCGGTGCGCCACCCAGCATCACCTTTCGTCACCTACCGGGAAATGCAGGTTCCCGGCATCTATGTGGAGCATCGAGCCCCCCTGAGGAGGAAGCTGAGCTACCCGCCTGACTGCGGGGGCCGCAGGAGACGCAGCTACGTGCTCGAGTCCCCCGACCTGAGGTCGAGGGCCGACTACGACGAGCCGCGATCCTGCCTGGCCGAGCTCAGAGCCAACCAGCTGATGAAAAGCCACACCCCTTGCACCACCCCGGGACACTACCCGAGTACAGCCGCCAGCTGCAACTCCTGCATGAAGTCGTACCTGGAAGCCGAGATGGACGACGTCCCCCTGCTGGGCAAAGACAAACTCAACCGCAGAGCCTCTTTCCTTAAAGCTACCTGGGGCAACGAGCGCATCCGGCAGGTGGACGAAACTAAGCCGTCCACCTCCGCCTCGCCCCGCCCCGCCGACGTGCCCGACTTATTCCCGCGGGTGGTGGTGCCGGCCGGCGCCAAGCCCCACAAGTTGTACGGCAGCCTGGGACACAATCTGTCCTGCTACCCGCTGGCCGCCGAGCCCGCCTACTTGGACCCGGCCCACATGGGCTCATACCCTTACAAGCAGAAACTCAAGTACGCCGACCCCACTCGGCTACCGTCTTACCGGGAGGCCGTCCTGCAGAACCCCGCCGCCCTACGCCGCTCCTCGTCTACATTGGTACACAGACACTACTCCACCTACCTGAACTCTTACTCGGACCTGCCGGTGTACGTCACGCCGCCGAGCCAGTTCTACAACAGCCCCAAAGACCTGTGCCACCTGTTGCCGTGCGCCACCCACTGCCCGGACCACGGCCCCGCCCGGCCCGTAGCCTACCAGAACAGTGTGTTCGGGGCCGAGCGGGACGAGCCCCTCTCAGTTGGCAGGGCACGTCGGCAGGTGTTGGTGGCGCGCCGGGTCAACAGTCCGTTTGTGCCAAAACCCTGGGGGAGGGTCTCCAGCCTGGAGTCAGAGGTGTGACAAAGCAAAAAAAGAAAATGAACGTGAGCACCACCAGTGTATTTTGAGAGCTCGCCTCTCGGTTCTCCGTGCAATAAAATCACAAGACACTGACTTCAGACTGGGATGAACCAGGAACAAAGTCTTTGGAAGCATTTAACAAGTTAACCTCTGTCATTTTAAAATGCTCCTACACTGGTACCTTGACTTACGAGTTTTTCAGGTAACAAGCAGTGTCTGGATGGAGTCTCCGTTCTGCTTTTTATGGTTTTATACAAGACAGTGCTGTTTTCACTCAAGAACAAGATTCAGCTTTTTGGGGACCTGGAACAGATTCATCAGAATTTCCGTCGTCATAACTGAATTGAAAACTGAGCACATTAAATTTCTACTCTTAAGTCAAGGCGCCACTGTAGCTATATGTGTATAGATATATACAGTATATAACTTCACATTTGTTTTACTTTTCTAAAATGTTTCCAAGTTGAATTTTTTTTTTTGCCATCAATATTATAGCGATCAATCTTCCGCTCACAAGGGAAACGTATATGAAAACGTGTAATGTGTATTTCCAATGTTACACTTCCCTTTAATAAACAACAAGGTCAACAGACATTCACTCAAGCGGCCATTTTGTTTGGGCTCTTTTCACACACTCGGAACACATCTACCTGACCCACAAAAAAAAAGTCTCAGGAAGCCATGCCCAAAACTGCACAAAAAGTAGTTTTCTCCACAGCAGCCGTTTTGGGGCGATTTTGCTCTTTTTCATGATTCTTTGACGCTTTGCAAAATTGAGCACTCAAAGACCGTTAACAGCACGTAATTTGGTGGACATGTCTATAATGACGCCTGGAGGATAAACGCTATAAAAGTGGATAAAATAGTTTGCCCTTAACTTTGTGTTCTCGGCAGACACGCTTCCCGCAGACAAGGTGTTAGTCAAGTGTTTCATCAAAACGCCCGCTTGGCTCCATGTTGGCTCACGTCCACATTTATGCACACACACACACACACCGAGTGTGACCCTCATTAGCTGGGCAGCGGTGATGTGCGGACCCGCCGGTTCTTTGATGGATCCTTGAACTCTTGCTGGCCTGCAGAATTGACAACAAAACCGCAGAGGATGACGAGCAAATTGTGAGGAACGCTCTTTTTGATCTGTGGTTACCTATCATGAGATCATTAGCGGATTGTTTTGGTCTTTGCTGTTTAGAATGGTGAAGCTCCAGTGTGGCTCCTTGTTGACCTTCACGTGTCTTCTTCCATCATCATGTCCTGATCTCCCTTTTCTTTGCGAGCGTCCACAAGGGCAGCGTGAGCTCCTCTCATCACCTCCACGCCACCAGAGGAGTCATTACGCTCACAAATTGCTGCTCTCCAGCTGATGTGATGCCGGACCGGCCAAGATGAAGGCAGACTCAAGCGCTCACGTCTTTTGGTAAATTGCTTCATTTTTGCGTCATTAGTTCGAGGTCTCTGATTTGAGAACTCAACTCCACAAGACAGTTTGACTTGGATACATATAATTTGGTGGGTGTGTCTATTGCGAGTGGACCCACAAAAAAAATGGGGATTCAAATTAAGGTTTTGAACTCTCGTTAGGGTTAACCCTACTTTGAAACCATAATTTTGAACATTCATCCCCTAAAGTGACTAACTTTGCAAATTGAAATTTGGTGGGCATGCACATAAAGAGTAGACCCACAAATAATAAGAGACAGAACACGCAAGAGGTCTGCCATTTTGATTTAAAGCTGTCTGTTTTGTTTTATTATCTCCATTTCCATTCCTACTTAAGGGACAAACTGAGGAGTTTATTAAGTGAGCCATTATTAAGTGAATTGAAAAAGCGGGCCTATAACGTTCCAAAGCAGATCATGTAATCTCGTTGCTATTTTGCGCTGATGGATGTTGCGAGTGCTCGTCCAGCGTTGAAGGTGTCTAATGGCCTTGCTTTTTGCTCCCGTTTGACTCTTTGATGATGAACTTGTTCTTCTTCCCCCATTACTCTTCATCACGTCTTTTGTTGAGCAATTGCCAAGGCGGAGACCATCTGTCAGGATACGTCCACTGCTGGCCCATCGGCAAAAATACGCATTTCACAAATTCTAGCTATGTGTTGTTTAGAAATAGGAATGGAACACAAATTCAATCATTCATCTAAAACACATTCATGCTACGGGACTGTTACGTGAACATCCATCACTTCGGTGACTTACTTCACTGCCTGGACACACACAAACGCACACACACAGGTAGGCCAGCTGTTGCAACGTGTGCTCGAGGTGCACCCTGCTGAGCGTCTGCCTTTGCCAAGTTAGGGAGGCCGCACACACGCGCGCATTGATGATAACTGAGAATAACAGGTGGCTAGAAAGTCAGTCGTAATCATGACAATGTCGACGATGATGACGTTAATGACGATGTCAATCATGACGCTGATGGCTTCGATGTCAATGTTGTTGCTAATGAACAATGATCGTGTTCATGACGATGATCGTCATGATACATTCGTGAGTACGACAATGACGCAAAGCACAACGGGAGATGGTAACTTTTTTCCAAATGTTCATGTCGACGAGTGTAACTTTATTCACAGCTGTCTGGACATAATGAAAGGAAATGACCCATCTTTCTTCTTTTCGTTCCGAGCAGACAATCGTATCCTGCTTAACAGATAAAAAGAATCTCAAGCGTCCACGTCCACCGGCTAATTTACTTGCTGGCTTCGCAACGGAAACGAGAATTGACTTTTGCGCACATTGATTAGTCCAGCATGCTCGTCTGCACACACGCACACACACACTCCCAATGTGGACCATTTTTACTCTGTGTTTCATCATCGCCGTCAGCATGTTTGCATCAGATTCCCCAGTGTATGTTTTATTAAGATTTCATTTTAAAGCATCCTGCATGCGCTTGTGAAAGTCCTGCGGCTGTAGTGGAAAATGAAAAAGGTTATCAGGACATCACGGACAATAAGAAAGTGTTCATGCGACACTGTTGGAAAGAGCCTTTTTTTTTTCTACCATGAACATCCACAGGTGGCATGTGAGTCACTAACGCCGGCTCACGCTGACTGATGTGCACGATGAACCTTGGCGGAGGCTCCAAATGTGAACTCATCAAGGATTTCACGGCATGTGTGTGTGTGTGTGTGTGTGTGTGTGTGTGTGTGTGTGTGTGTGTGTGTGTGTGTGTGTGTGTGTGTGCATGCGCGCGGTGGTTATATTTGTTCTTGTAGTCTGCGCTGGTCCAGACAAGCCGTCGCACTTTGGAGAAGATAGACCTGAAGTTCATCAATACCACCTCCAAGTTTGATCACCTGCTTCCAGACAGCCCCCATGTGACATAAAAAAAATGTCGCCCCGTGTTGCCCGTGCCAAAAATCACTAGAGTCAAAGGGTTCAAAAACTAGGGTTAGTGTTTCAAATTAGGGTTAGTGCTTCAAACTTTGGTCAAACACTCGGGTTAGTGTTTCAAATTAGGGTTAGCGCCTGATACTGGGGTAAAAAATTAGGATTAGCACTCCACATCAGGGTCAACGGGTTCAAATACGAGGGTTAGCATTCCAAATCACGCTCAATGGGTTCAAAAACTAGGGTTAACGTTCCAAATCGGCGTCAACGGGTTCAAAAACTCAGGTTAGCGTTCCAAATCGGGATCAATGTGTTCAAAAACTAGGGTTAATGCTTCAAATTCGGGATAGCGCATGGAAATGGGGTCAAAAACTAGGGTTAGTGTTCCAAATCGGGGTCAACTAGTTCAAAAACTAGGGTTAGCGTTCCAAATCGGGGTTAACGGGGTCAAAAATTAGGGTTTGTATTCCAAATCAGGGTCAGCGCTTCAAACCGGGGTCAAAAACTAGGGTTAGCACTCCAAATCAAGGCTTTATTTTTTTTAAATGACCATAAGGCTTTTTTTGTACGAAAAAATTGACCATGTAAGGCTTTTCTTTTTTTAGAAATAAATAAATAAAAACAAAGGCATTGGATTAATAACAAATATCAATTTTAATCTCTTTGTGATTTATTCAAATTATATTAAAAGCATCAAACTCTCAAGACAAAGGTAGATGTCATGACACAAACACTTTGGTCCACTTTGGTGTCAATGAAAACAACGAGCACAAACATCCAATCAAAAGGCACCACTGTTGCCACAGCAACCATTTCCCAGGCGCTCACTTTCTCCCGCCTGGCCTTATTTGGAAACGTCAGCATATCCTATTAACTACACGGAGACCTCTCTGCCTGATGGTTTTCTTTCGTCACTCACTCACTCACTCACTCACTCACTCACTCACTCACTCACTCACTCACTCACTCACTCACTCACTCACTCACTCACTCACTCACTCACTCACTCACTCACTCACTCACTCACTCACTCACTCGCAGACACACACACACACACACACACACACACAAAAAAAGGAAAGGAAACCAAAAGTACAAACAGTCTGTCATTGAGACATCGGGGTGATAAGTTGAAACAATTCAGCCAATTAGGAGGCGCTACAAACCAGATCTGTGATGCATGTGGAATTCCGAAACGGTTGGTTGACATCACTCCTTGGAAAAAAAAACGCCACGCTTCAGGTTTAGTCTGTCAAACAACACAAAAGCTTTTGCCCTTCTTGAAAAATTAGGTAGATGTCGGTGAAAACCAAAAAGGCACCTAGCGAGCACGTCACTTCTTGGCATCAGTCAGAATGATGTTGGCGGTGACGAACATGAGGCAGAAGACAGCCCACAGCAGCACGAACCACACCCAGGCAGCGTGGCGGAAGGGCGAGCGGTGCGTGTTGACGGCCCGCCTGGCCGTGATGGGTTCTACATGGCGGCGGGCGTGATAGACCAGCAGGGCGGGCACCACGTACTGGATACCTGTGCCGGCGTAGGCGCCCGTGATGCCCACCAGCGACTCCAGATTGTGCGTGCAAAAGGCCACCAGGATGGGCGGTACCAGCGTGATGAGCGGGAAAACCACCCGGTCCACCACCCACGGGTAGGTGCCGCCCTCACGGTGGAAGAGCGTCTTCCAGTTGTTGCGCAAGGTGACGGCGATGATGGGGAAGTTGGTGCTGATGGTGAAGACGGGGAAAAGGCCCAGGAAATAGCGCAGCGCCGCCACGTCCAGGACGTGGCAGTTGTCCGTGAAGTTGAGCGTGTACATGTCATGGAGGAGCGTGCTGTCGAAGCAGAAGATGGCGGTGAAGGAGAGCAGCGCGTAGAAGCCCAGGATCAGCACGTAGTTGGCCAGCGCCAGCACGCCCACCCGCTTCTTCTCGGAGATGGGCGTCACCACCGAGGGCAGCGAGTGCTGGCACATGAAGGAGTAGACGCACACGCCAAAGAGATTGGGCACGCCCGCCAGGGAGGCGGCGGAGGGGCGGCCCTCGCCTTCGCCCTTGCCGATGCGCAGGAGCGCCAGGATGATCATCATGGTGAACGCTGGAGGAGACAAGACAAGGAAGCACACACAAACGTTACATTGGGCAGGTCAACCGGGTGGTAGTTGGCTTTAGGTTACGTTAAGGGGGCCTTATTTTGAATGTGAAATAATATAATAATGACAAACATATTGAAAGTTGTCAGATACCCTGTTAGCAAGTCAGTCATTAGGTTACTTTATGAATGAGTAATGGCCAACCACTCACCCACAGCACGTGACGTTTCAATCCAAAGGTTATTATTTCAAGCTTGCTACATTCTTAATGATGAGACAAGAGGAAGAATGTCTCCAACCACCTGCGATGTCCACATGACTCCCTCGTCCATCAAGCGCTCTCATTCTGACAACAGCAGTCGGATATCCGTCAGGATAAAGTCGTCACACGCACACGCCGCACACGCCACACACGCCCACGGGTGGACAATTGAGCGTGCTAGCTATGTTAGCAGCAGCCAGTGTGATTTATCTTTGCTTTGCAGGCCTGCCAATGACCTTGATGCTTCAACTTAACAGCCCTCTGAGGACCGTCTCACAGACAAACACACACACATACACACGCACCGGACGCGCCAAGGAGACATCATTGGAGGAGGTTCGCTTCACAGGACATGGCATTGACGTGCTCGAATAATCAGGTGACGCTGAAAGGTCGTCAATCTCAATTGGAGCTACGCAATTTGGGGGGGGGGGGGGGGTGTTGGCTCCTAGTTAGTAGCTGACATTAGTTAGTGAGTGAGCTAATGAGTGTGATAATTATTGAGCTAATTAGTGACTTATCTTACTTAATGAGAGTAAGAAAATGTTGATAAACAAGCAAGTTTGTCAGTTAGCTTGTTAGTGAGTCAATTTTAGTTAAGGAGCATCGCAATGAGCAAGCTAGTTGTTCAAAAAGAAGAAATGATGGGAAGTTTGTCAAGGTGACACCAACAAGTCAGAAGTTGCCGATTGAAAATCTCCACACGAGCGTGCTTGTGTTGTCCGAGAGTTGACTGAGGATAGCCGGGCGGCGAGCGGCGTGATGAGGCCTTGGGGCGAGGCCGGGAGGCGGAGCCCGCGGCACGCTAGCTGCCCGCTAACCCTGACATCACGAAAGGTGACAGAGGATGAAGTCAACACCGTGTCGCACGCTACGTCGCAACCACGACACCGACAAAAAACGTGACGGACAGGCTGGCGGGACAAACGAAAACAAGAATGTTACGAAACCAAGGAAGCAAGCATGAAAAGAAGGAACGAAAGTCTCAAAGGAAAGAATAATGAAGAAAGGACAAGACTTAAAACGCTAACACTGGCGTGAAAGGTGGAGCCCTCACTTTCATCATTGCCCAACGTGGCTTTAAGTGCGGACACTCTATTTTACTTCGAGGTGGCGGTGAGTGACAGTCCAATCAAGGGTGGGACGGCCCGTCAAGCTTGTCAGAGTGAGGAGATGGGAAGTTGGGACGCCAAGCGCCACTGCAACTTTGACGGACGCACCTCAACGCCACACACACCAAGGATGAAATCCCCGGAGTATGGTCAAAAAAGTATCACCGGAGGATTTCATAACATCATTGGAACAAACGTGGCCGGACACATCTAACGGACAAACTCAAATTTAGTATGTGTTAAATGTCTGTGGACTTCCCATGTTTTCCAGGCTTTTTGAGAATTTTTGGTGGGTCTATTCATGGTGCGCACGCCTACCAAATTTCATGTTGCTAAGTCAAAGTGTCTTAGGGGGCTGAATTTTTGGTTCACAACCTGAGGAAGTGCTTTGACCCTAAAATGGCCACTTCAAACCAAAAGGTCAGGCGTTATGTGTCATTTTGGACACGACTTTCAGATTTTTTTTTGTGGGTCTACTCATGACAGAAATGTCTACGAAATTTCACAAAGCTGGCTTCATGGGGTGGATTTTGGACATTCTAAAGTCTTGAGTGTGAATGGGACGGAATCAAAATGTCGTCTGTCCGTTCGTAACTTCTCAACTTTATCAACCAGGAAGAAAACTGACATTATTTTGTCTTTCGTGTGATATTGTAGAAAGATATGAAGCCTTACCAATCCAACGCATGAGCGAAGTGAGGATCTGAAGGTATTTTGTCTTCTGCGCGTTGAAGAACGTGAATGGTCCCAATAGAACGGTGAAAACGCTCTGAAAAAAAAAACATCAAATTGTCATTTTTATTCAAAGGCGAATAAATGCCAGATGATCTTGTAAGGCAGTTTTGCCGCACGACTGACTGCACCTCGGCAAAAAAGCTATAAAACTAGCTAAGGCTACTTAAGAAAAACGTCATTTTGCATTTCTAACTTCTGTTTTTCCAAATGAACTGGAAAGGGACACGAGTCAAAAGGAGGAACTCGATTACCGGACCGAGCAAGCATCATTGAGAATCACCATGATGATGGGCAAGATTCACAGTGGCTGATTAACTAACCACCTAAGACGGGGGAAAAAAAAAAAAAAAAAAAAAAAAAAGAAAATCAACATCATTACACTAAATGACCGCCATGATGCTTTGGTGCGTTTTGGCCCATCAGCTCCATGTTGCAGAAATTCACCTCGGCTCATCGGAACGTATCAATTTGTTTCGCCGCTTATCAAGCTCGGCTTCCACCCAGTCGGCGCGTAAAGGTGCACTGGGCCGAGAAGCAATAAGCGCTGAGTCAGGGATGAGAAATTGCAAAGGTGACTAAGGCGCTGATGGATACAAGCTCCGGGATTCAACCTATTAGCTCCTCATCAGAAGGCCGCCTGCCCGCCCCCGGGCGAGACGGCAAAGCAAAGAAAAAGCACAAAGTCAAGTTAGCATAAGAGGAGGTTCAGGGAAGGGGGCGGGGGTTGTTAGCATTAGCCGCTAACTTTTTTTTCTGTACTTATATGTTAGTGAAAACACTGCTGACGCTTGGAGAAGGACAATGTCCATGAATTCCAATGAGGGTGAAAAAGAAACAATGTCATAGATCTTTCTCGCCCTGTCAGCCGTCGCAATAAATTTGCCACATGTTGCTCGGCCAAAGTCGGGCTGACGTTGACGCGGCTCACGCGTTTCCCTTCTGTCTGTTCTCCGTCCTGTTTGTGCTTTTGACAGAAGAAAATTGGACGCGCACGTCCGCGACCACATCTCACACTGACCGTTTTTGTGTGTGAATTTTTTAGAAGAAGAAAAAAAAATCTATCAAATCATCAAGGGTGGCGCTTCGCAGCCTGCTTAAGTGGCATGATGGAAATCTGGTCAGAGATGAGCTCGGGTCGCGGCAACGAGGTCAGCGCGGCGCCGCCAGACGAGAACGATGAATAATTCTGCCGCTTCATTAATGAAGAGCACCGATCGGAATTTCAACATTGTGCCGACGCTGACGTCCTTAAAAAAACAAGCTTGACCGGGAACTGAGATCATTTCCTAAGGGAAGCCGGTTTTGCAGGAGCGGATGGAGCCCAACAATGTCTTCTTTTTTTTCTGTCACTCATCCGTGATTGACCTTGAGTTCCCCTTCAGCAATCCCCCGCCCTCCCCCTCCAAATTTGGCACCTACTGCGATCCTCTCCATCAAGCCATCTGTACCCCGGACGTCTCCTAGCACCTCCACGTCAAACGATGTCTTGCGTTCAATCATCGCTTTCTGTTGCTTATACCTGCCGCAGATGTTGCGCGGCTTGTCAAGGTCAAGTGCACAGGATGGAATCGTGCTGGATTAACAGTATACGGAACATTAAATAGACCCAAGTATGGGATCATGGAGGGTTTTGTCATTAAACACGAGCCGTTTTAGAGGTGTACATGCATAAAATGTACAATGGTATCAGGATACTAAAATGGAATATTGGAGGTGTGTAAGCCATAAACTTTCATCGCAATGTGTTCAATTACAGGGGTGTATACATAAATTATAATTTCAATATGCTAGAGTGGAACACAACTGTAACACATGTGCACACACACTATAGCAACAGGACAAAGGCAGCAAGTGTGTGGCTAAAATCCAAAATGGCGGCCCCCGCAGGGAACGAAGGTCAATGAGGCTCCTCGGAAGAAAACATTTAGCAGTGTGTTCATCAATCAGCAATGTACAGGGGGAGGGGGAGGGGGGTAGCTTTAAATTAACTTTAGCCCAACACGCGGGACAGCGGCCACACAACGTAATGGAAATATCTACATGGAGATAAGCTGCCAACAATGCGGCGTAAGCATAAAGTGCATATAACGCATTGATTTTTTTTTCTCTTCCCTGCAAAGGGGCCATAAATCAGGCGTTAAAATGGTGCGAGGTGGAGCACGCCGCCCGCCACTTGGCGAGCTAAATGCGCCAAAGGCAGGGGGACAATCAAGGACGTGGCGCGGTTTTAATTGGAGTCTTAGGACGAGCAACATCCCCGCCCCCCTCGAAACGCGCCACCGCCACCCGCTTCTTAATCTTTTCAATCATAGCGGCGCTAAAGAGGCCGGCCGAGATCAACGGCGGCCGGCGTAGTTACGCAAGTGCCTCCCTCCCGGCACATTGCCACCACATTGGTGCCACGCTGCCTCCGTGGAATCAATCAGTGCAGAAAATCACAGCCAATTGATCCGCTTAGCAGCTTCTGCCCGACCGGGGCACTTTCTGTTGTGTCACATCAAGTAGCGACGGCTAGCTGCCAGCGCGCGCGCTAATTAGTCGTCGATCGTGTCGATCTGCTGCGCACATCTGAATCAGACGCAAATGAGGTCCGAGAAAAATACAACCGTGCCGAATGAGACTGCGAGACATTGGCAACGGCACGTACCAAGTTCAGCCAGAGGGCAGCATCATCCAAAAAAAAGACCAAAGACATTCGAGTGTCTATTAAGTGGTTTGAAAATGAATAATCTG